>NW_016805883.1:136342-172937 GCF_001698545.2 Rhinopithecus bieti | reverse complement strand
AAAAAAAAAAAAAAAAAAAAAAAATCATGATGCTTATTAGGTGTCTTCATCATTGGCTTGTTAAATGAGAAGCTGTTTTATTTATTCTGTTTAGATTTTTTAAAATTTCTTTCTTTCTTTTTTTTTTTTTTTTTTTTTTTTTTTGAGACAGGGTCTCACTGTGTTGGAATGCAGTGGCGTGCTCTCGGCTCACTGCAACCTTCCCATCCCAGGCTCAAGTGATCTTCCTGCCTCAGCCCCCTGAGTAGCTGGGACTAGAGGCGTGCACCACCATGCCCAACTAATTTTTTTTATTTTTATAGAGATGAGGTTTCACTGTACTGTCCAGGCTGGGTATATTTATTCTGTTTTGAAGTAAGTAAGTTTATTTCACAAAATGTGGTGTGAACATGTGAGCCTCTACTCAGTTTGTATGATATTGCAGGCTCCTATCAAGAATGTAAAGCTGAGTGTTATTTCAGATCAAAGTAATTCTTTTTCCCGAGTGTTATTTCAGATCAAAGTAATTCTTTTTCCCTGGATTTGTTAGAGGAAATGTAATTGTAAACCTTTCTCTCTAGTTGCAAGTCTCAAAACTTAGGATTTTTTTTTTAAATGAGTTTTGCATCCCCACATTTACAGGTTCAGATTCCATGGATCTGAAATAGTGGGGTCTGCATTTGTACTAATATTTCAGGAGATTCTGATGACAAGTTCTCCATATCTTACACTTTGAGACATTGGTAGAGGCCATACAGATTATTCTGCATCATTGTTGAGTTCTTTACTTTTTCCATCTTTGCTTTATAATCGATCATTTTCCTCCATCCAAATTGAATAAACTTGGTTTTCTGTCTGTTACTTGTGATTTTTAGAAAATATGTGCTAAACACAAGCCTTAGGACCAGTGCCTCTTTTTGCCATATCAGTTCTCCTGAGGGATATGAATCCAATCAGTAATAGTAGATCACTAGTAATGATTAATATACAGTGGTGGGTTGAAAGAACATACTCCCCATGGAAGAATGTTGGAATCCTCTAGTACATGCAGTATCAAACAATCTCCCTCCCTTTCTCTGTGATTTTGGTCTTTCTCCTTAGAGAATGTCTTCCCTCCAACTCCAAAAGACATTGCCTCTGTGGTATAGTTACAATCCTTAAATATGTCTTGGGTGCCCTGTGGCTGTGATTTTTTTTTTTAAGGGAAATTATTTTAAATAAAATAAACTTAATTTAAAATAAAATTTTGTTATCTAAAGCCAAATAGAAAAAAAAGTCCACATTTTTTCTTATAGTGCTCATTCATCAGAACCAATTTTTTTTTTTTTTTTTTTTTTTTTTTTGGAGATGGTCTCACTTTGTTGCTCAATATAGAGTACAATAGTGTGATTATGGCTCACCGCAGCTCTGAACTCCTGGGCTCATGGCATCCCCCTGCCTCAGCCTCCTGAGTAGCTAGGACTACAGGTATGCACCATAATGCCTGGCTAATTTTTAAATTTTTTTCAGAGACAAAGTCTTGCTATCTTGCCCAGACTTGTAGTGTATTTTTTATGGGTATATTTTTAGGGAGCTTATGAGCTCTAGTAATCCACTTATCAATGCATTTCAACTGTTAGTAATGACCTTACCTTAATAAACTTTAAATGTGGCCTTACCTCCCACTTTTTAACTTTTTTATTAAGGAATAGCAGATAAACTTTTTTTTTTTTTTTTTGAGACGGAGTCTCTCACTGTCGCCCAGGCTGGAGTGCAGTGGCACAATCTCAGCATTTCAGCTCACTGCAAGCTCTGCCTCCCAGGTTCACACCATTCTCCTGCCTCAGCCTCCCGAGAAGCTGGGACTACAGGCACCCGCCACCACGCCCGGCTAATTTTTTGGATTTTTAGTAGAGACGGGGTTTCACCATTTTAGCCAGGATGTTCTCCATCTCCTGACCTCATGATCCGCCTGCCTCGGCCCACCACAGTGCTGGAATTACAGGCGTGAGCCACCGAACCCAGCCATATATACATATTTTTAACTTTACTACTTAAAACTAGGAAACTTTTGTCAATTTCTTAAAAATCTAAAACTACCTATGGAATACACAAAACTCCTAATACATTTCTTTTAAAGCCAAGTTCTCTCTTTCTATGTTATTGTGTATTGAATGAGTTCTTTTCAGCTGTCTCCAGCTTGTTTAAATATAAGTACAAATGACTTCCAGTCAAGAAGGTAAAGTCATTATTAGTATATAGAAAAATGAATCTAAAAATATGTTGTGCCCCAAAACAACAAGATTAACGATCTCCATGGATGAGAAATGAAGCATGGATCCACAGTTTAAGCTATAGTCCCAAGGAGAATTAAGGGCTAAAAAAATACACAATGGGGCTGAGATTTCAGCATGTACAGAGGAATAGGGAGTGAATGCATTTCACATGTAGTACATCAGTAGATCTAGTCTACTTGAATAAAGCAAGGAACTGGGATCTTATTGCCCTACCTGTGAACCAAAATGGATTAAAAAAACTTGGAGCAACTATCTAGGGTTATGGTTAGAAATTAGCAAGTTGTCACATCCAGGTTATATGTGAAAAAACAAACCCAAAAAAACTACCAAAAAAAGGCCAGGGGGAAGAAATTAGCAAATTGTCATTAGTAGAGGGAAGAAGCAGAGACAACTGTGTGACTAAAAACTTGGAGGACAACATTCTTGATTTAGGAAACAAGTGAAATACCTCTATGAGACAAGAACCTTAGGTGTCCAGCAAAATATCTACTTCTGAAATGAACTCCAAGGGCCAGACTGAGGCAACTTCCAAAACATCTGATAAGAAGGAGTACATCTGTGGATGGAAAAGAAACTAACAAAACACCTCCCATCAAAATGAGTTTCCTCAAATAAAAAAGTTATAAAGCTGGAGAGCAAATCTTTATCAAGAAAGATAGTCAAAATGTAAACAAACAAAAAGCAAATTATAATACACTCAAGGAAATTGAAATAAACTTTAATCTTGAGAATTTTAAACATGTTTATTTTAAACTATGACCAGTAACCATAAAACAGTGTGAAGTAATAAAGCAAAAGCTGATAATTACGTATTAAGAACTGCTGTATATAAAATAAAACAAAGTAAAAGTTTTGGGGGGTAACCTCAATATATAGGGTAAGACAGCATATTAGACACAGTTGAATACGTTAGTGAATAAATGAGGGATAAAACAAGAAATAATACAATAAAATATATAATAAAATATAATAAAGATAGAAAATATGAAAAAGAAATTGAGACCAAGAGAATAGATTAGAAGCTCCACCATGTATCTACTAGAAGTTCCTGAAGGAGAGGATAGAAATGGAGGGGAGAGGAAATGTTTGAAGAGAGTGGTGGAGAATTTTCTAGCATTATAGCTAGACATGAATCCTTGACTGAAGAATCATATCCGTCACTAAGCAGAACAGATGAAACTGTGGAACTTTAAGGATAATGAAAAATGTCTTAAAAGCTATCAGAGGAAAAAAACACATTACCTACAAAAGAACAACCATCAAAGTTTTGACATTCTCATCAGCAATAATAAATTACAGAAGACGATGGGAAGTAATATCCTCAAAATGCCAAGATAAAATAATACAATCAGAATTCTGTACTTAAGTACCATTCTAGAGAAGGAAAATAAACATATTTTCAAATCTACAAAGAATAAATGAGTTTACCATCATTAGACCCTTGACAAAAGAAGTACTAAAAGATATATACGTCAATAAGAAGAAAAGTGAGTCTTGGAGGAAGGCATGGAATACAAGAAACTATGGTAAGCAATGAAATTGATAAAACATATTATAAATACAAATGTTTGAGTTTAAAAACCTAAATTTTAATGTTTAAAACCAAAGTAGTACTAAAATTCTAGAAAACAATAGCAGGAAATTCAGAAGGATGTGTTAGAGAGTTTAAAAGCCACACTAGAGTCTTTTGTTGTTGTTCAGGAGGAGAAGGTACTGAATAAAGCTTTTTTAAAAGAAAAATAGAATAGTAATCAGAACAAATATAAAGCTATTAAACTCGACTGTTAAAGGGCAGAGACTTCTGAATTAGAGTCAGAATCAAAATGTAGCAAATGCTGTTTGCAGGAGACAAACCTAAAGCAAAATGAGGAAAGCTTGACAGTGATGGGAAAAAATTATGTAAAGCAATATTAATATCAGACAAAATGGAATTTTAAGCCAAAAGCATTTTTAGAAATGAATACTCCTCCAGCTGAGAAAATAATTACCAATCAGTAACTAACAATCTACCATCCAAATAAAATATAAAACTGCAAAATTGCAAGAGAAATGGTCAGATCTGCATTTGTAGTGGTAGGATTTTTTTTCACACACTTATCAATGAAACTGGTGAATCAAACAGATAAAATGGTTGTTAAAAATCAAACAATTTTTTATCTTACAGAAAGCTAGCATTCTGTTTCCAGTAAATATACTTTGTATTCTCTTGTGATACATGGAATATTTATAGAAATTGTCCTTGTTTTAGGCCACAGAGAAGTCCAAAGAAACTCCTGAATCTTCATCATGTGGACTATATTCTCTGATCCCTCTTGCCTTGAAATTACACATCAACAATAAAGTCTTATTTAATTCCATATGTTTAGAAATTGAAGGAAAATACTTTTTTTCCTTTTTTGAGACAGAGTCTTGCTGTGTCACTCAGGCTGGAGTGCAGTGGCGTGATCTTAGCTCACTGCAACCTCCACCCACTGGATTCAAGTAATTCTGCCTCAGCCTCCCAAGTAGCTGGGACTACAGGCGCCTGTCACCACGCCTGGGTAATTTTTGTATTTTTAGTGGAGATGGGGTTTCACCACGTTGGCCAGGCTGGTCTTGAACTCCTGACCTTGTGATCCACCCACCTCGGCCTCCCAAACTGCTGGGATTACAGGCGTGAGCCACCATGCCCAGCCAGGAAAATACTTTTACAAAATTCATGGGGTTAAGAGGCAATACCATTAAAAATTACACGGTAGAAACTGAGTTACCAGTGCACACCAAAACTTGAGAAGGGAGAACATACCTGAAGTTGTCCTTAGAAGGAAAATTGTAGTTCTGTATATCAGTATATTAAAGATGAAAATAAATTTTAAAACAACAGCACAAAGGAAGAAGAAAATAATAAAAGCAGGAGAACACCTCGTTCTATCATATATGGTATTCTGTGGTACATGATATTCTATGGTATAGAATGAGGTGTTGCCCAAATCTGGGGAAAAAAATATAAAAGCAAAAGTTAACACAATAGAAAATAATTTCAAAAAGAGATACAAAAGAAAATATAGGGATGAAGAGTGAAATTAAAAGCTAGTTTTAAAAAAAGATTACCAAAACAGATAAAACAAGCCAGGCTTTTATTTATTTATTTGTTTGTTTGTTTATTTATTTTTATTTATTTTTTTAGGGGAAAAGGCACAGATAACAATAAACTTAAAAGTGAATTATAATTATAAGAGATCTTTAAAATTCAGTCAATAAATGTGAATGCTCAGATGAAATGAATACTAAGTTTTGCTAGAAATATATAAATTATCAAAATTGGCTCTAGAATAGGAAACCATGTATTACAAATTGAATCAGTAGTTTAAAATTACTCATCTATAGAAGGTAAGAGGTTCAAATGGATTTATGGGTGAATTTTACCAAGTGTTCAGGGTTTTTTTGTGTTTTGTTTGTTTTGTTTTTGAGACAGAGTTCCGCTCTTGTTGCCCAGGCTGGAGTGTAATGGCGCAATTTTTGCTCACCACAACATTCACCTCCGAGGTTCAAACGATTCTCCTGCCTCAGTCTCCCGAGTAGCTGGGATTACAGGCATGCACCACCTTGCCCAGCTAATTTTGTATTTTTAGTAGAGATGGGGTTTCTCCATGTTGGTCAGGCTGGTCTCAAACTCTCGACCTCAGGTGATCCACCTGCCTCAGCCTCCTAAAGTGCTAGGATTAAAGGCATGAGCCACTGTGCCCGGCTGGACACCTCTCCTCCTTTTTCCCCTCCATCTCTCCCTCCCCCTTTGTTTTCTTTCTTTTTGATGGAGTCTCGCTCTATTGCCCAGGCCGGAGTGCAGTGGCGTGATCTTGGCTCACTGCAAGCTCCGCCTCCTGGGTTCACGCCATTCTCCTGCCTCAGCCTCCCGATTAGTTGGGACTAGAGGCACCTGCCACCACATCCGACTAATTTTGTTTTTTGTTTTTGTTTTTGTTTTTTTTTTGTATTTTTAATAGAGATGGGGTTTCAACGTGTTAGCCAAGATGGTCTCGATCTCCTGACCTCGTGATCCGCCTGCCTCAGCCTCCCAAAGTGCTGGGATTACAGGCATGAGCCACCGTGCCCAGCCGAAATAGATACTTTCTATATTATTCTAGCTGTTCTCAAGAACAGAAAAAGAAACGTTAAATTGCACGATATTTAAGTTTGTAGCCTTGGAAAATAATTTTCTGTGTTTATAAAGGGAAAAAAATCAGAAACAATTTGTATCCTAAAATGTTATTAGTATTGAACAAATAGTGGCTATATGACTAAATCCAATGTTCATAAATAGTACGATGTATACAAATTTGATTCCCATTGTATACATATATACATTGTTTCCCATGATATACACACATATATGTATATACGTACATTGTACATATATATTCCCATTATTGATTCCCATTATATACATATGTGTTCCCATTATATATATGCATTCCTATTATACATGTATATTCCCATTATATACATACATATGTATATATACGTATATATACTTGTATGTACGTGCATATGTGTATGTATATAATGGGAATCAATGGGAATATATATTATATATGTATGTGTACAATGGGGACCAATAATGGGAATATATATGTATAATGTATGTATATAGCGGGAATCTATTCCTATACATATACATATGTATATAATGGGGATATTCCATATATACATATATAGATATATTATAATTTTTTTTTTTTCTGCTTCTTGCAGAGCAGGGCTAACCCTTAGGAAGTGTGCCCAGAGTAGCCTGATTCCCATTTTAAAAGAAGGATTTAGTAGTCAGATATTTTGGGGCAAATATTGTGTGTTGTGGGATATACATTATTCATTTTAAGACACAAAATGTTGTAAATATAGACTAGTGGCATTGTTTTATCAACTTTTTTCAAATGTGATTATGTTATTCAAAACTAAAGGAATGAATGTGTATTTATAGAGAGGAAAATAAAATAGGTAGCTTTTCACCCCTTTTATTTCAGGAATTATATTAATATGTTGAATTTTGAAACTTGGTGTGAGGATATTGGGACTGTACTTTCTGATTTCGTGTCTTTTAACAACTATGGTAATATTTTAAATATACAGAATTAACAGTTACTATTTATTTATTTATTTATTTGTTTTTGAGACGGAGTCTCGCCCTGTCACCCAGGTTGGAGTGCAGTGGCTCCATCTTGGCTCACTGCAAGCTCCACCTCCCGGCTTTACGCCATTCTCCTGCCTCAGCCTCCCAAGTAGCTGGGACTACAGGCGCCCGCCACCTCGCCCGGCTAGTTTTTTGTATTTTTTAATAGAGACAGGGTTTCACCGTGTTAGCCAGGATGGTCTCGATCTCGTGACCTCGTGATCCGCCCGTCTCGGCCTCCCAAAGTGCTGGGATTACAGGCTTGAGCCACTGCGCCCGGCCAAACAGTTATTTTTTAAAGTTTATTCTAAATCAGGGCTGAAAGCTTTGAAATCATTTGTCTTTGCCATTACTCACGGGACCTAATTATGTTGATATGACTTAATTATGTTGATCACCGCCAGGCTTAAGAAATAAGAAAGAGAAAAGGGTAAAGAAAGGATAAGAGACATTAATATTGCCCAACTGTGTTCTAATAATAACATATCAGTTGCAGATAATCAGTATCTTACTCTCAGGCTTAACTACTGCTCTTAATTTCTTGTTTAGTTGACTTTCCTTTCTCTTATTTACCTAGTAGAAAATAATAAAAACTTCAAACCTCAATGCTATGAGAGGGAAGATTTGAGAGTTCAGTTATGCTTAGTTTCCTGCATGATTAAACAATTTTTAATCACTCAATCGTTTAAGCATTATGTGTACAGTGGCGAGCAAAAGAAGACAAGATCATTGTTCTCATGGAGCTTACCGTTTAGTGGAGGAGACAGGTTAGCTAAATAAAATACTTACACAGACTAAAATATGATTGTAGTTTATGAAGGAGAGGTTCATAGAGATGTATGTCCATAATAGGAAGAGTGATTTAGTCAGGAAGTTCAGGGAGGTCTTCCTTGAGGAAATAACACTTGACTTGAGATGTAAAGGATGAAAATGAGTTAGTGGAGGGAAAGCATTAAAGAGAAGAGAGACCAGTATGTGCGAAAAAGTTGTGAGGCAGGAAGGGAAAAAACAAGTTGCTAAATGGGCAATTTATTTCCAGGATGTGGTTGATTGTAATGATAGTTCAGAAATAAGTTGGATAGAAAACCTGGACAAACAACTTTCTAGGTCTTTCCGAGTAAGGTCTTTGTGATATTTATTCAGTTTTATTTGAAGTAAATTGCCAGAATGTTAGATTTACCTAAGTTTGAATGTGAGTTCAAGATCTATTCTAAAGCCAAATTATTTTGGCATTATCTGTAGTTATTCATTTTTCCGTAAACTAGAATTAAAAGATTCTTATTTAATTAACATGTATAACAATTAAAAAGCCAAAACATAAAGTAGTTTTTTTAGTAGGTTGAGTGATACTACACTATCAAGATTTTTTTTAAACCTATTTAAGGGAGGAATTCCTATCATTTTCTGTGAGGTCTCCATTGGGTTGACAGTCTACTCATTTCTTATTATTTTGTCTGAGTTGTAGATCAGGATAGTTAAAATGTAAATAGACTAAATTGTATTCTGTTGGGAGAGCACATATTTTAAATTGATCATGTGGTAATTATAGGATTTTCAGAGTTAATTAGAAGAATATAGCTGAAATAAAGCTTTAATCACCAGTCTTTGTCAGTTTTTTCATAGTAACAAAAGAGAACCAGAACAACAGAAATTCATGTTTGCATACATAGTGAAAGAGGGAGAGAGAACTTTTCGAAGAAGCAGTATATACGCTACATTTTAATACTTCGGTGAATTTAATGAGTTCATAATTCTCCCAACAGACAGTATTATCATATAAGCAAGCTCCTTTTAGTGGCATTTGATGTGAGGCATGCATAATTAAAAACTGTTTATCATTCATTCCTCTTGCTGGCGAACTTCCTAGGAGTTGTATCTTTTGCCTTTGACTATTCAAGTATTTAATTTCTACTTAAAAAATCTACCCATTGGTATATTTTCTTCTTCATTTTCCGTTACTCCTAAAATACCATAGTGTTTTTCTTCAGGGAATCATTTGCATCCTTTGATAGAGCTTTTATTGGCTTCTGCTATAAGATCAAGATTCTTCTAATCATTTCACAGTACTGAGGTTCGTTTTTCACAGTCCAGATAAATAGTTAGGAAACATTTTTTAAAACTTAGAATTAGAAAAATGCAGTGATTTCTCTTTGGGAACTAAACAAAACATTAATATTATCTTTAATGGTTATTACTTGGTATGCAAAACTGAACTTGCCCTTAGAAAGTTACATTATCTAGTGTGGACTGAAAATCCTGTATATTGGGGAATTGAGGTAGGTGGTATAAGTATCTACATTGAGTAAGTAGATTAAATCCTCATTATTTCTCATTTCATCAGTACTGTTTTTAAAATAGATGGTTAGACCATTGGCATTGATGGATTATTTTTTCCATTTCTTTAACAGGAACATGAATCTGAAGGTGGAAGAACACCTTTGATGAAAGCTGCAAGAGCTGGTCATTTGTGCACTGTGCAGTTTCTTATTAGCAAAGGTAAAGAAAGGGCAAGTGATCATTTCCAAGAGGCTACAGTTTATGGGAAAAAAAATCCTAAACTGTTGCAATTTATGTTATGGCTACTTTACCTATAGTAAAGTACTGTATTCTTGCCTTTTGTTGTTGTATTTTAGTAAGCATAGAGTTTGTGAGTTATTTACCAGGAATTTTCTTTGTTAGTTTTGAATTTTAAGTTTTCATTAACCATACAACATGTGGTTGCTCCCAACTTAGAAAAGCCAAATGTAAAATGTCCCACTATGATTAGGTGGATATTCAACAGCTAATGATAAGTCTGTTCTGCTGGAGATGTGGGTGGGGGACAGAGAGGAAGTCTGCTACTGTGGTACTTGTTTGTGGTACAGTTGAATTAACTGAGTTTGTAAGGGTCTTATTTATTATAATTTTTATATTTCTTTAGAAATTCTATTATTAGAATTATATTTAGGCAAAAATTTACAACTGATGGATGAAGAATTAGCTTAAGACTGTTTACTGCAGAAAAATAAAATGCTGTGGAACCAATGTTAGGTTTAACCATATATAATTGTCATGTTATGAATCAAAAATGGTAATGTCAGCAGTTTCATTTGGTTCAGCCTAATTCTTTGTATAGAGTCAGAAATACTGTGGCTTCTAATGAAACATCCTAGGATAGGATGATAAAAATACAAGGAAGATTCATTCAGGTGGTGTTATGTTGTTAGGATAAAATTTATATTTATATTTTAATAGATTTCTGACATGTAGTAACATTAAAAATGCAGGGTAAGATTTTATCATTTTGTTTTATTTTTTTTGAGAAGGAGTTTCACTGTTTTTGCCCAGGCTGGAGTGCAATGGCACAAACATGGCTCACTGCAACCTCCATCTCCCGGGTTCAAGTGATTCTCTTGCCTCAGCCTCCTGACTAGCTGGGATTACAGGCATGCACCACCATGCCCAGCTAATTTTGTATTTTTAGTAGAGACAGGGTTTTACCATGGTTGGCCAGGGTGGTCTCAAACTCCTGACCTGAGGTGATCCGCCAGCCTCGGCCCCCTAAAGTGCTGGGATTACAGGCATGAGCTACCGCACCTGGCCAGATTTTATCATTTTAAATGTACTTGTTTTCTTCTGAATTGGATAAAACTATGTTTATTTTCTTCATATTGCATTTTTGCTGCCAAGTAACGCGTATCTTTGCGTAATATAGTCTGTAAAAGCTGCTTACCTCAACCACAAATAAATAAATAGACAGATAACCTCTGGAGTTCTCTTATGCTTCTTTACTAAAGAGGATACCTAATCATACCCAACAACAACCTGCTAAGAATATAATCAGGCTTGTCAGGAATAGGAACACATTGATTATATCCTTTCAGGTAAAATAATCCTGTCATCTAAAATAATTTCATGTTGCTAATCTCAGGATGTTTATTGCTGTATTTTACCTTTCCCAAAAGGTACTTCTATGCAAGTTAGGATTAGATTCAGCTGAATATTTTCTGAAAATTAGACAAACTGATAGTAGTAGTTTTACCCACCAACTTATTTTTCTCTTAAATAAGATAGGTAGAATTAAGAAGGAAGAATGAAATTCTATAGTCTTAACTTTCTAGTTGAGATCTTTTGAAATTGTTAAAGGTAGCTGAACTAAAGTTATTTTTTCCAGGGGTCAAAATAATTTATCAAAAAAGAAGCTAAGAAAAGGCTTTGCATTTAGACATTTTCAGGTGATGTTATACACAGCTATTGAACAACCTGCCTTTCAAATAACATATCTGGATAATATTCTATCTTCTCTTCATATCCAGGTCCCCCGACTCTTAAAATACACAATATGAAGAATTATATATCTCTTAAACATTGCTTAAAAAAATCTGTTTTCTCTACTTTGAGACCTGGCTATATTGCCACTTTCTAGTAGATCAAAAATGTCTTTGAAACATTTTGAGTTATATACAGTGGTGTTATTTGATGTTTACATTAACCTGTATATATTTATTAATCTTAGTCTTCTAGATTTTCCATTTTAAAAGTGATATTGAATGAACGAACTACAGCTTCATGCAACATTGTGGATGAATCTCACAAATATAATATTGAGTGAAAGAAGCCAGACGCAAAAGAGTACATTGTATGATTCCGTTCATATAAAGTTCAAAAACTAAAACCAGTTTGGAAGTCAGGGTAGTGATTACCATTGGGAGGCTGGGTAGTGACTGAAAGGGAACACAAGATGGGGCTTTTGGTATGTGGATAATGTTCTGTTTCTTGCTCTGGGTGCTGGTTACACAGGTGTGTGTTCATTTTGTGAAAAAAATTCAAACTATGTACTTACAATTTGTATACTTTTTTGTATCTACATTATACTTCACAAAAAATTTTTAAATGATATTAACTGTGAACTGGCTTGATTTCAACCTTTGCTAAGATTGCTATTTATTTTTCTTCAAAGGTGCCAATGTTAACAGGGCTACAGCCAATAATGATCATACAGTAGTGTCGCTGGCATGTGCAGGAGGCCACTTGGCAGTTGTTGAGCTACTCTTGGCTCATGGGGCTGACCCTACTCATCGACTCAAGGTAGTCTACTTTAAAATAAGTAAACAGGCCGTATGTGATGGCTCATGCCTATAGTCCCAGCACTTTGGAAGACTGAGGCGGGTGGATCACTTGAGCCCAGGAGTTTGAGACTAGTCTGGACAACATAAGGAGACCCCATGTCTATTAAAAAAAACCACGCACACATATATGTATATGTGTGTGTGTTTTATAACTATACATATATTATGTATACATGTATATATATAGTTTATATATATACATGTATTATATATGTGTGTTTTATAACTATACATGTATTATTTACATATATGTATATAAATACATGTATAGTTATAAAAATATGTTTGATCTTAGTGCTTAATATTTAATACTGTTTAAATGAGTTTTGATTTTATATGAGCTGCTAAGAAACTATAAAGAATTAATTAGCGTGGCAATTCTTTTTCAGGATGGTTCAACAATGCTCATTGAGGCTGCAAAGGGTGGCCATACTAATGTAGTTTCTTATCTGTTGGATTATCCAAATAATGTTCTGTCAGTTCCCACCACAGATGTATCTCAGCTCACCCCACCTTCTCAAGATCAGTCTCAGGTAAAGTAAAATGGAGCTTATTTGTTAACATAAATATTCTTCAATGTGATTAGAAGTTTTGTTTAAAATCAGTTTTAAGCAAAATGGACTTGTTTTATTTTCTGTTACATATTGAAAAAATCATGATTCTAAATTCTTTAGGATTTATTTTCTTTAAAGGTACACTGAAATTTGTTATTGCCTTATTTATTGAAAATAGTGGTTTTAAAACCACTTAATATCAAATATAAACGTAAGTATTCTAAGTTGTTATCTTATTACAACTAGGTTTTTCAGGGTTTTTTATTTGTTTTTTAACAAGAGAATCAAGAGAAAGCTTTTTCTTTTTTTTTCTTTTTGAGATGGAGTCTTGCTGTGTTGCCCAGGCTGGAGTGCAGTGGCACGATCTCGTCTCACTGCAACCTCCGCCTCCCAGGCTCAACCGATTCTCTTGCCTCAGTCTCCCAAGTAGCTGGGACTGTAGGCGTGTGCCACCATGCCTGGCTAATTTTTTGTGTTTTAGTGGAGATGGAGTTTCACCATGTTGCCCAGGGTGGTCTCAAACTCCTGAGCTCAGGCGATCCACCTGCCTCAGCCTCCCAAAGTGCTGGAATTACAGGCATGAGCCACATGCCCGGCCGAAAAAGCATTTTCTTAGTACCACCCAAGGTAGTATTAATTATCCTAGAGATAGTGACTTTTGTCAACCATGAAAGTATAGGTAACATAAGCGCTAAAAGTTCATTAAAGTAACTTTTAAACCTACTTTAAATTATGGAGAAAATATAGAGATTTTACTAGTATATTAAGTTGGTGAGATCCTAATTTCTTTTCCACAAAGTCATCCTGAAAACTGCTAGCATACCCCAATTCAAGAAATATATTAGATTTTTGTTTTCGTTTGATCCATGTAGAATTCAAGCAAGGGTAAATTGGCTAGTGGGTAGTGAATACGTGACTTGTACCCCTAGCTATAATTGGAACCAGCAAGGTGTTCTATTCAGCAAGGGAGTAATGTTATTTCCATTTAGTTAAAATCACTGACTACTTGTAGATTGCCTGACTGTCAAATCAGTAGTCTCAAAAATTATAGTTTGGTGAAAGCTTTTTTTAAAAAAAGCTTTAGGAAACAAAAGTGCATTTGGTGGTATATGAAGATAACCTAAAACAGGATGTCTGTTTCATTTATGGGACTTTGTTTTATTCTTTGGTCTGAGATGATTTTTTTCTGAGTTGACTTTTTAGGTTCCACGTGTGCCAATGCATACACTTGCCATGGTTGTACCTCCCCAGGAACCTGACAGAACTTCACAGGAGAACTCTCCTGCCCTTTTAGGAGGGCAAAAGGTTAGTTATTGAATTATTTTTCTTAAAAAGGGGATTTTTTTCACCTAATTGATAAATGCAGAAATGTACCTTAATGGTACAGAGTTACTGTGTACCCATGGCTAATTGAGGTAGGTAATTCTGACAAATGCAAATAGTCTTACTATCTAAAACCAAAAGACGTAAGTGTTAGGAAAATGGCTTCTTCTTATTTTCCTGTTAACATACTGATAGATGTAGCTTTCTTTTTTTTTTTTTTTTGAGGCGGAGTCTCGCTCTGTCGCCCGGACTGGAGTGCAGTGGCCGGATCTCAGCTCACTGCAAGCTCCGCCTCCTGGGTTTAGGCCATTCTCCTGCCTCAGCCTCCCGAGTAGCTGGGACTACAGGCGCCCACCACCTCGCCCGGCTAGTTTTTGTATTTTTAGTAGAGACGGGGTTTCACCGTGTTAGCCAGGATGGTCTCAATCTCCTGACCTCGTGATCCGCCCGTCTCGGCCTCCCAAAGTGCTGGGATTACAGGCTTGAGCCACCGCGCCCGGCCAGATGTAGCTTTCATCTGGCACAGATGAAAATACTTAAAAAACAAGCCAAGTTCTTAATTATATTAAAGTAACCATAGTTTATCAGACATTCATTTTTCATTTGATAATTCTTTAGCTAACCAATAGTGTATGAAGAATGAAAATGCGTATTTGCTATCTAGTTAAGTTTTTGTAACATTGATTCAGTTAATGAGTGAGAAGTTTAAGAATTACCTTCAGTTGCATTTATGCAATGCTGAATATAATAGATTATCTGTCACTATGTGAACCTGGACAAAAAAACTATCAAAATAAAATGTATACAAGTAATATCCAAATGACTATTAAGAAGGACAGTAAACTACTTAAAAAACTCAAGTTTATGAGCTCTGATATGTTTCTGCTGTCTTTATATTTGTAAATGAAAAGTACCTTCATGTATAAATGTACCTTCACTTGATAATTATGTATAGTTGTAATATCTGAGTTCCCTGAAATAAAGAAAATAGTTAATATGTAGGATGTTTAAAACTATATAAAAACAAACTTACGAACATAGTTCATTTAGTGTTTGATAATCAAGACCTACATATTGAAATCACAATGAGGTATGTAAGTGTATATTAATATCTGTAACACTGATTTAAGAAAAGTTGGTTTGGGTTGACTGTTACAGCAGTAAACAGAAACTTCTTTCAAATTATGCCAATTTTAGTAATTTAAAATATTGGGGGGCCCTCTCCAGGGCTAAACTATTAATTTCAGAGATGAAATATCTGTACTCTCTCTGACTTAAGCTAATTCTAACAGTTTTTCATGGAACACCTAACTATTCAAAATTTTCCTGCTGTTTTTAATCTTAACAATTAAAAAGCAAATTAAATATGCATCCATAAGTATCATAATCAGCTGATATTTAACCTTTAGTAAAATATTTAAGGCTAAATGCCTCTGTTTTTTGGGTTTTTTTTTTTTTTTTTTTTTTTTTTTTTTTTTGGTTTTATTTGGCTAAACCTTATAGAGGACTGTAGTAACTTTAGCTTTGGAAATTCAGTACTAAATAAGAATCACTGGCCGGGCATGGTGGCTCACACCTGTAATCCCAGCACTTTGAGAGGCTGAGGCGGGTGGATCACCTGAGGTCAGGAGTTCAAGAGCAGCCTGGCCAATATGGTGAAACCCCATCTCTACTAAAAATATGAAAACTTAGCCAGGTATGGTGGCAGGTGCCTGTAATCCCAGCTAGTCGGGAGGCTGAGGCAAGAGAATCGCTTGAAGCCAGGAGGTGGAGGTTGCAGTGAGCTGAGTTCAGGCTATTGCATTCCAGCCTGGGCAACAAGAGCAAAACTCTGTCTAAAAAAAAAAAAAAATCATTTAAAAAAATATAGGCCACGTGTGGTGGCTCACGCTTGTAATCCCAACACTTTGGGAGGCTGAAGCAAGCCAGTCACTTGAGTTTGAGACCAGCCTGGCCAACATGGCGAAACCCCTAAAAATACAAAAATTAGCTGGGCGTGGTAGTGCGCGCCTGTAATTCCAGCTACTAGGGAGGCTGAGGCATGAGAATCACTTGAACCCGGGAGGCAGAGGTTGCAATGAGCCAAGATCTTGCCACTGCACTCCAGCCAGGGTGATGGAGTGAGACTCTCAGAAAAAAATTAGGGCCAGGCGCAGGGGCTCAACACCTATAATCCCCGCACTTTGGCAGGCCAGGTGGGTGGATTGCTTGAGCCCAGGAGTTTGAGATCAGCCTGGGCAACATGGTGAAACCCTGTCTCTACAAAAAAATACAAAAGTTAGCCAGGAGTGGTGGCACAAGCCTGTAGTCCTTGCTACTAGGGAGTCTGTAGTGGGAGGATCACTTGAGCCTGGGAGACCGAGGCCGCAGTGAGTCATGAGTGTGCCATTGCACCCCAGTGTGGGCCACCGAGTGAGAGACCCTGTCTCCAAAAAAAAAAAAAAAAAAATGGAAAAAGAAAAAAAGTAGGCTGTGTGTCATGGTTCATACCTGTAATCCCAATGCTTTGGGAAGCCGAGGCAGAATGA
Organism: Rhinopithecus bieti; assembly: GCF_001698545.2. Classification (NCBI taxonomy): domain Eukaryota; kingdom Metazoa; phylum Chordata; class Mammalia; order Primates; family Cercopithecidae; genus Rhinopithecus; species Rhinopithecus bieti. Next base: position 156,023 of record NW_016805883.1, on the reverse strand, counting down.
TTGACCAGCCTGCCCAGCATAGGAGAACCTGTCTCTATTAAAAAAATTTAAAAATTAGCCAGGCATGCTTGCCTGTACCTGTAGTCCCAGCTACTCAGGAAACTGAGGCAGAAAGATCACTTGCACCCAGGAGATCCAGGCAGCAGTGAGCTATGATTGTACCACTGCACCCCAGCCTGGGCGACAGTCAAAAAAATAAAAATAAAAATAAATAAATAAATAACGCAGATCCACAAAACAATCAAGAAATAAGCTAGATACAATGTATGCCAAGAGGAAATAAAAACATTTTAAATTTAGATTTAATATGTAAATAATCTGAGATGTTTAGGTAGTGATTTTTTAAGTTTATACTCTAGTGAGTAACCGTATTTTTGCTTACTGAAATATCTTGGACTATTTATTTATTTTCTGCATTTTGATGTTTTCTTACTAAATAGGATAAACATGAGCTACCTTTCTAAGGAATCTTTCATTTTACTAAATTATTAGGGTTATCCCTAATTAATGTTTGTATTTAGACACTTGGGCACTTGCTATTGCTATCAACCAAATGGCGTTGGCAATCTAACAGTTATTTATGCGGGATCAAACTGCGATAATGCATTGTGTTAAAATGTCATGTTAGTATAAATCACACATATCATAGAATATTATGTTGCTATGAATTAGGAAAAATTAAAATTAAATTCCATTTAATTATGGAAAAGAACACACTGAGTTATCAGGATAGGAAAACCTATCTTAAATAATTAAAGACATAACTTTTTTTTTTTTTGTACTTAAAGCTCCTTTTTCTTCTTCAAGCTTTTCTTTTATGTCTCTGGAAGAGCTCCCTTGAGTGGTGAAATTGCTGTTTGACCCTTTTGTTTTTGTTTCCTCTAAGTCCATATATTACTTCTGTGTCGTGTATGTGATTAGGGATGGACAAAGGGTTCTTATTCTCTAGGACTCTCTTCTTTTCCTCTTCCAGCAATCATCTTTTCAGATTCTTATAACATTTTACTCCTGTTTTCAATAAATCTTTTTATTATTAATATCTTCATCCTTTTAAAAATGTATTAATGCCCATAAATCTTACCCAGGTGTTTGATATATGTTCTACTCAGATATTCTTTTCTTTCATGCCCCATGTGTACCAGTTGTACAGGCTCTGTCCATCTTGATTCATATCCTCCCGATTCAGGCAACTTGATCTCACTTGTCTGTTGTTGGTTTTCAAGGATTCAGGATTCTAGGTGGCATCTAACAGAGGCCTCAGAATCACGTCCATAAACAAAATATGAAACTCAGAGTAATGTGCTCAGTTTTCTAGCATTATTTATTACCTGCAGTTACAAACATTCAGATGGAAAAGGATACATAAGTAATGTAAATCCATTGCGTTGTTATAACTGGTTCTACAGAGGTTTTAAGAGAAGATTCTTTTTGATCTTTTGCAAGTTGTGTAACTTAGAGTTAATCTGCTGCAGAGCATTTAAAGTTATGTCAGGATAAACAAAACACATCTTTTGTGTATACCTCAAGCCCTCCTGAGGAGTAATTTCCTCTTCTCTGAACTTCTAGAGTACTTCATTGGATCTTCCTTCCAGTTCTTGTCACTTTTGCTTCCTCCCCTCTACTTGGGACCTCAAGTGTAGAGGGTTGAGTTAATCATAACTCAATTTCTGGTGCTTTATCACTTAACTTCTCTGTTTCATTTATTCCCTTTTATTTCTCTTTCCATTCTCCTGCTTCCCCCATAGATAATCATTTCAGTCTTTGATGTGTATAGTCTTTTGTTCTTATAAAATCTTATAAAATATTTATTTTATATATGTGTGTGTGTGTGTATTTTTTTTCTTTTTTTTTTTTTTTTTTTGAGACAGGGTCTCACTTTGTCACCCAGGCTGGAGTACAGTGGCGCAGTCTCAGCTCACTGCAGCCCCAACCTCCGAGGTTCAAGCAATCCTCCTCCCTCAGCCCTGCAAGTAGCTGGGACTACAGGCGCCCTGCCACTACACTTGGCTAATTTTTTGTGTTTTTGGTAGAGATGGGGTTTTGCCATGTTGCCCAGGCTGATCTTGAAGTCCTGAGCTCAAACGATCTGCCTGCCTCGGCCTCCCAAAGTGCTAGGATTACAGGTGTGAGTCACCACACCCGGTGATTACCTTGTATTTTTAATTTACATAAATAGTATTATGCTACAGATTCCATTTTGTTTTTTCCCTTTGTTTACTCAATACTGTTTTTAAGATTTATCCACCTATCTCTAGATTGTGTCTACCTATAGCATAGTGCTTCACACCCTGTATATCCTCCATGCTTTTACTTTCCTTTCTCCCAGTGACAAATATCCCAATTGCCTCTATTTTCTCACCCCCACTAACAATGCTTTGATGAAAATATTTGTACAGTCCCTTTATGGATCTACGTAAGAATTTCTTTGGAACATCATCTCCCCACTTAGACTGTAAGCTCCTTAAGGGCAGGGTTTACGTTGCTCATCTTTATATGATCTACCATGCCTTGCTTGTATTAGATGTTTAAGTACTTATTAAATAAATTAATGAGTGCTAGGCTAAGAATATAGATTATTTTGAAGGCAGAAGAAAATTCTTAAGCATTTTTAAGAAACACATTGTGATTAAAGAGATGTTTTTAAAAAGTAATCAAGAAGTAGCATTCTAGAATGGTGGGAAAGAGATTGAAAACAGAAGTGTAAATGTAAAGTAAGAAATTAGCATGCTGCTTTTATATGTTAGAGTTGCTTTTTGGAGTAACATGAAAAGTTCTCACATTTTTATATCAAATCATTAAAATTATATAGAAAAATTATATATACAGTGAATGGTATTGAGTATTCCTCTGAAACTTTACTGCTAATATTCTTTAGTCACTTTCCATTATGTAATCATTCTTATGTGGATTTACACATGCCCAAATTTGATAATATCTTTTAACATATATACTTGTAGTAATAGGAAGAAGACTGAATTAATCTGTTAACATGTAACATAGATGTTTATTTGGACACAGTTAAGTGATTGCTATGTTAAAGATGTGTAATGTGTCCTGTTAGTTTGGGAAATTTTGAGATGAATATTTAGACATAAAGGAAAAATAAGTCCGTTCTAGGTTAGTGGCTTTCATTTTTGACTATGACCACAATAAGAAACATTTTATATTGAAGCCCAGGACACATCATACATCTGTTTATCAAAACAGAAATTCCAGTGGATAATAAACACTCTACTACATTCGATGCACTGTGTTATTTTTAGTTATACTTTCTCAACCTGATTTTCTATTTGAGACCCAGTTGGGAATGCTGTTTAAAAATCATTCTAGTAGGGTACTGTGTGATAATGTAAGCAAGGGAATTGCAGAACAAGGTTTAAATTTTATAGACAAAACCAAGTAAGGAAATATGAAATCTAGTCTAGATCCTTCTGTGTATCATGTTTTTTTCCCATTGGCCATTATTTTTCTATTGTACAATGCACTAATTATTTTAGATACAAAAATGATTGATAGGATTAAGCTCAATCCAATAAAAAACAAAATATTTGGCTAATATATGTCCACCTCATTCCTTCACTGCCAATAAAAAAATAAAGGCCATGTTTAAGCTGTCACTAGATCATGGCTTCTACTACAGACTTTTTCTAGTTTTGTTAATGGAGGGAAAGAGAGAGGCAAAGGAATAGGATAGAAACCAAACCAAAAAGATGAAATGGCGACTTTACCTATATTTTTTTTTTTTTTTTTTTTTTTTTTTTTTTTTTTTTTGAGACGGAGTTTCGCTCTTGTTGCCCAGGCTGGGGTGCATTGGCACGATCTCAGCTCACTGCAACTTCTGCCTCCCGGGTTCAAGCAATTCTCTTGCTTCAGCCTCCTGAGTAACTGGGATTACAAGCATGCACCACCACACCGGGCTAACTAATTTTACATTTTTAGAGGAGACGGGGTTCTTCCATGTTGGTCAGGCTGGTCTAGAACTCCTGACATCAGGTGATCCACCCATCTAGGCCTCCCAAAGTGCTGGGATTATAGGCGTGAGCCACCGCACCCAGCCACCTATATTTCTAAATAGTACTTTATGATATCATTCACTGATACCAGTGAATAGATGTCTTTGTATCTGACACTGTAAGCTGTTTGAAGGAGATAGAACCCTTTTATTTTCTGGTATCTTATAATACTACTTACTACCTATTGAAAATTTTGTTGCTAAAAGAATACTTGTCATAATCTCTACCCAGAAAGTGTAGATGTTGCTTTAGCTTCTAGGACTAATCATTATCTGTTTTTCACCAATCTGTTTTATTCTTGATGTTAGAGCTTGTGTTAGTGCTTTGACGTGTATCTAGGCAATTCCACTAACTCCATGGCTATTTTGAGATGAACCACTTTTTATGCATCATTTTTGCCATCTTCTATGTTTAATGCTACGTACGTTCTGGGCTTATAGTTTGTATATTAAGTTAAATAAGTTACTCTTAGTAATCTTGTGTTCCACGCTTCTTGCATATTATTTGTTAACAAGATAGACAGGGCCATTCCTATCTGTTACTTCCTCAAAATTCTACTCTTATTTTGGATTATACTATTTATAAAGATTTTAAATCTGTGAATGTCCAGTGGGGTCATAACATAATTACTAACCAGTCTGGTTAGTGTTGAACTCTTAGCTAGTTTTCCTGAATCTTAAATACAAATTACTTAGTAACTATACAAGGGTGTTTTGAAACTAATGGGTGTTTAAAAGACCATTCAGTCTTTGTAGAACTTCTAAATGTACTCGAGTGATGTCATTGAATTTATCACATGACTGAATATTTCCTTCTTGTTGTTGTGGATTTGTACATTGCTATTTGTGACCATTTACCTTCCTTTTCTTGTTGATTGTCATTAGGCACTTTAAACAAATGCCATAAATCAAAACAGGGACTCCTATGTGGTCTTAGGAAAGTAATAATAAAATTAACTCACAAATCTAATGGCTTTTGCTCTGAAAGAACAATGTCTTTTTCCATCATTTTGCTCAGATAGAAATATAAATTGAGGAAGGCTGAGGCTGGAGAATTACTTGAGATCAGGAGTTCAAGACCAGGCTGAGCAACATAGCAAGACCCCATCTCTTAAAACTATATATATATATATATATAAATTGAATATAGACAATGTACTTTGCAATTTAAGGAATAACTAAGCCTCTGGAAGTGATTGCAGTGATATTGAAATTGTGGTCATCTTACCTTATTAAAGACAGGATGTAGGGGAAAAACTTAGACTTTTTTAGTAATGACACATGTTGCATATGTTTGAGCTACCTGCAGTTTTGAGATCTCTATTCTAGCAAAAAAGTGGATGAATCTCTAATTTTTTTTTCTTTAGTAGTTTTGTCACCCCTTTTGAAATTCAGAACACTTTTTGTCTCTGATCTTTTTTCCTTTGGACTTGAGAATCATTTTTAATACAATGGATGATTTTATTTAAAAAATTCCCAAATTACCTATGTTATTTATATATGTTGACTGCAATTCAAAATAATAACTTTTTTACCCGGCTTTTTTTCAAACAGCTTTATTGTTTAATTTACATACCATAAAGTTCCCTTGTTTTAAATGTGCAATACAATGAATTTTAGTAAATTTACTGAGTTGTGTAACCATCATCACTATCTAGTTTTAGACCATTTCCATCTCCCCAAAAAGATCTCTTATACCTGTTTTCAACTGATCCTCATATTCACTGTTATAACCTCAGGCAGCCACTACTGTCCCTGTCTCTATAGATTTGCCTTGTCTCTGTAGATTTGATATGAGTGGAATTACACCACGTGTGGCCTTTTGATATGAGTGGAATTACACCATGTGTGGTCTTTTGTGTCTAGCTTCTTTCACTTAGTATAATGTTTTTGAGGTTCACTCATGTTGTAGCATGAATCAGTAGTTTGTTCCTTTTTGTTGCTGTTGAATAGTTCTACTTCTTTTTTTTCTACTTTTTTTTTTTTTTGAGATGGTCTCGCTCTGTTGCCCAGGCTGGAGTGCAGTGGTGTGATCTTGGCTCGCTGCAAGCTCCGCCTCCCAGGTTCACACCATTTTCCTGCCTCAGCCTCCTGAGTAGCTGGGAGTACAGGCACCCGCCACCATACCTGGCTAATTTTTTGTATTTTTAGTAGAGACGGGGTTTCACCATGTTAGCCAGGATGGTCTTGATTTCCTGACCTCGTGATCCGCCTGCCTTTGCCTCCCAAAGTGTTAGGATTACAGGCGTGAGCCACTGTGCCCAGCCTAGTCCTACTTCTTCTAAATAAGATTAAGACTTAGATTTGCCTCAGAGTAGGTATTGTATGTCAAAAAATTTATGTCCTTCATTTCATGTCCAGATGTTAGGATTATTAATATTGATAATTATTTTTCAGCTGATTTGTTATAAAGGAAGTCACTTAAGTGTAATTTGAAGCCTTAAAATAATATACATTGCCATTGTTTGTTAACATATACTGTCAGTATGAGTAACCCTAAATGGAAAGTGTGATTTTCTCCTAGGATCACTTATTGTTTCTCTCATAGACAGAATTTACTTGAAGGTTCATTTAAATGCAAGTTGTCCATTGTGTAGTAAGTTTAACAGTGTTCCGGTACAGATGTGTTAAAGGTATATTTAATGGAGAATTTTAGAAAGACATGTCTTGAAAAAACTGATTTCACATTATATTTCAATATAAGAAGAAAATATTTTGACTGAAAACACTTTCCCCTACTTTGATCTGTAAGTTTTGGTTTTTTGCGTTAACTCTGCATTGCTCACAGAGTTAATATTGCTAAAAGAATGATTGTTCTAAATGGGCAGTTAACATTTCTGAGATTTTCAGCACTATTTTGATACTGCTTTAGATTTGGTGTTCTTTAAAAAGTCCAATCTAATCAGCAGAATTTTGAGATTCTCGTCTCTTCGTTTTCCTTTTCCCTGCCCCTAACTTAATTTCCAAAATCCTCCTATCCTGAAGAGTAGATTTTTAAAACTTCACAGTGTTTGAATTAGCAACATCCTAGTTTGTGCTTCATGAAGTAGATGAGTATAGGCTTTAACCTGCCTAACACTGGTGTGACTCTGGTGTGACTCTGAACATTCATTCTATAACATTAGTTATAAGGGTTTTGGGAGGGAGGTCCGTGTGTGTGGGAGGGGAGGCTGGTTTTCTTTTCTTTTCTTTTCTTTTCTTTTAGCATGGCACTTTTCAAACATTTTCATGTGCTTAGGTACATCCAAGCAGAAGTCCAGTTCCCTCCAGGTAGCAGATCAGGACCTACTGCCATCTTTTCACCCATACCAGCCTTTGGAGTGCATAGTTGAGGAGACTGAAGGCAAGCTGAATGAACTGGGACAAAGAATTAGCGCTATTGAAAAAGCACAGCTTAAGTCACTGGAGTTAATTCAAGGTGAACCTCTGAACAAAGATAAGATAGAAGAACTTAAAAAGAACAGAGAAGAGCAAGTCCAGAAGAAGAAGAAAATATTGAAAGAACTGCAGAAAGTGGAAAGGCAGTTGCAGATGAAAACACAGCAGCAATTTACCAAAGAATACTTGGAAACCAAAGGTCAGAAAGACACAGTGTCTCTACACCAGCAGTGCTCTCATAGAGGAGTCTTCCCAGAAGGGGAAGGAGATGGTAGTCTTCCAGAGGATCACTTTTCAGAGTTACCTCAGGTTGACACAATCTTATTTAAAGATAATGATGTTGATGATGAGCAACAGTCTCCACCATCGGCAGAACAGATTGATTTTGTCCCAGTCCAGCCTTTATCATCTCCACAGTGTAACTTTTCCAGTGACTTAGGTTCTAATGGGACAAATTCTCTTGAACTTCAGAAAGTATCAGGTAATCAGCAGATTGTAGGACAGCCTCAGATTGCTATTACTGGACATGATCAGGGGCTGTTAGTTCAAGAACCAGATGGACTAATGGTTGCAACTCCAGCTCAGATGCTTACCGACACTCTTGATGACCTGATAGCAGGTGGGTTAAGAAATATATCTGTAATAATTTCTCCTTAATCTGTGTGCTCAACTTCTTTATATATCCCTCCAAAAACATAGACTTTGTACTTTTCCATTTTAGAACTATCTTTGTAAAATTACCCATTTCTTGAGGTCTTTTGGAAGTGAATTAACTAAGCCCAATAGCACTAACACACAAAAGTGTGTTTCCCCCTCTTCTTTTTTGTCATATTGCAAAGGCAAAGAAATAAAAGTTGCCACAATCCTTTATTTTAAACCGTTGGTATCAAAACCACCGTGTGTTGTGACTTGGGTAGGAGATCTCAAAGTGGAATTTCTTTGTAGGCTTTAGAAGTATTCATATAAGATTATACTTAAAATTTTCCTGCTGGTGATTTTCATGTCTGGAAATTTTAAATCACACTGCTTTTTTAATTTATAATTTTATGAGATCAACTTAAGTATTTCCAATTAAATGGGATTTTCAGAGACGACTAAGTATTCCATATTATAATATTTGTGGTAAGAAGATTAAGGTGCATTAAAATTATTGTGACTTGATGATTTGAAGATTGGAATTTTTGCATTAACTTTCTTAATGAAAGCACACACACACACACACACACACACACACACACACACACACACAGAGAGAGAGAGAAAAAAAGGCCTGATAACCTTGAAGTATATGTTTCTGTTTATTGTTGTGTGGAAAATTACAACTAGATATGAAATGAGGTGCACAAGTTTACTTTCCCTTTCATTGTCCTTGCAGCAGTGGGAAAACAGTGCAATTAATCATTTACCTTCCTAAAGATGGCTGGTGAATGTATCACCTCCATGAGAGCCCAGTTCAGAAATGCAGCCAGAATGGCTGTTGACAGTGGATGAAGACCAAGAACTAAGATGTAGCTGGAGTGATATTCAAAGGCAGGCCAGTCCTCTGTCTCTTGATTGCAACATTTTTTTCCTTACTGTTGTCTGTTGCCTCTTGTCATATTCTCCTCCCCTTCTCCCATCCCAATTATGCTATCTCAGTTTCCTTTCTTCTTTTGTGAGCCTTTAGTCTTCCTGATCTTTACTGAATCTTTTTAAATGTGGAATAAGAATACTGAAATCAGGAATTTTATTGGGCATGTGTATGACTTCCAGTGGTTATAGAATTGTCATATTGCCTTTGAGGCTCCTCTCATATGTATATAGGTATCATTGTGCAGAGGAGGAATGCCTTAGTTTTCTTAAAGAAAATTAAAATTCTGGGAAATGTTTTAAGGAGTTAGGCTCTTTGTTCTTTAATTTGGGTTTTTATGTCTTCAGTTGGTAGGCACAAATTAATTTTGTATTATTAGCATTGAAAGTTGTTATAAATTATGAATAAATTCTTGTAGTTCATTTGGAATTCTAATTTATAATCTGGGTAAAAACAGATTTTAGAATGTGAAGTATGATTATGAATAATAATGATGAAACTGGTGAACTGGCAATAACATTTTTAAGATGTAGGGTTCTGTAACTAGCATTATAATGTTCCTAATTAAGTGCATAGTTTGCAGTTATGAAATCTGTGTTACTGATCAGTTCAGTTGTGTTAGAACTTTTTTTTTTTAAAGAGTGTAGAAACAGCTCTAAAAGGAACTTGTAGGTGTTAAGGGACATCAAATTTTATTTCACTGAAGTATTTGTTAAATTAGTCTTTTACAAAGTTTGCATGAAACTTAGAAAATTGGCTTAGAAATTATCTTTTAATATATAATATTAATGTAAACAAATAAAATTTAATTTGTATTAGACATTAATACCTACCACATTGTACAATATTCTTTTATTAATAAGTTTTAACTTTTAAATCAGCCAACAAGTACAAAATTATCTTCATGTAAAATTTCCATTTTATGAAGGGTATGTGTTTTGAACTATATGGCAGTAATTATATTTTCTTTATTCAAGATGATGTACCCATCTTAAATTTAAATATTATATTTTCCTAAGTCAAAGTTTGTCTTAATTTTCTTATGTTGAAGGTAAAATAAATAAGGCAAGGGTGAATTAGGTTAATACTTAATTCTGCAATGTAAAATATATTAACATATTGGTAAGATTATAGAGTAGGACAAAGATATAATTAATTTTACTTAACTCTAGTTCTTACCCCTTAACTCTAGTTCTTAGTAAAGGAGAGAATACTGTACATCTTAAAATTCTACCTTAGAATTTTACTTTAGAAGTAAATTTTACTTTAGAAGAATTTTAGATGTATGATAACAAAACATTTTACTTTTTAAATATAGTATTATTTCCTTATTGCTATTCTTTCAAAGTATTTGTTGTGATAAGTTGTTTATATAATTTATTAATGTTGCAACTTGATTAGCTGATTAACTTAGCCCTTTAGTGTGTTGTTTGATACATGTCATACATGATATAGTTCCAAACAGACTATATAAACTCTTGATTAGGAACATGATTCCTCAAGTCCTTCTGAAAGTGAGCATTGGGTTTTTAGCAGTTACCATAATAGCAAGTCGTTCTCAAAGTTCAAATGTCTAGGAATATAAAGTAATTTAAAGAAATTCAAAATAGCTTTTACCATTGAGCAGCTCTAGAAATATTTAGTCAAATTTTCTTTTTTTTTGGCTGGGCGCGGTGGCTCAAGCCTGTAATCCCAGCACTTTGGGAGGCGAGACGGGCGGATCAGGGGTCAGGAGATGCGAGGGACCATCCTGGCCTAAACCCGGTGAGAACCCCGTATCTGACTATAAAAAATACAAAAAACCTAGCCGGGCGACGTGGCGGCGCCTGTAGTCCCAGGCTACGTCGGGGAGGCCTGATGGCAGGGAGAGATGGCGCGTGAACCCGGGAGCCGGAGCTTGCAGTGGGCTGAGATCGCGGCCACTGCACTCCCGCGCTGGGCGACGCGAGCGAGACTCGGGCTCAAAAAAAACAAAATAATTTAGTCAAATTTTCTTTTTATTTTGAGGAGAGAGAGAGAATCTCACTCAGTCGTCTAGGCTGGAGTGCAGTGGCTTGATCTCGGCTCACTGCAACTTCCACCTCCCAGGTTCAAGCGATTCTCCTGCCTCAGTCTTCTGAGTAACTGGGATTATAGGCACCTGCCACCACACCCAGCTAATTTTTGTATTTTTAGTAGAGATGGGGTTTCACCATGTTGACCAGGCTGCGGTTGAACTCCTGACCTCAAGTGATCCACCTGCATCGGCCTCTCAAAGTGTTGGTTTTACAGGCATGAGCCACTGCATCTGACCAAAATTTTCAATTCTAATGTAGAATGAAGATTGGTGAAAAATCAACTAATATCAATTTATTTACATTTATTGAGCTTTTACCATGCACCAACTTCTGTAATAAATGGTAAATATACTTTATCTCATGGGATAATTATAATTATACTTTAAATAAGTCCTTTTCCCACCTCTATTTTCTGTTGAAAACTGAAACTGGCCGGGAGCTGTGGCTCATGCCTGTAATCCCAGCACTTTGGCAGGCGGAGGCGGGCGGCGGATCACTTGAAATCAGAGTTCGAGACCAGCCTGGCCAACATGGTCAAACCCATCTCTACTAAAGTACAAAAATTAGCCGGGCATGGTGGTGCATGCCTGTAATCCCAGCTACTTGGGAGGCTGAGGCAGGAGAATCGCTTGAACCCAGGAGGTGGAGGTTGCAGTCAACCAAGATCATGCCACTGCACTCCAGCATGGGCAACAGAGTGAGACTCTGTCTCAAAAAAAAAAAAAGAAAAGAAAAGAAAAGAAAAACTGAAGCTTAGGGAAATTAAGTTGCTAGTAAGTACCAAGATTCAAACTCAGTTCAGCCAAGTTTAAGAACCTTAGATGTAATATGCATGCATATGTGTCAACTTAAAGTTCTGATTTATCTTTAAGTATTGTTATTTCCTTAGACTTTGAAATTCTGTTAATCATTTCCCTTATTTTTATATTAAGATTTGATGTACATGTAAGTTTTAATACAATTTTTGACTTTTTACTATGTTGTTACTATCATTGGCATCTTAATAGGCTCTTAAATTGTAATTTTAAAGTATCTTTAAATAACTGTAGTAGTGAATATAGGTTTAAGAATTAAAAAGTAATTAAGAAAGCCTCTTAAGGGGATTTGCAATAAAATCTTTAAATAGGCCAGGCGCGGTGTCTCACCCCTGTAATCCCAGCACTTTGGGAGGCCAAGGCGGGCAGATCACAATGTCAGGAGATCGAGACCACGGTGAAACCCCGTCTCTACTAAAAATACAAAAAATTAGCCTGGCTCGGTGGCGGGCGCCTGTAGTCCCAGCTACTCCAGAGGCTGAGACAGGAGAATGGCCTGAACTCGGGAGGCGGAGCTTGCAGTGAGCCGAGATTGCGCCAGTGCACTCCAGCCTGGGGACAGAGCGAGACTCCATCTCAAAATAAAATAAAATAAATAAAATAAAATCTTTAAATAATTTTTTCTGATTAACTTTAATATTTTATAGGGTTTTTTGTTTGTTTGTTTTTTTGAGACTGAGTCTCACACTGTCATGCATCTCGGCTCACTGCAGCCTCCGCCTCCCAGGTTCAAGCAATTCTCCTTGCCTCAGCCTCCCAAGTAGCTGGGATTACAGGCGCCCACCACCACGCCCAGCTAATTTTTTTGTATTTTTAGTAGAGACGGGGTTTCACTATGTTGGCCAGGCTGATCTCGAACTCCTGATTTTGTGATCTGCCTGCCTTGGCCTCCCAAAATGCTGGGATTACAGGCGTGAGCCACCACACCTGGCCATAGGTTTTTATTTACATAGAACTATTTAATAAAGTTACCAATACATAAAACAGATTATAGGAATTAAATTTCTTAAAAACTAACAACAGCTGGGTACTGTGGCTCACACCTTTAATCTAACCAGCACTTTGGGAGGCCAAGGCAAGCAGATCATGAGGTTAGGAGATCGAGACCATCCTGGCTAACACAGTGGAACCTCATTTCTACTAAAAATACAAAAAAAATAGCTGGGCATGGTGGCACGTGCCTTTAATCCCAGCTACTCGGGAGGCTGAGGCAGGAGAATCCTTGAACCCAGGAGGCAGAGGTTGCAGTGAGCTGAGATTGCGCCACTGCACTCCAGCCTGGGCGACAGAGCAAGACTTCATCTCAAAAAAAACTCACAACATATTTTATGTACACCTAGTATCAGTGAGATTTTTAATAATATTTATTGTCTTCCATATTGCCTATAAAACTTTCTTCAACTTCATAAAAAGTCCAGTAGAATATTGTATTTACTTCTTCTCTCACCTCATTTTAAAATAGTGGATAAATGGTCAGACACAGTGACTCTGCGCCTGTAATCCTAGCTACTTGGGAGGCTAAGGTGGGAGGATTGCGTGAGGCCAAGAGTTCAAGACCAGCCTGAGCAACACATAGAGACCCTATCTCTTTCAAAAAAAAAAAAAAAAAAAGCATGCTGTATAATTTGAATTATATATATAGACATTTGTGGTAGCAGTCTGTCGTGGTCACTTTCAGAGATATTTCATTCAGAGGTAGGAAATATTTTATAATTTATGAAAATGTCATATTCTTGGTATAATTTTCTCTTAATACAACCTTTATTCCACATGCACTTTTTAAATCTCTTGCTATTTTCTAGTTTTATAACTTTTCATTTGTAATTAGTCCTGTTAAAGGCACTTGCTATGGAATGTTTCTGACTGTCATTACATGGAGTGAAAAAATGCTTCTAGGATAATGTAGTACAAAAATGTATAGTAATTATTGTAACAACACATTTTCGTTAACAAAGCTGTTAAATGCACAAAAGTACTTTTTAAAAGCCAACTCTGTGAAGAAGTTTCTTATAACATCACATTCTGGCATAGCACTCTAATCAACTATTCAAGAAAATTTTATATACCTGTTTTCATAATAAAAAAGAGAGATGAGATAACATAAATAAAATACTGATAGAAAAGTAGTTCTTTACTAAAGTATATGTTAATAATTGTGGGACCACTGTTGAAGTCTTACTGTTAGAAAGGTTCTGTAACATATTAATCTTCAGTGTCTTTTTTTTTCAAGCAGTTTTCCAAACATATCAGCTATTTCTAGGGGTGTAACAAAATAGTATCTGTTTTAACTCATTGAATGATAACAATTTTCGTTATTACTATTATTTTTTCTTGGCCACTTCTTCCAGGAAAAAAATGACAAAAAATTTTAAGGCTTTGTTTCTATTTTGCATATTTTAAGTGAAACAAACATATGTAATAATTATTCCTGTTTGTAACTAAATAGTTATCTATGTGATGACAGAAGCTGGAGAAATTTGTATTGCCAAGATCGTTATATATGTTGGTGGGTATGAGCTGGGTAGCTCATGTAGAAACATATCTGGGTATCTTAAACTTTGCTCACTTATTTAAACTAGTAATCTGCTAAACTGAGTCATTCACACTTGTGAATAGTATCTTTGAATGGGATCTAGTCATATCAAAAATTCTAGACAGAAAATATTTTCCAACACTTAAAATGCCTACATTTTTCTTTAAGTCTTGTGTGTTTTTGACTGACTTTTAATCTGGGTGCAAATGTAAGGTTATTGCCATCACTGATGCTTTGTTGATTTTTTTGTATATTATTACTGATTATATGTTTTTTTCTGAGTTTTTCCTTTCTTGAGTGAATAGTAATGTTTTTATTTTTCAATACAATGAATAATAGTATTGACAATCCTATAAGATATCTGATAGTTACATCTATTGATCACACACCATTTGCCAAAAACACTGTGTTAAATGCTTTATATACAGTATTTCTTAGACTACTCACAATATCCCTGAGATAGGTCCTGTTTCCCCCCATGGTCAAACTCCATCTCTTATGAAACGTAAGAAATATTCAGAGATATAAAATACATAGTTTCTTTTAACTCAGTTTTCTTTTCTTTTCTTTTTTTTTTGAGATGGAGTCTCTGTTGCCCAGGCTGGAGTGCAGTGGCACGATCCTGGCTCACTGCAACCTCCACCTCCCTAGTTAAAGCGATTCTCCTGGCTCAGCCTCCTGAGTAGCTGGCATTACAGGCGCGTTCCACCACGCCCAGCTAATTTTATATTTTTAGTAGAGATGGGGTTTTGCCATGTTAGCCAGGCTGGTCCTGAACTCCCAACCCTCCCGACCTGAGGTGATGTGCCCACTTCAGCCTCCCAAAGTGCCAGGATTATAGGTGTGAGCCATCATGCCCAGCCTTAACTCAGTTTTCAAACCACATTTTGAGATCTCAAATAGAACTTCAATGTTCTTTTTAAAAATAGTTGGACTTTCAGATATTGATTTTTTAACAAATTTTCAAAATAAATATTGAATTTTGAAAACATATACTCCCCGCTATTTATGTGAGAAATACTTGAACTTGTCTCCCTTCCCCTCCCCCCTCCTTTTTTTTTAGATGGAGTCTAGCTCTGTCACCCAGGCTGGAGTGCAGTGGCATGATCTCAGCTCACTGCAGCCTCCACCTCCTGGGTTCAAGCAGTTCTCCTGCCTCAGCCTCCCAAATAGCTGGGATTATAGGCATGTAAACCACCACACCCGGCTAGCTTTTTGTTTGTTTAGTAGAGATGGGGTATCACCATGTTGGCCAGGCTGGTCTCAAACTCCTGACCTCAGGTGATGCCCACCTTGGCCTCCCAAAGTGCTGGGATTACAGGCGTGGGCCATTACAGACACACCCCAGGCCCCTTTTTATGAATTGTACACAGGATATTTTTATCTAATTGACTTTTACAAACTAAAATCTAGAATTCCTTTTATTTACTTTTATTTTTGGAAATTTTTTTTCCTCCCTATTGGCAATGTAAAAAACTACTATTTAATGTGTATGCACTAAATATCAGGTGCTGTGTTAAGTATCTTATCTGCATTGCCTCACGTGATCTTTCCAATAACCTTCCAAGGCAGGTACCATTATTATCCCCATTCTACATATAGGGAAAATTGAAGCTCAGAGAAGTTAAATTACTTGCCCAAGATCAGAAAGTCAGTGTTGGAACTAATATTTAAATGTAGGTCTGTCTGATTCCAAAGCTTGTGATTTTACTATTACTATATATTACTGCTATGGAAATTTCTGTTTTTGTGTTTTTCTGTGTGTAAATAACCTTACTCTTTTAAGTGGAATTTAGCAATATGAATATTGTTTTTCAGCTGTGAGTACCAGACTGCCCGCTGGTTCCAACAGTTCTTCTCAGACCACAGAGTGTCTTACACCTGAATCCTGTTCACAGACTACAAGCAATGTGGCTTCCCAATCGATGCCTCCTGTGTATCCTTCAGTTGACATTGATGCACATGTGAGTAGATTGTTTTATTTAAACTTATACTGCCCATTCTGATTTTCTTTGGAAAGGAAAATTATCATTCTACACTTATTGTGAAAAGAAGTATTATTTGCTCTTAAATTGATAACTTCTGTTAAAAAAATTTTAACTTATTTTTTTTCTTCTCCTAGACTGAGAGCAATCATGACACAGCATTAACACTAGCTTGTGCAGGTGGTCATGAAGAACTTGTATCTGTGCTCATTGCACGGGATGCCAAAATTGAACATAGAGACAAAAAAGGTAAATATCAGTCAGAAATAAAATCCAAGTGTAGTTACATCAGAAAATAATTTTTAACTTTTTTATTATTGATAAATAGTTCCTAGACTATCTCAGTGATAAGATGGATAAGCCTATTTCAATTAGGAATATCAGGATTCATTATTCTGCAGAGCCAAATAATTCTCCAAAAATTCAAAAACTAGACTGTAGATCATTAGTGAAATAGAGCAAGTTGTGGTTGCCCTTCTTAATCCAAAGGTAGTTCATACAGAGGCATCAAAGTTCATTATGAGTATAAACTTTAATAATTTTTACTTAGTTTTTTAATTAGGTGTTTATGGGTTTTTTGTCACTAACAAATAAAGGTTTAGAGCAGTTTTATGTTAAATTGTTATCTGTGTCTGTCCTGAAGGGTTTATTTTGCTAAAATGCTAGGGAATTGTAAACAGTGGCTTTTAAAAAATTAAAAAACATAAATGTGTTTAAGATTTTCATTTTCTGATTTAGGTTTTACACCACTAATCCTGGCGGCAACAGCAGGGCATGTTGGAGTTGTTGAAATCCTTTTGGATAAAGGTGGAGATATAGAAGCACAATCTGAACGAACTAAGGATACTCCACTCTCATTGGCATGTTCTGGTGGACGTCAGGAGGTGTGTTAATGTTAATTTTCATTTTGTAAATATTTTGCTTGTATTTTAAAATACGCATATGATTCGTATTTTAGCTACATGAATAAAATTTGCATGTATTTTGTGTGTTTTTCTGAGGCAGGGTCTTGGTCTATCTCCCAGGCTAGAGTGGTAGCGCAATTATAGTTCACTATAACATTGAAATCTGGGGCTCAAGCAATCCTTAGCCTCCCAAGTAGCTAGGGCTGTTTTATAGAGATGGGGTCATGTGTTGTTGCCCAGGCCAGTTTCAAACTCCTGGACTCAAGCAATCCTCTCTCCTTGGCCTCCCAAAGTACAGGGATTATAGTTATGGGTCAGAATGTCTGGCCCTGCACGTATTGTGACATGCTCCATATACTTTCTGAGGAATGGGTACTTCTCTTAAGTTTTATGGGAATGTAAATGCCCTTTTTTTGGTGGGGGGTTGTGGAGGGAACAGGAGGGTGGAGATGAGGTCTCATTATGTTGCCCAAGCTGGCCTTGAACTCCTGGCCTCAAGGGATCCTCCTGCCTTGGCCTCCCAAAGTTCTGGGATTATAGGCATGAGCCACCATGCCTGGACATAAATTCCCTTTTAAAAAATCTGTTTCTTGCCCTTAAAGCCGAATAAAAATTATCTTAACCCTTACATTTATTCAAATTAAATGAATCACAATTATAACACATATGAAATGCAAATTTATTGCCCAATAAATGACAAATAGAAAGGGTAACATCTTGTTATTGCAGTATACTTGGGATTTCAAAGCTCTAAATTCCTGAAATTGAATCCATTTCTCTAGTGCTGATATTTCAATATTTAGGGTCTAATGAAATGTAATTAAAATATCAGATATTTATATATCTGATAAGTCCTGTTATAAGTCCTGTTTCTTTGGGTTTCCTTCATTTTAAGTTGAGCCCTTGGTGTAAACTTTCTTCTCTATCCATATTTTACTTTGTAGGTGGTAGACTTGCTGCTGGCTCGAGGTGCAAATAAAGAACATAGGAACGTATCTGATTATACACCACTGAGTCTAGCTGCGTCTGGAGGATATGTTAATATCATTAAGATTCTGCTTAATGCTGGGGCAGAAATTAATTCAAGGTATTACCTGTTCATTTTATTGTTCATGTTTAGTAAGTTACTACTTTGGAGTTAAATGTCTACCTCTAAACATTTTGACAGATACCATTTTAAGTTAAGATAGTACTAAAGTTGCAAAGCCAATGATTACAGCTATAATGTGTTTATAAGTAATCTCAGCTTATTTCGGTAATGTGGCTGCTTATAAAGAGGTCTCATTTCAAAAAGTATTTTGTTCTATGGCCTACCACCCTAAATATGCCCAATCTCATCTGATCTCAGAAACAGTATTTTATTATATATAGTTGGAAATTTATAATCCCTAAATAGGAATTACGTTTTATTTTTTAAGTTATTTATTTTTTGAGACGGAGTCTTGCTCTTGTTGCCCAGGCTGGCATGCAATGGCTTGATCTCGGCTTACCGCAACCTCTGCCTTCCGGGTTCAAGCGATTCTTCTGCCTCAGCCTCCCAGGTAGCTGGGATTACAGGCATGCACCACCAGGCCCAGCTAATTTTGTATTTTTAGTAGAGATGGTGTTTCTCCATGTTGGTCAGGCTGGTCTCAAACTCCTGACCTCAGGTGATCTGCCCGCCTTGGCCTCCCAAAGTGCTGGGATTACAGGCATGAGCCACCACGCCCAGCCAGAAATTATGTTCTAAATTGTGACATTTTCTTATTCTTTATTATTGGTCAAAACAAGTAAAATCTATTCATTGATGTGAGAAACCTCTCTTTTTAGTGAAACCTTTTCATCTTTAATGCTTTTCTAAAATAATAGGCAACATATTATTTTAATTTTCTAAGCACGTTTCCCCCCTTAGGACTGGGAGTAAACTAGGTATTTCTCCCCTGATGTTGGCTGCAATGAATGGACATGTTCCTGCAGTAAAATTGCTGCTTGATATGGGTTCAGACATTAATGCCCAGATAGAGACCAATCGGAACACGGCTCTCACCCTGGCCTGTTTCCAGGGCCGAGCAGAAGTAGTGAGTTTGCTTCTGGACCGAAAAGCCAATGTTGAACATAGGGCAAAGGTAAGCATTTTTTACTTGTCAACTATTTCAGATACGTTTCTGTAGAAAGAACATGGCATTTTAACGCAAATTGAATGTAATATTTTAAATTATCATAAATTAAAACTGATACCCCAATGCAGAATTGAGGGATTGTGTTGTATAGTAGTGAGTGACATACTGTCACCATCATGACTTTTATTAAGGACAATGAAGAAAACAGAATTAGTACTTTTCCCAACCTCAGCCTTGAGTAGCTTTCTATTAATACTGCAGCTTACAACTTCTGAATGTAGTAAGATTATTTTGTATTAATTCTTTTTTTTTTTTTTTTTTTTTTTT
>NW_016805883.1:107126-134676 GCF_001698545.2 Rhinopithecus bieti | reverse complement strand
AACCTGGAAGGCGGAGTTGCAGTGAGCTGAGACCACGCCACCGCACTCCAGCCTGGGTGACAGAGCGAGACTCCATCTCAAAAAAAAAAAAAAGAAAGAAAATGGCAGTTAATAGTTGTATCTAGGCCATAGGTACATAGGAATTCATTATATAATCTCTATAGCACGTGTTTTAAAATTTCCCTTCAAAAAGTTTTAAAATAGTTACATTTTATTTTTATTTATTTGAGACAGGGTCTTGCTCTATAACCCAGGTTTTGGAGTGGAACTGTGCAATCATGGCTCACTGAAGCCTCAACCTCCTGGGCTCAAGTGATCCTCCTACCTGCTTCCTGAGCAGCTGGGAATACAGGCGTGCACCAACACGCCCACCTAATTTTTAAAATGTTTTTTAAAGACAGGTTCTCATTATGTTACCCAGCCTGGTCGCAAACTCCTGGGCTCAAGCGATCCTCCCGCCTCAGCAATCCCAGCACTTTTGGAGGCTCAAGCAGGAAGATCACTTGAGTCCAGGAGTTCCAGACCAGCCTGGACAATATAGGAAGACCCCAACTCTATAAAAAACAAAATTTTTTAAAAAGTTTTTTAAGTTTTACAATGTCTTTCTATTTATTTAGACATAGTTTTATTTTATTTTTTTATATATTTTTTGAGGCAGAGTCTGGCTCTGTCGCCCGGACTGGAGTGCAGTGGCCGGATCTCAGCTCACTGCAAGCTCCGCCTCCTGGGTTTACGCCATTCTCCTGCCTCAGCCTCCCTAGTAGCTGGGACTACAGGCGCCCGCCACCTCGCCCGGCTAGTTTTTGTATTTTTAGTAGAGACGGGGTTTCACCGTGTTAGCCAGGATGGTCTCGATCTCCTGACCTCGTGATCCGCCCGTCTCAGCCTCCCAAAGTGCTGGGATTACAGGCTTGAGCCACCGCACCAGGCCTGTATTAATTCTTATACTGTGGACTTTTAAAGAACTCTTTTAATGAGGCATGTGCTTATCATTGTAAAAATCCCAAGCAAAAATTTAGTTCATAAGTTAAAAATTTAGGGCAGCTAACATCTAATTTGACCATGGCAGATTTTGACAGTTTCATGACTATTTGGTATTAAGAAAATAGGAGTTAGTGGAGGCTGGTCACGATAGCTCACGCCTGTAATTCCAGCACTTCAGGAGGCCGAGGCAGGTGAATCACATGAGGTCAGGAGTTCGAGACCAGCCTGGCCAACATGGTGAAACCCTGTCTCTACTAAAAATATAAAAAATGAGCTGGATATGGTGGCAGGTGCCTTTAATCCCAGCTACTCAGGAGGCTGAAGCAGGAGAATCACCTGAACTTGGGAGGTGGAGGTTGCACTGAGCAGAGATCACGCCATTGCACTCCAGCCTAGGCAACAAGAGAGAAACTCTGTCCCCCCGACCCCCCAAAAAAGGAAGAATAAAGGAGAAAAGTCATCAAATAATCTCCATAGATGCAGGAAACACACACAGAGAAAAGAAAATAGGAGTTAGTATGTCATTGGCTTGAATTTCTTTGCTTAGAACTGCAAGGTTCTTAGAACTCTGGAAAGACATAGGTTGGGTAGAATTTTTAATAGTCAACAGCAAATCTAGTGCTCATTTCAAATTGGAAAGATTTGACTGGAAATCTTGTATTTTTTCCCTGAAATTCCTCTCACTTCTTAAAGTTTAGTGCAACATTTACATTCTTCTAATCTAAGTAATGAGGAAGTGTAGTTTTCCGTGGCTTTTACCACACAAAGAGAAATGAGTCTTTCCTGTCATTCAGTTTGTCTTTTTCTGTTACAAGTATTCATTGTGTGTCACTTATCCATTAAAAGTCTTAGAGAAATCTGTGTTATTTTGGATAGTACCAGTAGGAAATGTCCTTTGAAAAAATGTTGGAGACTAATGTACCAAAGGCACATATGCAAAAAATTTATAAAGTGATTTTAATCTACTTATTTTTAATATCTTTATTCATTGTGCAGAGAAATTATCTGAGTAAATTCACAAAAGTATAGAAGTTACAGAATTTTTTTTAGTGTGAGATAACATGTCTTAAGTTCATTCTAGCATGTCTAACTGAATAACAATTTTTACTGCTGTTTAGTAAAATTCAAGGCAGAATATTGCTTAGCTCTTTTATGAGAGTTAATCAGAACTAGAATTGTTTTAAAAGTTAATTGCTTCAGTTTTTTAAAGAAATTATGTAGCTTAGTTTTGGTCCATGGAATAGTTTAAAAAAGAAATTATGTGACTTAATTGCATAATTTATTGGTTTAAACAGACTGGTCTTACCCCCTTGATGGAAGCAGCTTCTGGAGGGTATGCAGAGGTTGGAAGAGTTCTTCTTGATAAAGGAGCGGATGTTAATGCTCCCCCTGTGCCTTCCTCAAGAGATACTGCTTTAACAATAGCAGCAGACAAAGGTCACTACAAATTTTGTGAACTCCTGATTCATAGGTGAGTACTTTTCTATTATATGTAGAACTTTTTCAGAGCTTTTAAAGTTAATAACATTGTTTTACTTTATTGACATTGTTAAGAAAAGATTATTTTTAAGTTATTTTGTAAAAGAAGATGATAGAGTAAAACTAGAAAAAGCCAGCCTCTTCTTACAGGAAACAAACTGTATTAATATGCTTTTGTTTATAGGGGAGCCCACATTGATGTCCGTAACAAAAAGGGAAATACACCACTTTGGCTGGCATCCAATGGAGGTCATTTTGATGTTGTGCAGTTGCTAGTGCAAGCAGGTGCTGATGTGGATGCAGCAGATAACCGGAAAATCACACCCCTTATGTCAGCATTTCGCAAGGTAATTTGATATGGGGGAAGAAAGGTCAAATGTAATAATTTTAAGCCAATTCTAAGTTAAAAATGTGTGAGAAAGATAAGTTTATCTTGGAGAATTGAGTATATTTCCATAGAAAAATCACTGCTATCTTTCCGTTCATTTTTTTTTTTTTTTGAGACGGAGTCTCACTCTGTTACTTAGGCTAGAGTACAGTGGCACGATCGCGGCTCACTGGAAACTCTGCCTCCCAGATTCAAGCGATTCTTCTGCCTCAGCCTTCTGAGTAGCTGGGATTACAGGCGTGCGCCACCATGCCCGGCTAATTTTTGTATTTTTAGTAGAGACGGGGTGTCACCACGTTGGTCAGGCTGGTCTCGAACTCCTGACTTTGTGATCTGCCCGCCTCGGCCTCCCAAAGTGCTGGGATTACAGGCTCCTAACCTTTCTTTCCATTCTTTTGTGGCCAAATCTAAGAGCTATGTGGTAGTTCACTATAAGCAACTTGGTTGTTAAATCACTTGGTGTCTTGACTATTTGTGATATATTGTTCATAAAATAGAAGATTTAAGAAAAACTATTATATGCAGATGGATTTTTTTCTACCTAAAGAGGAACAAAAAGGAGTAGACTTTCATAAAAACTTACTGTATCTTCTGTGTGCGTGCGTGCGTGTGTGTGTATGTGTGTGTATGAAACAGGGTCTCAGTCTATCAACCAGGCTGGAGTGCAGTGGCATGATCATAGCTCACTATAGCCTCATCCTCCCAGGCTTGAGTGATCTTCCTGCCTCAGCCTCCTGAGTAGCTGGGACCACAGGTGTGCACTACCATGCTCAGATTTTTTTTATTTTTATTTTTTGTAGAGACGAGGTCTTGCTGTATTGCCCAGGCTGGTCTCAAACTCCTGGGCTCAAGCAATACTACCACCTCTGCCTCCCAGAGTGCTAAGATATGGGCATGAGCTATGCCTCTCATATATATTAAAGTTCATGCCCAGCCTCTCATATATATTAAAGTTCACTTATCTGCTATATTTTTTAAAGCCTTTCCCTTGCTATAGCTTCCCAAACTATAAACTACTTATTAGGGCCTGTAAAGACCTGCATAATAAGCTTCATGTCAACCTCCCTAGACAAATCATTTATGCTAGTATCCCCTTTTGCTCACTATGTTTTCTAGTTACTGGCGTAGAATGCACTTGTTTTTTTGTTTTTTTTTTTTTTTTTTTTTTTTTTTTTGAGATGGAGCCTTGCTCTGTCGCTCAGGCTGGGGTGCAGTGGTGCGATCTCGACTCACTGCAAGCTCTGTCTCCCAGGTTCACGCCATTCTCCTGCCTCAGCCTCCCAGGTAGCTGGGACTACAGGTGCCTGCCACCACGCTCGGCTAATTTTTCGTATTTTAGTAGAGACGGGGTTTCACCATGTTAGCCAGGATGGTCTCGATCTCCTGACCTTGTGATCTGCCCGCCTCGGCCACCCAAAGTGCTGGGATTACAGGCGTGAGCCACCACGCCCGGCCAAATGCACTAAATTTTCAACTGCCTCAGGGCCTTTGCTCACTGGTTTTCTTTTCCTGAAATGTTTTCCCTTGCTGTTCACCTAACTCACTTCTCTACTCATCTGTTAGCTCCAATTTTACATGTCACTTCTCAAAGAGTATTTCCCTAACACCTAATCTGAAAAAGGTCCCTCTGGTTCTCTTTTATAGATGAGTTTTGATTTTCCTTATCCCAATTTGTAATTATATCTTCAAACATGTACTTACCATTTTAATGCCTGTCTCGCCAACTAGACTGGTAGGTCCATGAGGACAAGAGTCATGACCATCTTTTTCAGCACTGTTTATATACCCAGTTGTTTAGCACAGTGCAATTTACATATAGTGAGATACATGAATCTTAAGGTACGTGGTTTAGTTTTGATAAATGTATACATACATGTAACCCATACCCCATAAACATATAAATTATTTCCATATCCCTAGAATGTTCCCTCTTGCCCACTTTTAATCACTTCCCTGCCCCAGAGGCAAGCATTTCTCTGATTTTTATCTCCATCACACTAATTCTTGAGGATGTTTTAGAACCTTAGTAAGAAGCGAAACTATGCAAGCTTGGTTAGATTAAAATAGATGTGCTTGCCGGGCGCGGTGGCTCACCCCTGTAATCCCAGCACTTTGTGAGGCCGAGGCGGGTGGATTGTCTGAGGTCAGGAGTTCAAGACCAGCCTAGCCAACATGGTAAATCCCTGTCTCTACTAAAAATACAAAAATTAGCCAGTTATGGTGGTGGGCACCTGTAATCTCAGCTACTCCAGAGGTTGAGGCAGGAGAATTGCTAGAACCCGGGAGGTGGAGGTTGCAGTGAGAGCGCGCCATGGCACTCCAGCCCGGGCGACAACAGCAAGACTCCCGTCTCAAAAAAAAAAAAAGATATGCTTAGAATTGATTATAGATCTTCCAACCCTTGATAATGGCATTTAGAAAGTGTTTTATTTAGATTCAAGTCCTAAGGCTCAGAAAGTTGTGATAGTACACCTTGTTTAGTTAGTGAAGTAGAGGCAAAGTAAGACTTTGAAATTTTAAAAAATTATTTGTTTTAGGACTCATTTCTCTTTTACACTGAGATTCATTTTACATCACCAATGTTTGTCTAATAGATTTATTCTAGGCGATAACTGTTTTCTATAAAAGCTTTTCTACTTTTCAGTGGAATTAAATTCAGGAGAAATGTTGTCTAGTCCACCGTCCACTCCTGAGCATACATTCTTGTTTTTATGCTTTTCTGTTTATAAGCTGAATGCTTATCTTATTTTCATAATTTTCATTTTAAACTTAATATTCTACTTGAAAGTATTTGCCTTTTTATTCTTAAATTGGTAAGCATATATGCAAAATCAAGGGATTCCTTTGTAATTTTTTTTGTTTTACTTTATTTTTATTCTTAAGAATAATACTTTTTCTTTTCATGCTATCTTGTCTAAGATTGTTCTATTTCTTATAGGGTCATGTAAAAGTTGTTCAATATTTGGTAAAGGAAGTAAATCAGTTCCCTTCTGATATAGAATGCATGAGATACATAGCAACAATTACAGATAAGGTAAGTTTAATATGCTACTGAAGCACATTTTTGTTCTTTGTGGAATGATATGCCAAAGTATGCAGTTAGGAACTTGTTCTTTTTATATTCTGAAAGGTTGGTTACCTGATCTCTTTATGCTTTTGTTTCTCCATTTGTAAAATAGAGGGGTATAATAGTTTTGATAAACTATTTTGAGATTTCTACTGTGGACCATAGTCACAGTGACTACACTAAGGTACTAAACCATTAGCCTAATGAGAAGGCTTCCTAAGGACATGCAGGTTTTTAGGGAAATGGTGTCTTATTTTTGTGGAAGATTGATACATGACTGGACTCAAAGGATAACTTAATTTGGTTTAGTGACTTTTCAGTTTGAGCTTTAACCTCTGGACTTTAATGTGCTCATCAGCTTAAGTTTTATTTGGCCTCTTTATATTATGTTTCATTATATATTTACATAATTCTATTTCCTGCTGTAGGAACTGTTAAAAAAATGTCATCAATGTGTTGAAACCATTGTGAAGGCTAAAGACCAGCAAGCCGCAGAAGCAAATAAGAATGCAAGTATTCTTTTAAAGGAACTTGATCTGGAAAAGGTGAGTGGGAAAAATAATTTTCCTTTTTGTAAATTATTGAGGCTGGGCGTGGTGGCTCACACCTGTAATCCCAACACTTTGGGAGGCTGAGCCCAGGAGTTCGAGATCAGTTTGGTCAACATAGGAGGATGGCCTGAGCCCAGGAGGCAGAGGTTGCAGTGAGCTGTGATTGTGCCACTGCACTCTAGCCTGGGTGACAGAGTGAGACCCCATCTCTACAAAAAAAAATTAAAAAAACAGCTGGGCATGGTGGTGCATGCCTGCAGTCCTAGCTATTCAGGAGGCTGAAATGGAAGGATCACTTGAGTCCAGGAGGTCGAGTGAGCCATAATTACACACTGCAGTCCAGCCTAGGCAACAGATCAAGACTCTGTCTCTAAAAAAAAAGAAAAAAAAAATAAATTGCCAGATGTCATGGCTCATGCCTGTAATCCCAGCACTTTGGGAGGCTGAGGAGGGTGGACTGCTTGAGCCCCAGAGTTTGAGACCAGCCTAGGCAACATGGCAAAACCCCATCTCTACAAAAAAAAAAAAAAAAAAAAATTAGCCAGGCATGGTGGCAGGTGCCTGTAGTCCCAGCAACTTGGGGAGGGTGAGGTGGAAGGATGGCCTGAGCCCAGGAGGCAGAGGTTGCAGTGACCTGTGATTGTGCCACTGCACTCTAGCCTGGGTGACAGAGTGAGACCCCATCTCAGACAAAAAGAAAATCTGCTAGAATAAACTTGTCACCTGTATGACCAATATTCTTAACAATATATGATTCAAAGGAAATAGGTAATAGATTCTTGAATCACAATCAATTTTTTGATTCTGACCCGTCATTCAAAATAATATATTTTGAGCCCAAATATAAGGGAAGGACTAGATTTTGAGCAAGATCCCAATTTACAGCTGGGTGCGGTAGCTGATACCTGTAATTCCAGCATTTTGGGAGGCCTAGGCGAGAGGATGGCTTGAGCTCAGGAGTTCGAGACCAGGCTGGGCAACATAGTGAGACCTTGCCTCTACTAAAAGTTTAAAAAATTCACCTGGCTTGGTGGTGCACACCTATAGTCCCAGCTCCTCGGGCGGCTGAGGCGAGAGGATCACTTGGGCCTGGGAGGTTGAGGCTGCAATGAGCTATGATTGTGCCACTGTACTCCAGTCTGGGTGACAGAGCAAGACCCTGTCTCAAAAAAAAAAAAATCCTGTCTGGGCATAGTAGCTCATGCCTGTAATCCCAGCACTTTGGGAGGCCGAGGCAGGCGGATCACCTGAGGTTAGGAGTTTGAGACAAGCCTGGCCAACATGGAGAAACCCCATCTCTGCTAAAAATACAAATATTAGCTGGGCGTGGTGGCGCATGCCTGTAGTCCTAGCTACTTAGGAGCCTGAGGCAGGAGAATTGTTTGAACCCGGTAGGCAGAGGTTGCAGTGAGCCGAGATCACAGCACTACACTGTAGCCTGGGTGACAGAGCTAGATTCTGTCTCAAAAAGAAAAAAAAAAATCCCATTTTACCAAATGACATCATTACTGCCTAAGTGGTTTTAACATTGGTGTGTGAAGAAATTTAGTAAAGCATTAGAAATCATTTGTTTATCATAAGATCTGGGTTACAAGTGGTTTATTAGATTCCCAATTAAAGACTATCTAGTATCCTAGGATGTGTGCTATAATGGAAAAATTAAAACAAACTAAAACATTGCCTTTCTGAGGCTCAGTCTGCTTACCTGGAAAATGAGAGTGTTGATACTGAGTTCGGAAATTATATTAAAAGAAAAAACATCATGATTAAGTAGAGTTATTCTAGGAATGCAAGGGATAGCTTAACATGAAAATATTTTGTTGATAATTAAAGGAAGAAACAAAGTATGATTATTGAGAGATGCTAAAATTTTGATAGCAAATTTTGGTTTAAAAAAACTTAGTAAGCTAAAGAGAGAAGAAAAGTTTGCTTACAATCATTAGGAGAAAAAAGACAATAAAAAATGATCATGTGAATAGGCAATTCACAGAAAAATAAATACAGGCTGGGCATGTGTGGTGGCTCACGCCTGTAATCCCAGCACTTTGGGAGGCTGAGGCAGGAGGATCACTTGAGACTAGCAGTTTAAGACCAGCCTGGGCAACAAAGTAGGACCCTGTCTCTACTTAAAAAAAAAATTAAAATAAATTCTATAAAGTAGGAAAGAATCATTTTTGTAATAGCTTCTTGTCAGGATTTTTACAGTGAAATTTATCAGTCATTTGTAAAGATCGTGATAGCTGCATTTTAGGCACATAAATAGATGCCACATAAATGTTTTTTTTAAAATAGCATTAGTGAAATTCACTCCACAAACCGTACAATTTACCCATGTAAAGTTACATAATTCGCAGCTGGGCACAATGGCTCACGCCTGTAATCCTAGCACTTTGGGAGGCTAAGGTGGGCAGATCACCTGAGCTCAGGAGTTCGAGACCAGCCTGGCTAACATGGTGAAACCCCGTCTCTACTAAAAATACAGAAATTAGTCAGGCATGGTGGCACATGCCTGTAATCCCAGCTGCCTGGGAGGCTGAGGCAGAATTGCAGGAACCCGACAGGCAGAGGCTGCAGTAAGCCAACATTGTGCCACTGCACTCCAGCCTGGGTGACAGAGCAAGACTGTGTCTCAAAATAAAATAAATAAAGTTATGTAATTCAGTGTTGTTTAGTATATTCACAGAATTGTACATTTATCAGCAGTCAATTTTGGAACATTATGACTATCATATAAAGAAACCCTGCACTCTATAGCTATCATATTCCCATTCCCCCGCTGCAATCCCTGTGTCCTAGGTAACTGCTAATCTACTTTCTGTCTCTATAGATTTGTCAATTCTGGACTTTTCACATAAATGGAATCATACCATATTTGGTCTTTTGTGACTGGCTTTTTCACTTAGTGAAATGTTTTCAAAATTCTTCCATGTTATAGACGAAATCAGTACTTTATTTCTTTTTATTGCCAAATACAAAACAGTTCTATCCTTAGATAGACCACATTTTGTTTATCTGCTTATCAGTTAATGGACATTGGGTTGCTTCCACTTTTTGGCAATTATAAATAATGCTCAATGATTGTAAGCAACCTTTTCTTGTCTCTTTAGCTTACTAAGTTTTTTTAAACTAAAATTTGCTATCAAAATTTTAGTATCTTTCAATAATCATACTTTTTCTCTTCCTTTATTTATCAACAAAATATTAAGCTATCTCTTGCATTCCTAGAATAACTCTACTTGATCATGATACTTTTTCTTTTAATAATGCAATTATAAATAAGTATACAGGTTTTGTGTGAAAATGTTTTATTTCTCTGGAGCATGTACCTATGGATAGAATTACTGAATCATACGCTAGTTCTGTGTTTAACTATTTGAAGGAGTGCCAGATTATTTTCCAAAGTGGCTATACCATTTTACATTCCTACCTGCAGTGTATGAAGGTTTCAATTTCTCCACATCCTCACCAATATTATTATCTGTCTTTTGATTGTAGCCATCCTAGTGGGTGTGAAGTGGGTATCTTGTGACTTGGATTTGGTTTTCCCTGATGGCTAATGATATTGAACATCTATCTTTCTCTGTGCTTATTGGTCATTTGTATGTTTTCTTTGGAGAAATGTCTATTCAGATCCTTTTTCTATTTTAAAAAATAGTTTTATTGAGGTATATTTGACAAATAAAATTTGTGTATATTTAAAATGTATAATTTGGTTTTTTTTTAATTAATTTTTTTTTCTTTTTTTTTTTAGAGACAGGGTCTTACTCTGTTGCCAAGGCTGAGTGCAGTGGCATGATTATAGCTCACTAGAGCCTCAAACTCCTGGGCACATGCAATCCTCCTGCCTTCCAAGTAGCTGGAACTACAGGCATAGGTCACCATGCCTGGCTAATTTTCTTATTTTTTTACAGAGATGGGATCTTGCTATATTGCCTAGGCTGGTCTCAAACTCCTGGGCTCAAGCAGTCTTTCCTC
This sequence comes from Rhinopithecus bieti, assembly GCF_001698545.2. Classification (NCBI taxonomy): domain Eukaryota; kingdom Metazoa; phylum Chordata; class Mammalia; order Primates; family Cercopithecidae; genus Rhinopithecus; species Rhinopithecus bieti. The sequence continues at coordinate 124,232 of NW_016805883.1, read as the reverse complement.
CTCAGTCTCCCAAAGTGCTTATATTACAGGCATGAGCCACCACGCCCAGCCTGCATATATAACTTGATGTTTTCATAATCTGTTTTTTAAATGGACTGTCTTCATTCATGAGTTGTAAGTTTTTTTTATGTATTATAGATACAAGTCCCTTACCAGTTGTATGATTTGCAAAAATATTTGTCCCATTTTATAGGTTGACTTTTTACTTTTCTGTTTTTTTGAGACAGTCTCACTCTGTCGCCCAGGTTAGAGTGCGGTGGTGGCATGATCTTGGCTCATTGCAACCTCTGCCTCCCAGGTTCAAGTGATTGTCCTGCCTCAGCCTCTCGAGTAGCTGAGACTACAAGTCTGTGCCACCACACCCAGCTAATTTTTGTATTTTTAGTAGAGATGGGGTTTCACCACGCTGGCTACATTAGTCTCAAACTCCTGACCTCAGGTGATCCACCGACCTTGGCCTCTGAAAGTGCTGGGATTACAGGTGTGAGCCACCACGCCCAGCTGATTTTTTACTTTCTTGATGATTCCTCTGAAGTACAAAAGTTTTCAATTTTGATGGCGTCCAGTTTATTTTTTCTTGATGGCATTTATAAATGTGTTTTGAGAATAACATCCATGAAGATCCCTGTGTATCATAAACAAAAATATCATTTCATTCTTTATTTTACATTACTGCCTTATTGGTAAAATTATATACCTGCTTTATTTGCAGTCAAGAGAAGAGAGCAGAAAGCAGGCTCTTGCCGCTAAAAGAGAAAAAAGAAAAGAAAAGAGAAAAAAGAAAAAAGAGGAACAGAAAAGGAAACAGGAGGAAGATGAAGAAAACAAACCTAAGGAGAATTCAGAACTACCAGAGGATGAAGATGAAGAGGAGAATGATGAAGATGGTGAGAAACAAACCATCTGAATTAATGAGAAAATTCTCCTTTGTTTATCAACTTCATTTTGAGTGCTCTTTGCTCTAGTTAACTCTAGTTAAACATTTGATTACTTTATTAATCTGAAATGGACAATGACTTTTATAGTAAGTATTTCTAAGTGTTTTGCATTGCAAACTAATACAGAGAAACAAGGGGAAAGCAAGCACATAATTTGAAGAAATTCAGTTGTAATTTAAGTCCCCTTGTAAAACATCGCATATATACTAAAAGCAATACAGTAAGAGGTTTGCAACCTTTTTTTGAGATTCTTCTGTAACTCTTCCTCTCCTGATTAGAAGTACAGTTTCTCAGTTTATTTTTAGCTGAGATTCAGGCTCAAGGATATAGAGGCCTGAAATGTCAATAGAGATGGGTTTAGTACTCTCAAAGAGTTATTTATTATACTGTCTGGCAGTGCTTGTAGTAGGCAAATAATTTTGTTCTACTTGAATTCTAATTCTAAAATACAATTTGAAAAGTGCCCTAAATTCAAACTATATTGTGGTTTGGGTTCATGAGACTAGAATTAAGAATATTAAGAATATTGGGCCGGGTGTGGTGGCTCATGTCTGTAATCCCAGCACTTTGGGAGGCCAAGAGTGGATCACAAGGTCAGGAGTTTGAGACCACCCTGACCAATATTGTGAAACCCCCGTCTCTACTAAAAAAAAAAAAATACAAAATTAGCCTGGGATTGCAGGCGTGGTGGCACATGCCTGTAATCCCAGCTACTCAGGAGGCTAAGGCAGGAGAACTGCTTGAACCCGGGAGGTGGAGGTGGTAAGCTGAGTTCACACCATTGCACTCCAGCCTGGGTGACAGGAGCAAAAAAAAAAAAAAAAAAATTAAGAATATTGCTAATATGTGTGTCCTATACCACCTTAGACAAGAAAATATATTGTATATTTGTTCTAACAACAAATAATAGTAAATTATTTATTAGGCTAACAACAGTAAAGATTTTTTGTGTGTGTTTTTTTTTTGAGATGAGGTCTCCCTCTGCCACCTAGACTGGAGTGCACTGGTGCAATCTCGGCTCACTTCAACCTCTGCTCCCCAGGTTCAGGTGATCCTCCCACCTCAGCCTCCCAGGTAGCGGGGACCACAGGTGTGCACCACCACCCCCAGCTAATTTTTGTATTTTTTGTAGAGACAAGATTTCATCATGTTGCCCAGGCTGGTCTTGAACTCCTGAGCTCAAGTAATCAATCCACCTGCCTTGGCCTCCCGAAGTACTGGAATTATAGGCATGAGCCACTGCGCCTGGCCACAGTAAAAGATTGCTTTATTTCGCCTAGGTGCAGTGGCTCACACCTGTAATCCCAGCACTTTGGGAGGCCAAGCCGGGTGGATCACGAGGTCAGGAGTTTGAGACTGGCCTGGCCAACATGGTGAAACCCCATCTCTACTAAAAGTACAAAAATTAGCCAGGCATGGTGGTGCGTGCCTGTAGTCCTAGCTACCTGGGAGGCAGAGGTTGCAGTGAGCCGATATCGCACCACTCCATTCTAGCCTGGGCGACACAGCAAGACTCCATCTCAAAAAAATGAATAAATAAAGATTTTTTTATTTCTTAGTGAATACTGGTGAAAGGAAAATATGATGTAAAAGACTGAATTATTATGAATTATCAAATATATTCTGTCAGAATTTATTTTGAGATCTGTGACTCTCAGTATGATTTTTATTCTTTTTAACCATTTCAGTGGAGCAAGAAGTTCCCATAGAACCTCCTAGTGCAACCACCACCACCACAATTGGAATCTCTGCAACATCTGCAACATTCACAAATGTGTTTGGGAAAAAACGGGCCAACGTGGTGACAACTCCCAGTGCCAATCGGAAAAATAAGAAGAACAAAACAAAAGAAACCCCTCCTACAGCACATTTAATTTTACCAGAACAACATATGTCTTTAGCCCAACAAAAGGCAGATAAAAATAAAATAAATGGAGAACCTAGAGGTGGTGGTGCAGGTGGGAATAGTGATTCAGATAACTTGGACAGCACAGACTGCAACAGTGAGAGTAGCAGTGGTGGTAAAAGCCAAGAGTTAAATTTTGTGATGGATGTGAATTCCTCTAAATACCCCTCACTGCTCCTTCATTCCCAAGAAGAAAAGACAAGTACGGCTACTTCCAAAACTCAGACACGGTAAATGTTTCTGATTTGTTAACTCTACCTGCACCTTTCCTTCTTCATGCCTGGCACAAGAATTTGAAGTATATTATCCAAGTACAAGTTGTGTTAAACAATTGAATTCTACCACATTATCTATCTTCAATATTCAAAACTGAAATTCACCCATGTCCTCTTGATCATGTGCTAGTTGGGAAATGAGATTATTAGAAATTTTTATAGGATTCATAGTCTGAAGTTGAAAGTATTTGTATGCTTTGATCTTATCTATGTCATTTTATTGATTATGGTCTAATTTTTGGCATCTGAATCCATTTTAATACTAAAATAAATAATGGGCTCTTTGCTCTATTTCTGTTTTTCTGACTCATTGATTATTTGATGTGCCAAAGTTTAATACGAATATTTCAGCATAACTCTGGCTATAAAGGAATAGTCTCTTGAGTTTCTATCTTAAAACTTATCTTTTATTGTACTTGCTATTTGTCTCTTCTTAGACTTGAAGGTGAAGTGAATCCTAATTCCTTGTCAACCAGCTACAAGACAGTGCCATTGCCATTAAGCTCTCCAAACATAAAGCTGAATCTCACTAGCCCTAAAAGGGGTCAGAAAAGAGAAGAAGGGTGGAAAGAAGTTGTACGAAGGTAAATAGAATTAGTTCCATCTTTTTAATTTTCATATATTTTCCCTTTCTCATGTGAGATGGCTACCTAGTTAATTAATAAATAATTTGAATGTGGTCATTATTTTAAACTGCATTGCCACACTAAATCCAGAATATGCTAAAGCAAAATTAGAAGCAGTGTATAAATTTTGCATGCATATTTTATATGACACAAGAAATTTTGGCTTTTTGGGATAACCTGAGTTGCTTTTTATGTAGTTCAAATGTAAAGGCCTTCTCTTTCTTTTTTTCTTTCTCATGTCTCAGTAATTCTAGAACTAAAGTACTAATAATCAGCTTTAGATTCAGAATACATGTCAGCTCATCATTGACCTGAGGCTTTATTTTTTGTTGCTAAGTATGAGCTGTTGATACTGGTTTAAAATGAATAAGCTAGCATGGTTATTCTGTGTGGATTTTAATAATATGGTATTCACTATTTTAACAGGGTCGTTGCAGTTTAGTTGATGTGTATTATTTTGGGCAGATTTGAATGCTTATATTGTGAGTGATTTAAATATAATTTTTGTTTTAAATGGCAGTGTAATTTTTAAAGTTAGGTTCTCTGAAACTGCAGAGGCAATGTAATTTTTAACTTTACTAAATTCAATTCAATATTAAAAGAGATGAGTTTCTAAAATAAAAACTTAATGATTTCCTCTTTAGCATTTGAGAAATGTTATTCTACAAAATGTCCATGAACATACTTACTGAGACATCTTTTTTAGTAAAGAGACATTTAATTTCATAAGCTCATGTGTATTCTTCATTTTATAGGTCAAAGAAATTGTCTGTTCCAGCCTCAGTCGTGTCCAGGATAATGGGAAGAGGAGGATGCAACATCACTGCAATACAAGATGTTACTGGTGCCCATATTGATGTGGATAAACAAAAAGATAAGAATGGCGAGAGAATGATCACAATAAGGTAATTGTGCAAAATGTATACTGTTAGTTCTGAGTAGAAATTATAAGAAGCATACCTTTGTTAGGTATGGTATAATTAAGAACTTTATTTGATGGTTAAGATTACCTGTTTGTTTTCTTTTTTTAATGTTTTTGGTCTTGTTTGTGTGTTTTTTTTTTTCTCCAGGGGTGGCACAGAATCAACAAGGTATGCAGTTCAACTAATCAATGCACTCATTCAAGATCCTGCTAAGGAACTGGAAGACTTGATTCCTAAAAATCATATCAGAACACCTGCCAGCACTAAATCAATTCATGCTAACTTCTCATCTGGAGTAGGTACCACAGCAGCTTCCAGTAAAAATGCATTTCCTTTGGGTGCTCCAGCTCTTGTAACTTCACAGGCAACAACGTTATCTACGTTCCAGCCCGCTAATAAACTTAATAAGAATGTTACAACAAATGTACGTTCTTCTTTCCCAGTTTCTCTACCCTTAGCTTATCCTCACCCTCATTTTGCCCTGCTGGCTGCTCAAACTATGCAACAGATTCGGCATCCTCGCTTACCCATGGCCCAGTTTGGAGGAACCTTCTCACCTTCTCCTAACACATGGGGACCATTCCCAGTGAGACCTGTGAATCCTGGCAACACAAATAGCTCTCCAAAGCATAATAACACAAGCCGTCTACCTAACCAGAACGGGACTGTTTTACCCTCAGAGTCTGCTGGACTAGCTACTGCCAGTTGTCCTATCACTGTCTCTTCTGTAGTTGCTGCCAATCAGCAACTGTGTGTCACTAATACCCGGACTCCTTCATCAGTCAGAAAGCAGTTGTTTGCCTGTGTGCCTAAGACGAGTCCTCCAGCAACAGTGATTTCTTCTGTGACAAGCACTTGTAGTTCCCTGCCTTCTGTCTCCTCTGCACCTATCACTAGCGGGCAAGCTCCTACCACATTTCTAACTGCAAGTACTTCTCAAGCACAGCTTTCTTCACAAAAGATGGAGTCTTTCTCTGCTGTGCCACCCACCAAAGAGAAAGTGTCCACACAGGACCAGCCCATGGCAAACCTATGTACCCCATCTTCAGCTGCAAACAGTTGCAGTAGCTCTGCCAGCAACACCCCGGGAGCTCCAGAAACTCACCCATCGAGTAGTCCCACTCCTACTTCCAGTAACACACAAGAAGAGGCACAGCCATCCAGTGTGTCTGATTTAAGTCCTATGTCAATGCCTTTTGCATCTAACTCAGAACCTGCTCCATTGACTTTGACATCACCCAGAATGGTTGCTGCTGATAATCAGGACACCAGTAATTTACCTCAGTTAGCTGTACCAGCACCTCGAGTTTCTCATCGAATGCAGCCCAGAGGTTCTTTTTACTCCATGGTACCAAATGCAACTATTCACCAGGATCCCCAGTCTATTTTTGTTACAAATCCAGTTACTTTAACACCACCTCAAGGCCCACCAGCTACAGTGCAGCTTTCTTCAGCTGTGAACATCATGAATGGTTCTCAGATGCACATAAACCCAGCAAATAAATCTTTGCCACCTACATTTGGCCCAGCCACACTTTTCAATCACTTCAGCAGTCTTTTTGATAGTAGTCAGGTGCCAGCTAACCAGGGTTGGGGAGATGGTCCACTGTCCTCACGAGTGGCTGCAGATGCCTCTTTCACTGTTCAGTCAGCGTTTCTGGGTAACTCAGTGCTTGGACACTTGGAAAACATGCATCCTGATAACTCAAAGGCACCTGGCTTCAGACCACCTTCCCAGCGAGTTTCTACTAGTCCAGTTGGTAAGTTATTAACTATTGCTGCAGTTCAGTTTGGAGCGCCTACGGCCTAATCTCACCTTAAGTGGACAAAAAAAGTAGCAAGAGGTAAATCACTCACATATAATGAGCTGCTTTAGATTCTCTCTATGATCTTTCTGTCCCTCATAGTAAGGGAGTTACACCATGGTGTAAGTCCATTTTCTTGGTGTCTATTCATATTAATAAAATTGGTGTCTATTCATGTTAATAAAAAAAAACTCCAGGGATGTTTCAAGGATTCCAAATTTACAGACTTTAAAAAAATCAGTGATTGTTTGCATTTCTTAGATTTAAAAAATTGAAGTTGCAAAGGTGTTTAGGCACCAGTTCATAATTTACATTGTTTAATAGTATTCTGTGTTGTTTATTTTAGGTGTAGCTATTCATTTTTTATGTATTTTCTTTTTTATTTTTATTATTTTGTTTTATTTTTTTGAGACAGGGTCTCACTCTATCACCCAGGCTGGAGTGCAGTGGCCCAGTCTCAGCTCACTTCTACCTCCACCTCCTAGGCTCAAGCATTTCTCGTGCCTCAGCCTTTCAAGTAGCTGGGACTACAGGCATGCGCCACCATGCCCAGCTAATTTTTTGTATTTTTAGTAGACAGGGTTTCGCCATGTTGCCCAGGCTGGTCTCGAACTCCTGAGGTCAGGCAGTATCCGCCTGCCTTGGCCTCCCAAAGTGCTATGATTACAGGCGTGAGTCACTGCGCCCAGCCTAGATACAGCTATTTGAAGAGACCCAGTCATTTATAGGCTCTTTTGAAAGACCAACATAGATTTAGCTATTGCTTCTTTGAAATTATAAATTAGCTGCTGAGGCATTATGAGAAATATATAGACAGATTTGAGGTCAGTTTTGGCTTGGAGATATTTGGAGAACCAGAATCTGTTTTCTGTAGTTTAAGAGCCAAATTTTAGTCTAATCTGCACTGTTCTGAAAAACAAATTAAAAATGTGACTGACCCAGAATGTGGCACTACTGCCTCTTAGCATTTCTCTTCCAGTTGGAAAACTGCCCCATATCCCATGCTACCTTGTTGCTAATTATAAACTGATCTATGTTGTTTAAAATTATTTGTGAGTTATGAATATGGCATAGCCTTAGCTTTCATTTCAGATATGTTTCCATTTACTTGTCTATTCAGGAAAACATAGTTGTTATGTTGTATTTCAAATAGAAATAGAAGGCTTCATGTGACTATCTGTGGTCCAAAATATTCTCTAATTTTTTTTCCCTTCCTCTCTGTAAATAGACATATATTATGACTTTTCATTTGGGGAAAGTAGTATAGAATTTGAGAAGCCTCAGGGTGAAAGAAGAGCTCATTGCCAGTACCCAGGATGTGATAGAAAGCATTAGTCCTTGACCTTCCTTTTAGGTCCTGGGATTAATAAGCTTGGCCCCATTTCTTAACTGCTTGTATGGTTTCTTTTGTTGATGCTCTTTTCATGGATATAGTTTACTTTCCTAGTTTTCAGGTAAGAGGTAGTAATACTGACTGAGCGTGGTGGTTCATGCCTGTAATCCCAGCACTTTGGGAAGCTGAGGCGAGGGGTTTACATGAGGTCAGGAGTTTGAGACCAGCCTGGCCAATAGGGTGAAACCCCGTCTCTACTAAAAATATAAAAAATAGCCGGGCATGATGGTGCAGGTCTGTAGTCCCAGCTACTTGCGAGGCTGAGGCACAAGAATCACTTGAACCCAGAAGACGGAGGTTGCAGTAAGCTGAAATCATGCCACAGCACTCCAGCCTGAACAAGAGACTGTCAGGAAAAAAAAAAAAAAGTAATACTTAAGAAGATGGGGAAAGATATAGAGACAATTGAAACCATCATACACGGTAGGTAGGAATGTAAAATGGTACATCCGCTTTGGAAAAACAGTTTCACAGTTCCTCAGAAAGTTAGGCATGAGTGATCATATGATCCCGTTATTCTACTCCTAGGGAAGATATATGTCTATAGAAAAACCAATGTTCATAGCAACATTATTCTTAATAGCCAAAATATAGAAACAACTGAATGTTCATTAACTGACAAGCAGATAAACAAAATGTGGTATATCTATAGAACGTAATATTTTGTATTTGGTATAAAAAGAAATAAAGGGCTGGGCATGGTGGCTCACGCCTATAATCCCAGCACTTTGGGAGGCCAAGGTGGACGGATCATGAGGTCAGGAGTTCGAGACCAGCCTGCCCAACATGGTAAAACCCTGTCTCTACTAAAATACAAAACATTAGCTGGGTATGGTGGTATGCTCCTGTAGTCCCAGCTACTCAGGAGGCTGAGGCAGGGGAATCACTTGAACATGGGAGGTGGAGTTTGCAGTGAGCTGAGATTACGCCACTGCACTCCAGCCTGGCGACAGAGCAAGACTCAGTCTCAAAAAAAAAAAGAAGTACTGATTCATGCTATAATATGGATGAACTTTGAAACATTTTACTAAATGAAAGAAGCCAGTCACAAAAGACCAGATATTTATTTTATGATTCCATTTATGTGAAACATCCAGATTAGCAAATCCATAGAGACAGAAAGTAGATTAGTGGTTACCTAGGATGAAGGGATGATTGGAGGGTAGGTGATAGCTTAGGAGTGCAGAATTTCCTTTTCTTTCTTTTCTTTTTTTTGGAGACAGGGCTTCACTCTGTTGCCCAGGCTGGAGTGCAGTGGCGTGATCATGGCTCATTGAAGCCTCAACCTCCTGGGCTTCAAGCACTTATTCTACTTTGGCATGCCAAAGAGATAGGATTGTGGGTGTGAGCCACCATGCTCAGCTTCAGAGTTTCTTTTTAGGATAACAGAAAGGTTCTAAAATTGATGTGGCCATGAATGCACAATTCTGTGAATATACAAAAAGCTATTGAATAGTATAACTTCAAATGAGTAAATTATATGGTTTGTGAATTAAATCTCAGTAAAGCTAATAAAAAGTACATTTATGTGGCATCTACATTTATGTCCCTAATATGTACATCATGATCTTTAAAAGCTATCATTATCAGCTGGGCATGGTGGCTCACACCTGTAATCCCAGCACTTTGGGAGGCTGAGTAGGGTGGATCACTTGAAGTCAGGAGGTGAAGACCAGCCTGGCCAACATGGGGAAACCCCCGTCTCTACCAAACATACTGAATTTAGCCAGGCATGGTGGTGGGTGCCTGTAATCCCAGCTGCTCGGTAGGCTGAGGCAGGAGAATTGCTTGCAACTGGGAGGCAGAGGTTTCAGTGAGCTGAGATTGTGCCACTATACTCAGCCTGGGCAATAGAGCGAGATTCTGTCTCCAAAAAAAAAAAAAAAAAAAAAAAGGCTATCATGATCTTTACAAAAGACTGACAGATTTCACTGTAAAAATATTGACAGTGGCCAGGTGTAGTGGCTCACATCTGTGATTTGAGTACTTTGGAAGGCCAAGTCAGGAGGATCACTTGAACCCAGGAGTTCGAGACCACCCTCGGCAGCATAGTGGGACCCTGTCTCGATAAAAAATAAATTTAAAACTTAGCTCAGTGTGGGGCCAGGCGCAGTGGCTCACGCCTGTAATCCCAACACTTTGGGAGGCCGAGGCGGGCGGATCATGAGGTCAGGAGATCGAGACCATCCTGGCTAACACGGTGAAACCCTGTCTCTACTTAAAATACAAAAAAATTAGCCAGGCGTGGTGGCGGTCACCTGTAGTCCCAGCTACTTGGGAGGCTGAGGCAGGGGAATGGCGTGAACCCAGGAGGCAGAGCTTGCAGTGAGCCAAGATCACGCCACTGGACTCCAGCCTGGGCGACAGAGCAAGACTCCATCTAAAAAAAAAAAAAAAAATTAGCTCAGTGTGGTGGCACACGTTTGTAGTCCCAGCTACTCAGTGGGGCTAGGCAAGAGGATTGCTTGAGCCCAGAGGCTGAGGCTGCAGTGAGCTATGATCACACCACTGCACTCTAGCCTGAGTGACAGAGCAAGACCCTGTCTCAAAATAAAAACAAACAAACCAAAAAAAACAAGAGGTTATTATAAAAATTATTCATTTCAATAAAAAACAAAAGAAATGATTCATTTCCTACTTACAGACTTTTAAAGCCACATTCAGTATTCTCACTACCTCTAGATTTTGCTAACATCTACTTTGGTTAGCACTAGAAAATTTAATTTTTTTTGTCCAGGAAAGCACAAAGTAATAATTGCCTACTGTTGCCTACCACGATAACGAAAGTCTGAAATAAGTAGGAAATGCATTACGTTACCCACATGTCCAGAGTAGGTAAATCTATAGAGACAAAAGATTAGTGATTGCTTAGAAATGGAAATATGAGGCCAGGTGCAGTGGCTTATGCCTGTAATCCCAGCACTTTGGGAGGTCAGGGTGGGCGGATCATGAAGTCAGGAGATTGAGATCATCCTGGCCAACATGGGGAAACCCAGTCTCTACTAAAAATACAAAAAATTAGCCGGGTGTGGTGGCGGACGCTTGTAGTCCCAGCTACTCGGGAGGCTGAGGCAGGAGAATGGCATGAACCCGGAAGGCGGAGCTTGCAGTGAGCTGAGATCGTGCCACTGCACTCCAGCCTGGTTGACAGAGTGAGACTCCGTCTCAAAAAAAAAAAAAGAAAGAAATGGAAATAATGAGGGTGAGGACCCAGTGAATGACAGGTAATGAGTATGGAGTTTCGTTTAAGGGAGACAAAAATGTTCTAACATTGATTGTGGTGATGGTTGCACAATCCTGTGAATATACTAAAATCCAATGAATTATATACTTTAAATGGGTGAATTATATGGTATGTGAATTACATCTCAAAGTCATTTTTTTTTTAATGATGGGGAAATGCAAAACGAAAATACAGACCTGGCTTAAAAGAAATTTTTGACAATCAATGTTGGTATCTAAAACTAACTTTTTCCTGAATAAGAAACCATAATCCCTTTTCCAGACGCTTCAACCTCTTTTCCTAATACATTCTCAGAGAAAGTAATGGAGTTAAGAGATGTAAGTTTCAGATTTATGAACAAACTAGATAGATAACTTTGAGCATATCTTTTGCAACTGTTGAATATTTTCTATCAGATACGAGAATGCTGAAATTAATCCCTTAAGTAGTATAGCTTTTCTTTCCTCCTTGTGAGGAAGGAAACACTGATAGATTTTGTTACTTATCTTCTGTAGGAAATGACTATAGTTATATAGATGAAAAGCTGTACTTTGAGATTGACTACAAAAGGGAATGCAGAAGTTATTGTTGGGCGCTACTTAGTTACAGCATAGTCTCATTTCATATCCCCTCCATTTAAAAGCTTTGAGATTCATCTAGAACATTACTCCAGGTGACTGACACTCTTAAACATTGAGCCCATTTTTCTGTATGTAGTGCTGTTTGGCGATATTCTTCTGGACTGTAAGAAAAAAATGGATTTGGCCATACAATATCACATAGATGGATTATTTTTGCTGTGGTCTATGAAAATGAGCCACATGCTATCTTTTATTTATTTGTTTGGTTATTTTTACAGCTTATCTCACCTTGGTGGAAGTCTTCTTGGGCTTTCAATTTTAAAGTTTTAGCTAATTGGATGTCTTGGACCTGTTTTATTTCAGGGTTACCATCCATTGACCCATCAGGCAGCTCCCCATCTTCCTCTTCTGCTCCTCTGACAAGTTTTTCCGGCATACCAGGAACAAGGGTTTTCCTGCAAGGGCCAGCTCCTGTTGGGACTCCTAGTTTCAACAGACAACATTTTTCTCCCCATCCTTGGACAAGCGCCTCAAACTCATGTAGGAATCCTGGCGGAACTCTTCCCAAAGAGTTTTGAATAAGTTATTAAATCATTTATTTCAGCTATAACACCATGTTATAACTTTAGTAAACTAAATGGTATACCGATGCCCAAGGTTTGTTCTGTGGTCATGTGAAAAAATTGTCAGTCATTTGTAGCATAGAAAACTTGAGAATTATTCTTTCAAGCCAAAAATGTTTTACCCTAGAACTTGGATCAAGAAAAGAGGTACTAGACTGGGTGCAGTGGCTGACACCTGTAATCCCAGCACTTTGGGAGGCCTAGGCAAGAGGATCGCTTGAGCCCAGCAGTTGGAGACCAGCCTGGGCAACAGCAAGACCCTGTCCCTATTTAAAAAAAAAAACAAAAAAACAAAAAAAAACAGGTACTGCAAGTAGTTTTGCAAAAGGACCCTTTGGAAGCAGTGTTGTAAAATTATTTCTTAAATCTGGAAAGAAGTTGAATTTATGTATATGGTCAGTTTGGTGTGATTTCTCATGTATTTTTACATTTTATGAAACTGTATTGCCTTTTATAAGTTAAAATATTCCTTTGTTCTATTGATTGATTGATTGATTGAGACAGTGTCTTGCTCTGTTGCTCTGGGTGGAGTACAGTAGCGTGATCTTGGCTGCCTCCCAGGCTCAAGCGATTCTCCTGCCTCAGCCTCCTGAGCAGCTGGGATTACAGGTGCCTGCCACTATGCCTGGCTAATTTTTATATTTTTAGTAGAGACAGGGTTTCACCATGTTGGCCAGGCTGGTCTCAAACTCCTAACCTTGGGTGATCCGCTTGCCTCAGCCTCCCAAAGTGCTGAGATTACAGGGGTGAGCCACCTGCCTGGCCCCTTTGTTCTGTTTATTTCAATGTTTAGAACAGATGAAGTATGTGGAATTGAACAGAATTGGATTTTTTTTTTTTAATGAGCATCATGAGGTAGTCAGTATTGACTTTTTTGACAAGGAAAATTACCCAAATCACCCAAGAGTTCCAATAAGAAGCAAAGCTGTGAATCAAAATTGTATAATGCTTTGCTAACATTTGACCTTATTTCCTTATAGAAAAAAAAAAAAAGGACTGTAGAAAGGGAACAAAGAAAAGACTAACAGGTATAAAGGGTCACCAGATGTTTTCTAGAAAATATGCTAGGTACTGTGCAAATATTGCCACATTTAAGTTAATTTTAAAATGTGGCCGGGCGTGTGCAACCCATCTGTATCCCAGCGCTTTGGGAGGCTGAGGCGGGCAGATCATCTGAGGTAGTGAGTTCGAGGACAGCCTGACCACATTGGAGGAACCCGTCTCTACTGAAAATACAAAATAAGCTGGGTGAGGTGGTGCATGCCTGTAATCCTAGCTACCCGGGAGGCTGAGGCAGGAGAATCGCTTGAACCCAAGAGGCAGAGGTTGTGGTGAGCCGAGATCACGCCATTGCACTCCAGCCTGGGCAACAAGAGCGAAACTCTGTCTCCAAAAAAAAAAAAAAAAAGTGACAATAATGAATAATGTTTTGAGAAGATTATTTAGAGCTAGAATAAAAGCAAATGTGTCCTGCTTCCTTTCTAGCATTGTTTAGTTCAATTGGGAAAACATTTTTTAGACTACTGTTGTATACTTATTATAGGCAGAAGTAGCATAGGATAATGTTTATAGAAATTATATTTTATTTGAATGTTCTTTTAAAATGAAAATTTCTTTACAGAACCTATGTTGTGGAATAGATCTTTCCAACAAGGTTTCTCATATTCTTACAGTTTTTATATGTAATAAAACAATAGAGAAATATTTTGCCACCAGGTGACTCTCCTATTCCATCTGTTTCTTCGGAATCATCTTCACCTCTTTCAGCCACTTCTGCCCCACCAACATTGGGCCAACCAAAAGGAGTCAATGCCAGTCAGGATCGAAAGATACCTCCCCCAATTGGAACAGAGAGACTGGCCCGAATTCGGCAAGGAGGGTCTGTTGCACAAGCCCCGGTGGGGACCAGTTTTGTCGCTCCCGTTGGACACAGTGGAATCTGGTCATTTGGTGTCAATGCTGTGTCAGGTAAAATTGCCTTGCTCTCTCTCTGGAGGGATATCTTAAGTAAGTTGTAGGTTTGCCATTAAAACTTAGTTCCTTAGAAAAACAAAAAAAACTTAGTTCCTTTGTTTAACACTCAATTAGGGAAGGGTGTTTATGTCTTTGAGGAGTTCAATCCAATTTCAGAGTCTGGAATATTGGTTGAGGTAATATATAGAGTTGATCAGAAACAAAAGATTCAAAGTGTGTGTCCTTTCTCTCTTAAGCAATCATTTGAGTTCTTTCAGACAGCACTTAATCTTTTGAAAGACAGGGTAAAGTGGAGTATTCAGAGGACTTTACCTAGTTTTTCAGGAACTGGTTTCTTTGGCTAGCAAGACTGTGATAAATATGCTTTGAGCTCTTCAGAGGAAAGATTTCAATAACATTTGGTAACATTTGGTAATAACAGTGGTAATATTTTGTTGTTTTATCCAAATAAATATAAAACTTTTTCAATTATTCTTTCCAGAAGGCTTATCAGGTTGGTCGCAATCTGTGATGGGGAACCATCCAATGCATCAACAATTATCAGACCCAAGCACATTCTCCCAACATCAACCAATGGAGAGAGATGATTCTGGAATGGTAGCCCCTCTAACATTTTCATCAGCCTATGGCAAGCGGTTTTGTGGATTTTTCTAAAGTGAGTTGACAAACATCACTGTAACTTGTTTGACACTTTGTCAGCCAATGTAGTCACGTTAAGGAATACTTTGTATTGAAATAATGCTCTCTTTTGTTTCTGTGGCTTTGCTAGATCTTTTGCTCAATTTCAAGAGTGCATAGCATTGTCCACAGTAGTTCGTCCTGAAGATGTCCCCATTCCCCGAAAACACCTGAGGGATTTGGGTTTCGCCAGTTCGTGTTCTGCTGCTGCAGCTTTGAGAGAGGCCTCTACCCATCTTAAAAGCTGGCCATGAGTTCACTAATGCTTTCTTGTCTGCTCTGACAGCTTTATGTCGGCAAGCAGTCATGTGGAGTTCCCATTTTCTTCTTAGCTTAAGCTTATTCATGAAACTAAAATATGCGAAAGTTGAGGTTATTTTTATCAA
The DNA here is from genome assembly GCF_001698545.2 of Rhinopithecus bieti. NCBI lineage: Eukaryota > Metazoa > Chordata > Mammalia > Primates > Cercopithecidae > Rhinopithecus > Rhinopithecus bieti. Next base: position 108,901 of record NW_016805883.1, on the reverse strand, counting down.
ATATGAGAAATTTCCTGATGATTTCATATTGGATTTAGTTTTTTTCTCTCTCTTCTTTTTTGTTGAAAAGCCTTGCAGATGCAGATAAACATTTTGTTTTCTCAACACTGCCATACTGTACTTATAGGATCTTTTGGAGTTCTTTAAATGAGGAAAATTAGAGAAGTCTAAGCTGCTATTATGGGATTTATAGTAATTTTATGATTTATAGTAATTTTATGATTAAATCTTTTTTCCTGCTGTTTTAGGGTCTGCCAATTTCCATGTATGGAGGCACCATAATACCTTCTCATCCTCAGCTTGCTGATGTTCCAGGAGGCCCTCTGTTTAATGGACTTCACAACCCAGACCCTGCTTGGAACCCTATGATAAAAGTTATCCAAAATTCAACTGAATGCACTGATGCCCAGCAGGTAAAATAGGCTTAATGCTCTTTTATTTTTTAGATTTGTCACATCATTCTTTTTGTTTTGTGAGAAGTATAAGTACTGAATATCAAAAGTCATAATTGACCATTTCGATCTGGATTGCTTTTTCAACATCAAGATGATGCTACTGAACACTTTATTTCATATATGTGTATTCTTCCTAGGCAGAAACAGTGAATTGCCATTGCATTTATATATTCATTTTGTAACTGTCTAAAGATTCCTAATTAGAAATTCCAATTTTTCCTCCCCCTTTTCAGATTTGGCCTGGCACGTGGGCACCTCATATTGGAAACATGCATCTCAAATATGTCAACTAAGTTAGAAGGTCTTTACTCTTTAGCCTTGTTTAAGAAACCTATGACCTTGGAAGAACCATGGGGATTTTTTTTAATGTGCCTAAGAAATTTTCTCTGAGGCTTTAGCAATGGAAATTTGATTGCCCATTGTATAAGAACAAATTGATTTCCTATCCACTTGGTTATGTTCTCTGGTTAGTTTAGCCATTTTGAACTTAAGATCATATGACCTTAGTGCTTTTGGCTAAACATACTGAATACTACTTGTATGCAGAAGAGAATTAGTTGATTACATGTTTCAACCTTTTAGGGTGATAAATACATGTATAATTGTTTACATACTTAAAAGGAAAAAGTTGAGTAAATTTCTTGTCATATAGTGGCTCTACATAATGTAGCCTGTATTAATGTGAAATATTTACCAGAATATTCAATAAAAAGATGAACAGTCTTTAGAAGTGGGGTGTGATCCTTTCAGTGGTCATGCAGGTACCACCCAATCCACATTATATTGAACCAGATGGTTAATACTATATTTGTAACAGGCTTCTCACATTTAACACTTGAGTCCCTTCTTAGACTGCCTTGAGAAAGCACTTTTAAGACTATTTACCTATTTATTCTGTGTTAAACATTCCTTGTTCCCTTGTTGTCTTCTATATCCTTTAACATATGAGAAAGTTTCAAGCTCTGGCAATGTGTCTTATCTGACTTTAGCTAGCGGATAGGCCACTGATAGGTTTTTTTCTCTATGGATCTTGAGAATGTCAATAAGAACAATTGGATTTAAATCGGATGACACTAAACAAATGTAGGGACACCCAAATTATCAACTTCAGGTTCCTTCTGTGCTTCTTGACCTTTTTTATCTGAAAGATTTATCCGGTTATAGATATTTTAAGCTTTATATGAGTTGGGACGTAAGAGGGAGGTGACTCCCATCGTTCTGTTGTATTATTGAATCAGACGAGTAATGTTTATAATGTTTATAATGTATATATATAATACTATATACATTATATATAATATAATATATTATTGTAAATAA
>NW_016805883.1:92770-106795 GCF_001698545.2 Rhinopithecus bieti | reverse complement strand
TATATACATTATAATGTATATAATATAAAGTAATGTTTATAAATATGTAATTCTGTAAGTTTTACATGTAGTTACATGTAACTAAGTTACATGTTACATTTTATTATATATATTATTATATATATTATATATTATATAATACACATTATTATATAATTATATTATTATATAATGTATATAATATAAAGTAATGTTTATAAATATGTGAGTAATTCTGTAAGTTTTACATGTAGTTACATGTAACTAAGTAATGCTTAGTTCCGTGGCCCTAAGCATGGAGTCAATATGTTGAACAAGCTAAACAGAGGAACCCTGGAATGGGCTGCTTTGGCCAAACCATAGGCTATGCCGAGAAGGAAAAGTTATCCCAATGAAAAGTATAGTCATCAACTTACTTGTGTTTTAATAAAGCTGAATTTTTCCTGGTCAGTATAGGCAATACAGAAAAGAAAACAAGAAAATGTTTGGAACTGATAGAGAAGCCAAAACTCATGTCAAGGCAAAGACGGATGCACAGAAAAAAAGTAGTAACTAGGGACAGAACTATGTTAGCAGCACCTTTCTACACTCATGCCAACAGGAATTCTTAATTTTCTCTGCCCAGGTCCTAAAGCTAGGACCACATCAGGCACACCATGTTTGAGCTGTGTCAGATATACCTGCTTCTTTTATCTTCTATATCATCTTACATATGAGAAAAGCTTCCTTAATTAAGCTTATGTCTTATTTTGTGTTTTGAATGGATTTTGAAAGTTTTATTTGTATTGAAGCTACTATTCTGTAGTGATTGATAACCACATCAAGTATCATTAAGGGGCCCCTTGACCTTTGTGGGGGCAGTTGGGTGGGGCACAAAAGACTCATTGGATCACTTGTATATCTTGCTGTTTCCACTTAACATTAACAGCAACAAGAAAAATCACCTAAAATTGGTGAAATGAATGAAACTACTCTTGATGAAATATATACTAGTGAGAAATAATATTAAATAAATTATTCAGGCCGGGCGCGGTGGCTCAAGCCTGTAATCCCAGCACTTTGGGAGGCCGAGACGGGTGGATCACGAGGTCAGGAGATCGAGACCATCCTGGCTAATACGGTGAAACCCCGTCTCTACTAAAAAATACAAAAAACTAGCCGGGCGACGAGGCGGGCGCCTGTAGTCCCAGCTACTCGGGAGGCTGAGACAGGAGAATGGCGTGAACCCGGGAGGCGGAGCTTGCAGTGAGCTGAGAGCCGGCCACTGCACTCCAGCCTGGGCGGCAGAGCAAGACTCCGTCTCAAAAAAAAAAATAAAATAAATAAATAAATAAATTATTCAGTGGGACAAAAAGGTGAGTTTTATTCTATCTTAACTATCTACAATGCATTTGAATTGTCTGGAGGAGCCCTTAAGTCCATATTCTGCACCTTGAGGACAACCAAATGAGAAATTTTATTTCAGGTCAGTAACTAGAATTTATGAAGAGAAAGGAGATAATTATGAGGAATCCCTAGGAAAATTGGGAGGAAAACAACAGTTGTGCAGTTGGGAGTAGTTCTTTAGGATACGCTCCTCCCTTCCCTCTTACCAGCACTTCCTTCCTTTCTTTCTGACTATTTGGATCCCAGTAGCCTGCTCCCAACCTCATTTCGCCTGCTAAATCTCTTCTTCCTCTGCCTGCCTCTTCCTGGCACTACTTTACTGCTATTTTACCAACCTGAACATTTGGATAAAACCTAGCTCAGGTAAGAACTTAATTACTTTCAAAATATATAAGGGATATGGGAGGAGACAGCATGGGTACAGTGGAACAGTAGTCAGAGCCTAAATTCTATTTTCATTTCTGCCACTTGAAGCTTTATGGTCTTAGGCAAATCATCTCACCTTTCTGGGCTTCACTTTTCTCATCTGAAATTGAACTCAAGAGTCTTCTAGTTCTAACACAGGATTTCTTCTTGTGAATAAGAATATAAGATATGGAAATATTAGAAGCCATTAGATTGTTTACAGTGCTGAAGTTTGAGAGCCCCTAGCATTGGTTCTGATAAGGAATCGAAATAAATCCGGCCATTATTATGGGGCCAGTATTGAGATTTTAGTGGAGGTAGAAGAAGACCTTGCACATCTTTAGTGAGCCTTCAAGTCATGAAGAAACATCCTGCTAAGGTATAGATCAAACCCAGTGAAATGAAACTATAGGAATGAAACTATATCATCAAGGTTTCTGGACCCACTTATTTCAACTTGTGTTCAATATAATAAAATTCCACTACCAATAAAATTATTGATGTTTTAAGACCCTTTAAACCTATTGTGGCTACAGTGTGCTGACTTGCCCTTTTATAGGCCAGTCTGCTTCCTTCAGTCCCTGCTCTCAAAGGGGAAATCCCATCACCTCAGCTAACCAGACCGAAGAAGAGAATTGGACGGCCGATGGTGGCCTCTCCTAACCAGAGGTAAGACATTTTAGGACTTGGAACTATGGTTTCCCTCTCTTCACGTAGATTCTGGCCAAGTCCTCCTCCCAATCCCAAAACTGTGCAAGAGAGAACCATCCTCAGTTTTAGTAAACTTATAGAAGGGGAGGCCGGGCGTGGTGGCTCACGCTTGTAATCCCAGCACTTTGGGAGGCCGAGGTGGGTGGATAACCTGAGGTCAGGAGTTTGAGACCATCTTGGGCAACATGGTGAAACCCTGTCTCTACTAAAAATACAAAAGTTGGCCGGGCATGGTGGCTCACGCCTATAATCCCAGCACTCTGGGAGGCCGAGGCAGGCGGATCACAAGGTCAGGAGATCGAGACAATCCTGGCTAACACAGTGAAACCCCGTCTCTACTAACAATATAAAAAATTAGCCAGGTGTGGTGGCGGGTGCCAGCTACTCGGGAAGCTGAGGCAGGAGAATGGTGTGAACCCGGGAGGCGGAGCTTGCAGTGAGCCGAGATCACGCCACTGAACTCCAGCCTAGGCGACAGAGCCAGACTCCATCTCAAAAAAAAAAAAAAAGTTAGCCAAGTGTGGTTGCGCGTGCCTGTAATTCCAGCTACTCAGCAAGCTGATGCAGGAGAATCGCTAGAACCCAGGAGGTGGAAGCTGCAGTGAGCCAAGATCACACTACTGCAGTCCAGCCTGGGCGACAGAGCAAGACTCTGTCTCAAAAAAAAAAAGGGGAAAGGCTGGCTACATTATAATTTCAAGCCAGAGAGAGGAGTACTTAGTATATGTGGTTCTGTCCCACTGTTTAAGACCTTTGGGGCCGGGTGCGGTGGCTCATGCCTGTAATCCCAGCACTTTGGGAGGCCGAGGCGGGTGGATCACCTGAGGTCAGGAGTTCGAGACCAGCCTGCCCAACATGGTGAAACCCCGTCTCTACTAAAAATACAAAAATTGGCCAGGCGTGGTGGTATGCGCCTGTAATCCCAGCTACTCGGGAGGCTGAGGCAGGAGAATCACTTGAACCCAGGAGGCGGAGGTTGCAGTGAGCCGAGATTGCGCCATCGCACTCCAGCCTGGGTGATAAGAGCGAGACTTCATCTAAAGAAAAAAACAAAAACAAAAACGAAAAGCCCTTTGACCACATTGTAAATCCAAGAAACGGCAAGCAAGCCTGTAGGAAAACAGCTTCTGAATGAACATCTTGTTCTCTGATTAACAAGAAGCATTTCTACCAAGACATACAACTGGTTATGATGTCTTCCCAGTGGACCCTGCCCCCTATAGTGAGGGGCTTTGGTAATGCTGCATTTTCCATTTATCCTCGGTGATTTGTCATTTGCAAACAGGCAGGTTCATATGCCTCCATCCTCTCCTTTAGGCAATGGGTGAGAGAAAGGTGGTTTTAAGTATCGAAAACTTAAGTGTGTTAAGACCACCTCCAATAAAAGGCATGACCCTGGGCTTCAACACCTAATTTGGAAAAGAGGAGCATGAATCAAATGCTTAAATGTGAATCCAGAGTAATTTGCCTGATAACAGAGGCCTGGTATTTCCTTATAGGTTTAATCAGATATCTGGGGGTGGGGCCTGGGCATAGGTATTTTTAAACACTTCCATATTCTAATAGGTAATTAGTTGTTTTTTATTTTTTAATGAGATGGAGTCTCACTCTGTTGCTTAGGCTGGAGTGCATTGATGCCATCTTGCCTCACTGCAACCTCCACCTCCTGAGTTCAAGCAATTCTCCTACCTCAGCCTCCCAAGTAGCTGGGATTACAGGCGCACACCACCACTTGGCTAATTTTTGTATTTTTAGTAGAGATGGGGTTTCTTCATGTTTGCCACGCTGGTCTTGAACTCCTGACCTCAAGTGATTCGCCTCCCTCAGCCTCCCAGAGTGCTGGGATTACAGGCATGAACCACCTTGCCCAGCCAGTAATTAGTATTGACCTCTGATTTAAATTCTTGTTTCTTCATCCAGATTGCATGGATGATGAATCTGGCTTTCTCTCTAAAGCCAGCTACGTATTCCCCAGCCCTTATAGCACACAGTGACTCCAGAAGAGTTACCTGCAAGCAGTAGTCATTATAGTAGTAGTAACTGCAGCTATTATTTTGTGGTAGAGATTAATAGAAGGAAGACCTCACTTCCACAATGACCGTTCTTGAAAATCTTTGATACTTTTCTCAAAAGATGAGTCCCTATTTCCGACTCATCTTTCTCAGTCTCTTTTGGTGAATTCTTTTTCTCTACTACCTTTTAAATAAATAAATGTTGACGTGCCCAGGTTTCTATACTGTATCTTCTCCCCAGATGATCTCATCCCACATTTATTTAGTTATAAATGGAGACAGGGTCTTGCTGTATTGCCCAGGTCTTGAACTCCTGGGCTCAAGCAGTCCTCCCACCTCAGCCTCCCAAAATGGTGGAATTAACAGGTGTGAGCCACCGATCCTAGCCCATCCCCCACACTCTTGAATTTCACACCACCCAAATTTGAGCCACTAACTGAGAGTTCTCCCCATGGCTTCAGTATATCTAGCTTCCTGCTGTGCTCCATCTGGACACATATTATTCATTCTCATACAAGATATGCTGCTCTTCTTGTTTTCCCTATCATATTAGTTGGTGCTACTAGCCACCAAGACTCTCAAGCCAAAAGACTGAAAATTATCCTAGTTTACACTTTCTCTCACCCCACTCTTAATCAGTCACTTTATTCTTCTTCTGTGTATCTGAACCTCATCCACTTCTCTCCATCCTCACAGCCACCACCCGTTTGCCCACCTAGTTTCACTAGGCTGGACTCTCCACCCTCAAATCTCACCATCCTCCACGCTATTCTCGCATTCCCCCTGTCAGACACTTTCTCACCTTGTATAAAAGGTGAGTTATCATAAATGATTCACTGCAATCTGTTCCCAAGCTTTACCCTCCAGCACTGCTAAGACACTTCATTTTGGCATGCACCATTTTGTAAGACACCCAAAATCCTTTTCGGGACAATAAAATATGCAAACCCTTGCTACCTGAAGTGTGTTTCTGAGGCCCTGAAGCATTTGCATTACTGTATTAAAAATTCACAATTGCAGCCAGGCCTGGTGGCTCATGCCTGTAACTCTAGCACTTTGGGAGGCCAAGGCAGGCAGATCACTGGAGATCAGGAGTTCGAGACCAGCTTGGCTAACATAGTGAAACCCGGTCTCTACTAAAAATACAAAAAATTAGCCAAGTGTGGTGGTGGGTGCCTGTAATTCCAGCTACTTGGGAGGCTGAGGCAGGAGAATTGCTTGAAGCCAGGAGGCAGAGGTTGCAGTGAGCCGAGATCATGCCACTGCACTCTAGCTTGGGTGACAGAGCAAGACTCCATCTTAAAAAGAAAAAAATCAGCCAGGTGTGGTGGCTCACACCTGTAATCCTAGCACTTTGGGAGGCCGAGGCAGGCGGATCACCTGAGGTTGGGAGTTCAAGACCAGCCTGACCAACATTGAGATCCCCTGTCTCTACTAAAAATACAAAATTAGCTGGGTGTGGTGGTGCATACCTATAATCCCAGCTACTCTGGAGGCTGAGGCAGGAGAATCGCTTAAACCTGGGAAGCGGAGGTTGTGGTGATACAAGATCATGCCATTACACTCCAGCCTGGGCGACAATAGTGAAACTCCATCTCAAAAAAAAAAAAAAAAAAATCCACAATTGGCTGGGCTCAGTGGCTCATGCCTGTAATCTCAACACTTTGGGAGGCCAAGGTGGGAGCATCACTTGAGCCCACGAGTTTGAGACCAGCCTGGGCAACATAGTGCGACCCCACCTTTACAAAATATTTAAAAATTAGCCAGGTACAGTGGCATACACCTGTGGTCCCAGATATTCAGGACACTGAAGTCGGAGGGTCACCTGAGCCTGGGAGGTTGAGACTGCAGTGAGCCATGATTGTACCACTACACTCCAGCTTGGGTGACAGTGAGACCCTGTTTCAAAAAAAACAATCCAAAATCTCACCCCAGACCAATACTGTGTCAGAATTCTCATTTTAACAATATCTCCAGATGATTTATATGCACATTAAAGTTTGAGAAGCTGGCCAGGTGTGGTGGTTCACACTTATAATACCAGCACTTTGGGAGGCTGAGGCAGGTAGGTTACTTGAGCTCAGGAGTTTGAGACCAACCTGGGCAACATGGTGAAACCTTGTCTCTACAAAAAATACCAAAATTAGCCCACTGTGGTGGCAGGCGCCTGTGGTCCCAGCTACTCAGGAGGCTGAGGTGGGATGATGCCCTGAGCCCAGGAGGCAGAGTTTGCAGTGAGCTGAGATTACACCACTGCATTCCAGCCTGGGCAGCAGAGCAAAACCCTATCTCAGAAAATAAATAGTTTGAGAAGCAATATTTTTTTAAATGAGTGAAGAAATCAGACCTAAGGAGAAATCTGATGAAACCAGAGCTGAGGGAATATTGATAAATGGATACAGTCAGGTGGTCTATACTTAATTTTTGGTGAGGGGAAGGGACAGTGGAGGCAGTACTGATTTTGAGGGAGCCAAACAGAGGACAGCTGGATGAATTCAAGATTTCCAGTGTATATACATCTTCACTAATCCCACCAACTCGCTCCAGCCTGTCTTATCACTATGTCTACATAAAAAAAACTTACCTCCAAGGTCAAACTCTCTGACCTTTCTTTCCTGCTGACTAAAGACCAAGCCCTCCTCACTAGCCCCCTGCCCTTCCTTAGTTAACTGGTAGAGAGATCAAAGGGCAGGCCTCCTGACTGGTGATGCCTCAGCTGTAGCCCCCAAACTTGACTCATCCTTTTATTAGTCCAGGTACCACTTCTTCAGAAAGACGACCAGCCCTCCCTGACCTTCCCTTTCCTGCTGTGCTCCAGGCCATCAAGGCATGTTTTCACTCCGTACTGTTTTTGTTTTGAGACAGGGTCCGGCTCTGTCACCCAGGCTGGAGTGCAGTGACACGATCTCTGCTCACTGCAACCTCCGCCCCCTGGGTTCAACCCATCCTTCCACCTCAGCTTCCCAAGTAGCTGGGTCCACAGGTGTATGCTGCCACACCCGGCTAACTTTTGTATTTTTAGTAGAGACTAGGTTTCACCATGTTGCCCAGGCTGGTCTCAGACTCCTGGGCTCAAGCAATCCACGCGCCTTAGCCTCCCAAAGTGCTGGGATTACAGGCATGAGCACCTGGCCTTGTACTGTTACTGTTTATGGGAGGCAGTACACTGCTGGGTTTAAGGGCACAGTCCTGGAATCAGATGCAGTCAGATTTGAATCCCAGCTTCCCTTCCTGCAAGATGTGTGACTTTGGCTAATCATAGTGCTTTACTATCCGAAAGTTGGCAAGGAATGGGTGAACTAGTACAGGATAAAAATGCTTGCCCTACTTCACCTGCCCCCAGCTCCCAGCTATGAACAGTAAATAGCTGAGCTGCTGCAGCACTCAGAGGCAGGTTGGCCAGCTCTGGGCCAGCAGGAACTGGAAGCTGGTGCGGGGCCTGGGACTTTGGATGCATTTCCAGCTTTCTCTGAACCGGGCAGGTTTCCTATCAGATAGGGCGGGACTGTCAGATTGAGTGACAGCTGGTGGCCCGCCCTGGGCGTGATGTTTTTCTAGTGTTACCAGCAGCTGCACGTGGTCGGTTGAGTCCGCCTCAGACTCAGAGCTGCGCCCCTTGACCTCAACGCCAGGCGGTTACTTTGCTGCCCCTCCCTCTCGCTATGTCAACGTCCACTAGCTGCCCGATTCCCTGGGGCCGGGACCAGCTACCCGACTGCTACAGCACCACGCCGGGGGGCACGCTATACGCCACTACCCCTGGAGGTCAGCGGGCCGGGCAGGGGTCCACAGGCTGTGGAGATATTAGGGTGTGCTTCTTGTTGCGGGTCGGGGGTAGGGCAAGGACAGGCCTAGGACTTGTCTGCAGGCCCCTCTACAGGTACCTTTGGGGGAGAATGTTTGGAGCGGAAGCTCAGTTCCCAAAAACTTCTAAGTGATGCAACGAGGCCATGAGCCTAGCTTCCGTGTGTTTGGGCTGTAATCCTTCATTGTAGCCTGGGTTCTTGGCACCTTACACGTGCTCCTTACCCCTCCTGACTTTGCTTCCTAGGAATAGGGGCCAGGGCCCCCTACTGAGCGTGACCTCAGCCGGAAACACCAGGTCTTGAGAAGTGGAATGGCTAGAACAGTTGGGGCAGTTGCTCCATTTATGTGTTGCTGGCTGGCGTCTGTTTGGTTGGGCGAGCAGCCTGGGATCACGAGCTGCTGGGCTCCCCACCCAGGGATTCCTGCCATGCGGAAGCGGAGGGGAGGAACAGGGCAGGGCCCTTTGAGGACATTATGCGGCCAAGTTCCTCTGAGCTAGTATGAACCTTATAGGACCTGGGAGGGGTCAGGATTAGAACAGTACTGTTTCTCCTCCTGGCAGGAGATAGCCCAGGTGACAGCACTGAGTGGAACCCTTCACAACTATTTCATTTCTTGAATCACCTGAGGCTGTTAGTCTAGGTCTCACTTTCACTGGTGAGACCAAAGCAAGGAGGTTTCAGAGTGGTAGAGGAGCAGCATGAAGTACCTGAACTCCAAGTTTGGTGTTCCTCTTAGAGCCAAGATCTGAAGCTCCCCCAAACATAAAGCCCCTGCCTATACCAGCTGAGATGCCCCACTTGCTTTATACCCACATCTTGGTTAGGTCTGGAAGATTTTAAGCACTATGAAAGCTTGTCTGCTGAGAACCTAGCTGGGCTTCAGAGCAGATGTCCTTGATACACAGGGAAATTCAACACCACCCTCACGTCCAGGCCCCAAAAGGCCTGAGTCTGGGACCCCAGTCATCTCTGTACCCAAGCTCCTGACTCTTACCTCAGTCCCAACCCCTTGACAGGCACCAGGATCATCTACGACCGAAAGTTCCTGCTGGAGTGCAAGAACTCACCCATTGCCCGGACACCCCCCTGCTGCCTCCCTCAGATTCCCGGAGTCACAACTCCTCCAACAGCCCCACTCTCCAAGCTGGAGGAGCTGAAGGAGCAGGAGACAGAGGAAGAGATACCCGGTAAGGAAAGCAGGAATTAAGAATTGTCCCAGCCGTTGAGTTCAAATGCCACTGTGACACAGTGTGGGGGTTCAATTCCAAGAGGGGTTTCTGCACTGCCTGCAGATCCTCAGACCAGCAACCTGTCCTCCTGCCTTTTCTCTCTCCAGATAACGCTCAATTTGAAATGGACATCTAATCCAGTGCAGATGACCCAGCATGTGGAGTTACAGAGGGATCCCTCATGCCACTGCTGCCACCACCTCTTCCTGGGGCATCCAGAGGCCAGCTGGCCTCATCTAATCTGGAAGGGAGTGACTTGTTAGTTCCAGGCCTCCTTTAGTTCTGAGGCAGCTAGACCAGGGATAGGAGTGGGCAACTTGCCAAGCCCTTAACTCTACTTCCTCTTCGATCTGTGGTGGTACTCCTAACCCTAAACCCTTTATGCTCAGGGGCTGGAACTGGGGAATGGAGTAAGTCACCTTCTGGCTGCTTAGTAAACACTCAAAGAAATGCCTTGACTCCAGTGTTCTCAATGCTTATTTTCTCATCTCAGCCACACAGCTGAGGGCCCCGGCAGGCCTGGTTAAGCTCAGAATCCTCAGATCCATTCCCAGTTCCCACCAGGCCCACTTCCAGCAATAATTAGAACCTGAGGCATACTACAGTGGCAGGTTACATGAGCCTCCAAACCATAAACAGCAATAGCTTGGCCGCTGCCAAGGGCTGTTCCTGTCTTTCCAGGAAGCAGCCTTCCTGGAACCAGGACCCTGCCCAGCAACCCCTCCCCTATCCATTCCAAAGCAGGACTCTTGGAAAACAGGGGCTGTCCCAGCCTATAGCCATCCCCAGTCTCCCCCCATGCCTTTTCTGCTTACCACCTCTAAGTACCAGTTCCTCTATTCCAACACCAAAAACCTCGTACCCTCCCTTCTCACAGCATGATAATCCACCAAGTACCTCTCTCAAAGGGTTATAAGAGACCTTAGAGTTCACACTGAAACCCAAAATGAGGCAGCACCTTGTTTGGCATGTCAGTTAAAATCCCAAATCTCAGTAATTTGGTCTTTTTCTCCTTGGATTTATACAGCAAAAACCCCACTCAGTGTGGTTCTAATGTCTGTAACACCTGTACCTCAAGGGTGATACAGTGCAAATAGGACTGTCTTTCTTTTTGTTGAGGGAAAAGTCTCCCCGTTCTATTTGAGTCTGTTCTCATGCTGAAATGAAACCATCCAAACACAGAGCTGCTCCACCCAGCACAGGATGTGCTTTCAGTCTAATTTGGGAAAAAGAGGTAGGCAGTAGTCTGACTGTACCCAGCAGATCCCTTCCTGATGAATGGAGAAGGGAGAACAGACGTTTGCAGATGCACAGGGGGTAGGGCAGTTGAGGACACCAGAGGGGACTAGCTTGGCACAGTAAGGGTTCATCTCTCCTACCCAAGGCCCACCACAGAGATGTTTTTATTGAAATGCATGTTACGAGTAACACATGAACTCCCTCTGACCCAGGTGGGACCTCTTCCCTTATAGGTGGGTCAGGCCCAGTGGGACAGTCTTGGTGGTGGTAAGAAGGGAGCCAAGTGAGAGAAGGTCTCCAAGGCATAGGAGATGGTGTCCGGTGAGTCTGCAGAACCGAGGATTATGGAGCCTGCTGGAAGCCTGGTATGGTGTGGTTCTCAGCTGTGGCTGCAGATTTCTCTTCATTGGCTGCCTCTTCTGAAAACAGACTCCTCTTTTCTGCAATTAATCTTTTAACTCCTACCATCCACTGACTGACCTCAGTCACATAGTCAACCATGAGTGAGCGGTGGATGTCATCTGCTGCGTCCCACCGATGGCTTGAAAGCTCTGAAGAGAGATGGGGATTGAGCAAGCAGCCTGTGGTACAAGAGCTTCCATGCCTCCCCTCCCAGTCAATCAAAATCTCAGCACTTGCTCCAGCACAGCCAACCACAGCAAGACAAGGGATTTAGGCTATATCAAAGAACCCACCCATACCTTGCACCAGTACAGCCATTCTCTTCTTTACAGGTATTGACAACTTTCCTCCAGCCCACTGTTCCTGCAGCAGTGCCAGGCGTCGGCTGATGTCATCACATACCTGCTTCTAAGAGACAGAAGCCCCCCTCCGATTCAGTGCTGCCAGCCCAGAGGGGAAGAGAGAGGAGGGCAGCACCACATAAGAAGCACCTGCTTTCTCTGGCCCACACTTTAGAGTTCTGGTTCTTTACCCAAAGATTAGAGGTCCCACTGAGAACCTGATGAATCCTTCCCCTGCTGTTTTCTTCTGACACTGCCTGATGTTTCATTGAAAAGTAGAGGTCATTATACGGAACTCTCTCATCTTCCCACCACCAGTCCTCCTAACCCACCTCCTCCTATGACTAGAATTTTAAAATTTCAGGGGCTTCTCAGACTCTCAGAAGCTCATCCTGTGGCATTACTTCACAAAAAGAAAACTAAGGCCGGGCGCGGTGGCTCAACCCTGTAATCCCAGCACTTTGGGAAGCCGAGATGGGCGGATCACGAGGTCAGGAGATCGAGACCATCCTGGCTAACATGGTGAAACCCCGTCTCTACTAAAAATACAAAAAAACTAGCCGGGCGAGGTGGCAGCGCCTGTAGTCCCAGCTACTCGGGAGGCTGAGGCAGGAGAATGGCGTGAACCCGGGAGGCGGAGCTTGCAGTGAGCTGAGATCCGGCCACAGCACTCCAGCCTGGGTGACAGAGCCAGACTCCGTCAAAAAAAAAAAAAAAAAAAAAAAACAAAAGCAAAAGAGGTGAAATTACCCATGCTACTTTCCCTTTAAGACATTCTTCAGATCTCTTTTTCTAAGAACTAAGAAAACACTATAGCTAGAAGAGGTTTCTTTCTCCCTAACTGGGCACAATATAAATTTCCTGAGAATAAAATCAACAGGGTCTACTCTGAATGGTATGGAGGTACAGAAAATCAGGTTGTTTACTAATAGGAGCTGAATTCAACTCTTGTTCCCACAGCATCTTCTACTGATTGGTCTTCAAAAGTCTGTTAACGCTCCCGAAATCCTGTGTTCATTTCTCTGGGAAGGCCTTAGCAGATTCTGAAGGAGTCCATAACTCTAAAAGGACTAAGAGCCATTGTCCATTGGGTCAGAGGGTCTATCTCTGGGAGCCACTCCTGCATTTGGCTGTGGATGGAAGCCCTCTCTAACCTCCGAAGTGCCAGGGCTTACCCTTGTGTGGCCACGGCAGTCTTCCAATGCCTGTTCCAAAGGTCTCAGCACATCCTCCATCAGAGCCTCAGACTCGACTGGGAAACTTGTAGGCTCCATACCAGAGGCAGGAACACTCCCCACAGGTGGGGACCTGGGAGCCTTACTTGAAGGAGGTGGAGGCCCCATTGGGGGAGGCCCAGGAGAAGTCTCTGATGCAGGGACTGAAAAGGTACAGCAGGATCAAGCAACATGGCTTAAATGGGTAAGAAGTTTAACTCTAAATTCACCCCTTCTAAGAAGGGCTACTCTCTGAGACAACTTATTCATTCAAAAATATGCATTTATGAAGTCCCCACTCTATGCAAGACAATATGCTAGGCACTAAAGATTAGAAAGGTAAACCAGGTGGCCGGGTGTGTTGAATACGCCTGTAATCCCAGCACTTTGGGAGGCTGAGGTGGGCAGATCACCTGAGGTCGGGAGTTCAAGACCAGTCTGGCCAACAAGGCGAAACCCCGAGTCTACTAAAAATACAAAAATTAGCCGGGCATGGTGGCGCATGCCTGTAATTCCAGCTACTCAGGAGGCTGAGGCAGGAGAATCACTTGAACCCAGGAGGCAGAGGTTGCGGTAAGCCAAGATGGTGCCATTGCACTCCAGCCTGGGCAACAAGAGTGAAACTGTCTCAAAAAAAAAAAAAAAAAAAGAAAAGAGAAGAAAGGTAAACCAGGCCTGGGCACAGTGGCTCACGCCTGTAATACTAACACTTTGAGAGGCCAAGGTAGGAGGATCACCTGAGCTCGGGAGTTCAAAACCAGCCTGGGCAATATAGTGACACCTCATCTCTACAAAAAAAATTTTTAAATTAGTCGAGTGTGGTGGCACACACCTATAGTCCTGGCTACTCAAGAGGAAGTAAACCAGACAGATTAAGTTCCTCGCCTCAGAAAGCTTAATTCTAGAGGGAGGGAAAAAAACACAAAATTACTAAATTATGTTACATGCTACCAAGAAATAAAATGGTTTATGCAATAAAGAGAAATGGGAGAACCTATCTAGACTAAGTGTTCAGGAAGGCCTTCTGAGGTACATTTAAGTTTAGCTGAGCTCACTCGCTATGTGACTTTCAGCAAGTTACTTTCAACCAGAGCTTAGGTTCCTCTTCCGTAAAATGGGGATGTATATAATGCCACTTATTTCACAAGGTTGCAATGAAGATTAGGAATATAGGTACAGGCTGAGTGTGGTAACACATGCCTCCAATCCCAGCACACTGGGAGGCTGAGACAGGAAGATAGCTTGAGCCCAGGACTTTGAGAGCAGCCTAAGCAGCATAGTAAGACCCTCTTTAAAAA
>NW_016805883.1:89250-92404 GCF_001698545.2 Rhinopithecus bieti | reverse complement strand
TATATATATATATACAGTTGCTAGTGTGTAGCAAAAGTACAAACTGAGCTGTTTTATTAAATTGAGAACTAATGGATGAGATAGATGCAGCTATGAAGAGTTGAAGGAGCATGTACTAGGTAGAGGTGAGAGCAGTGCCCAAGAATCAGGAAAACTTTTGACTTGTTCAAGAACAAAAATGAGGCCTGTAGGGCTAAAAACTATTATCACTGAAGAAAGTAGTATGAGCTATCATTAGAGAGGTAAGCAGAGGGTCCAGACCCTGTGGGGTTTTGGAAGAGTTTGGTCTTGAGTCAATGGTACTGGGAAGCCACTGCAGGTTTATAAAAGCAAGGGGTGATGTGACCAGACATTCTTAAACATGTATGCTCTGTGAAAAACTGATGAAAACAGGTCAACAATGGTGGCAGGAACACCAGTTGAGAGGTTGAATAGTTCAGGAAAGAGATAATGCTGGCATGGACTAGGGTAAAAGAGTAGATGAGGGGAATGGAGTAGTCAGATTTACTTAAGAGGAAGTAGCAACAGGAGTGGATTGGGAGTGAGGAAGAGAGAAGTCAAGGTGACTCTTAGTTTCTGACTTTAGTAATGGGAACCACTAACAGAAAGACTGGAAAAGTCAAAAGTTTACTTTTAGGTACCAACATCCACAACGATGATTGATTCATTTAATAATTTGGCGTTTCAGTTGACCTCTTCACCTCCAGTGATCATTTTTTCCCACCCTACGTCAGCCTCTCATCCCCCTGCCTTGTTCACAACACTATCACCTCCAAAATCTGATCCCCCCTTACCCCTTCCAGCTCAGCTACTTTGATTTCAATGTACATTAACGTGGTCACTCCCTTATAAATATTTTTACCTCCTTTATCTCCTCCCATTGTCCCACTTTCCTAGTTAAACCCAACTTGCTTGCACTTGGGAGGGAAAACAGAGCCATGCTGACACTTTAAATTCATGGCCACAGATTTTAACCAAACACTGCCTGGACATTTTGGCTCATTTTTTCCACTCTTCAGAACTTCTCTTCCTTTCCCTGCTATCTTCTTCTGACACTGCCTGATGTTTCATTGAAAAGTAGAGGTCATTAAACAGGAACTGTCTCATCTTCCCACCACCAGTCCTCCTAACCCACCTGCATCTGTGGCCACTTTTCTTCCTTTTGTAATAGATGAAAATGTTCCTGCTATCAAAAGCCATCTTTCCAGCTGTACTCTGCATCCTAGCCTCTCTTGTCTTCTCTAGACTTCCCTACTATAACTATCTTCTCTTGCATCATCAGTTCTCCCTCTCTACTGAATCATCCCATTAGCGTACAAACACACTCTAGTATATTACTATCAAAACACTCCCTTGACGTTCCATTTTCAGATACTGTCTCATTTCTTACCTCCACAGAATTTGAGTGAACTGTTTATAGTCACTCTCCCTACTTTTCACATTCTCTCCTCAGCCCATTCCAGCTGAGTTTCTGTTCTCACTAATGCAGAGACTGCTTTTGTTATGATCACTAGTGACTGCTATGTTTGTCAAATCTAGTGGTTCCTTTTTTTCTTTTTTTTGAGATGGAGTCCCAGGCTGGAGTGCAATGGTGCGATCTCAGCTCACTGCAGCCTCCACCACCCAGGTTCAAATGATTCTCCTGCCTCAGCCTCCCGAGTAGCTGGGATTACAGGTACCCACCACTATACCTGGCTACTTTTTGTATTTTTAGTAGAGAGGGGGTTTTACCATGTTGGCTAGGCTGGTCTTGAACTCCTGACCTCGTGATCTACCCGCCTCAGCCTCCAAAGTGCTGGGATTACAGGTGTGAGCCACTGTGCCTGGCCCCTTGTCTCTATCTTGATGTCTCAGCAGCATTCATCACTATTGATTCATGTCTTTACACTCTACTATTTTTTTATTTTGGTTTTGGTTTTGTCACAGAATCTCGCTCTGTCGCCCAGGCTGGCGTGCAGTGGCGTGGTGTCGGCTCACCGCAACCTCCGCCTCCAAGGTTCAAGCGTTTCTCCTGCCTCACCCTCCCAAGTAGCTGGTATTACAGGCCCGGCTAATTTTTATATTTTTAGTAGAGACAGGGTTTCGCCATGTTGGCCAGGCTGGTCTTGAACTTCTTATCTCAGATGATCTGCCTGCCTTGGCCTCCCAAAGTGCTGGGATTACAGGCATGACTCACTGCGCCTGGCCTCTTCTATTTTCTTCTTTGGCCACTTCCCAATCTCCTTTGATGATTCCTTCTCAACCTTGAAATGCTAGAGTGCCCTACGGCTCTGTCCCTGGCCTTATTCAAGCCCATGACATCAAATACCATCCTTGTAATGGTGACTTATTTCTCTAATTCTGGCTTAGACTTTTCCCGAAAAATAACAGCCTACATTTCATATGGGCTCCCCAAAAAAACTCCCCCTCCCCAAAACCACTATCCCCCAGTCTTCCTATATCAAACAAAAAATTTTAGTTATATGGATTCCTCCTAATCTACTCATTCCTACTGACCTTGTCCATCTCATATCCATCCAACTCCTACCACCCTTATGCAAATCATTAAATCCTGCCTATATTACCATAATAGCTGTAATTTGTCTTCCCACTCCCCTAAAATCTTGTTTTCACACACAGACCGTGATCTTTCCAAAATGTCAATCAGTCCCTGGTTCTCAAGCTAGGAAGATAGTGCCCACAGGGCAAATGTCTGGAAACACTTTTGGCTATCACAACTGGGTCGATGCTACTGGCATCTATTGGATAGAAGTCAGAGTTGCTGATAAACACACAGGAAAGTCCGTCACAAAGAATTATCTGGCCACAACCTATCAATACTGCTGAGTTTAAGAAACCAAGCCGGCCGGGCGCGGTGGCTCAAGCCTGGCCACCCAGCACTTTGGGAGGCTGAGACGGGCGGATCACGAGGTCAGGAGATCGAGACCATCCTGGCTAACACAGTGAAACCCCGTCTCTACTAAAAAAAATACAAAAAACTAGCCGGGCGAGGTGGCGGGCGCCTGTAGTCCCAGCTACTCCGGAGGCTGAGGCAGGAGAATGGCATAAACCCGGGAGGCGGAGCTTGCAGTGAGTTGAGATCCGGCTACTGCACTCCAGCCCCGGCGACAGAGCGAGACTCCGTCTCAAAAAAAAAAAAAAAAAAAAAAAAAAA
>NW_016805883.1:64816-86601 GCF_001698545.2 Rhinopithecus bieti | reverse complement strand
AAAAAAAAAAAAAAAAAAAAAAAAAAGAAACCAAGCCTTGTATCATTCTTCTTCTACAGCAAAAAGGGTGTGGAGAATGGAGAGCCACTGAAAGAACCAAACCTGAGCCCCTTTATGGGGGCCACAGCACAGCCCATTTAATGGCCTGGAAAATTCTCAGGGGGAAAGGTGGCTCTCCTCTACTTTAAACTTTCCAATGGCTTCCAACTTTATGTAGACTAAAATACAAACTCCTTATCCTGGTTTACAAAGCCCACTATCCTAGTTTACAAAGTGGCTGTAGCCAGCCACTCTGTATTTCATCAGTCTCTGAATTGGCCAAACTTACTCCTTTTGCAGCTGTTTCTTTTGCTTGGAATGCTTTTTGTGCGGCTTAAATATCAGCCCCTCAGACACCTCGTTACCCAGTCATATTACATCACCGCTTATTTTTCTGTAGCACCCTCACCACTATTTAATCTTTCAGCCCATCTCCAATGCTGCAACATGGACTCCCTGAAAGCAGAAATCTTTTTTCTCACTGCTGTCTAGTTGGCCCTTAAACAGTGCCTGACTTATAGTAAGTGCTCAGTAAATAACAGTGATTAAATGAATGAAAAACTGTGAAGTCTGATGATTATCATATACCTAAGTGAAGACAGAATGGACAAACGAATATGCCACTATGAGGTTCTGGGAAGAGGTATAGGTTAACAAAGATAAATAACTTGAGGATTAAAACTATATTAAAAGCCACGGGTCTGGATGAGATCACCTAGGATGAAAAAATAGAGTCTTTTTAAATCAATACACCATTTATTAACCTGAGCAGCAGAGAACGGGCTCGGAAAAGCACCTGCCCTGAGACCTTTACTGGAGCCCCATAACCTCTCTCCATAAGGAGCCCTCGGGGAAGAGAAAAAAGCCTTCCAGACAGGCTTATCTCTTACACCCCCTCCCCCCCTATTCCCCGTCGGTCTCCGAGCACAGGGGCCCCACGCACCTCTGGGGGATCCATCCTGGGGTGCGGCGACCCTCTTGGTGAGCAGCGAGCGCCTGTGTCCGCTGGCCTGGGTCTGCAGCCCGTATGAGAACTGCGGCGGGTCGTTCCAGCCGCGCTCCTTGTTGCCTGCGGAGGCGAGGGATGTGTGAAGCGAGCCTGGAACTCCACTGATAGTTCATATTGGGGCTGGGGGAGACAGAGGGTCCAGACTCCGCGCCGCAACCGCCCCCAGCCTAGGCCGGGGCGAGGACCTAGTGCCCTAGCCAGTCGGCCGCGCTCACCCGGCTTCACGTACAGCTCAGCCATCTCCACTTCCGCTTGGCCAGCGGGGCAGCGCGTCATTTCCGGGACGGCCGCTCACAGTTGAGCCGCGTCCCAGGCCAGGCGGGTTGCCGGGAGCCCTGGAGGATGGGTGCTCGTTCACAGCCGTCGGGAGCTGCTGTGGGGACCCTGCGGCAACTCCCTAAGACTCGAAGGCTCCATCTAATGAACCATCAGGGCCCTGGTCACAAGGCACCAAAGGAGGTTGTTGTCCAGGAGCCAGCGCTCTGGGAGCCCTCATCCTCTCAGGAGCAAGTTCGAACAACCAGAAGCTCCTGCCCCGCATACGCCCCGCTGTGATCTAGCCAGGTTGACTTCTACAGCCTCCTCCTGCATTGTCCTGCACAATCTCCACATTCACGTCCGGTAGCCTCACTAACTAGTACTCATCTTCCTTCAGTTCTCAGCTCAGATGTCAGTTCTTCAGGAAGCCTTCTGGAATGTCTCAGGCCAGGTTAAGTGTCTTACTTGAGCTCCCACAACCCTACAACCCTCTAAGATTTCCTAGTTATATTACATCACATCTTCTGTCTTATTTGACTCTTGTTCATTTCCCTGTCTGACAGTCTCAGAAGGTGGGACCTTGTCTATTTTATTACATCCCCAGTGCCCAGCTTAGTGCCTGGCACAGGGAACTCCTTAGAAAATATGTTTGTTGAATGAATGAAGTCAGATCTCCATCACACCCATGCTGTCATGTGACTACAGAGAGCCACCAACATCAAGCACAGACACAAAGACGCTCATCTCACACAGGCTGTTAACCCCCAGCCCTGTCCCAGGCCCAATATACTCACATCCAGTGAGGTCACTGAGGGATTTTTATTTGCACTGATTTTGCTAGAAAGTGTTACTGAGGTAGAGCCAACTGTCCAGGGTTGGACAGGGGCAAGGAACACAAGGACCCAAGGAAAGGGAAGCCAGGGTCCTACATTGTGGTGCAGTGCCTCCCAGTCATCCATATAAACAATAAATTGGGCAATAAACAGACGGTGGACAAGGATCAGAGGGACAGGCAGAGAAGGCTTCAAGGGGTGACAGGCTATAGGCCTTGAGGAATAAAAGGGTACAGAGTTAGGCATGGACCCAGAGCCTCCTTCCCTAGCCTTCCCAGGTAAGTTTAGGGCATGTGGAGCAGAGAGGGTTTCAGCCGGAAGGCATCAAGAAAAGAGAAGACACCCCGCTTTCGAGGGGTTGCCCCTGCACCGCCAACCCCTCCTTTGAGCAGGGGGAGGGGCAGGGGACCTCCTGGGGAATCCATGGAGCTGGTCCGCTTGAGCCGCAGGCGGGCACGGGCCTGGGCACCCCAGGCCTTGCCTCGAGCTGCAGAGGCCACAAGACACTTCTGGTACTGAACCTAGGGAGAAGGGGAATGTGAGGATCCAGCTACTTTCTGCCCCTAGACTCCCTGAAAGCTTCTGCCGGACAGGGAACTGGCCAAAGCTTCTGTCTGATAACAAGGTTGGTAGTCGGCCACATGTGGAGTTTCTAGAGCATTCCCAGGTAGCTCAATAACAAAATCATAAAACTGTATCAGACACTTAAGGAGGGCGGGCTGGACACTGCTAAGTGCTTTGTATAATTCAGTTATTTATGAGGGGTTATTATCCCTGTTTTGCAAATGAGGAAATTGAGATTCAGAGAGTATATGACTTGCCCAAGGTCACACAGCCCGAGAAAGGCAGAAATGGCATTCAAACCTAGTTCTCTGATTGCAGAGCCTGAACTCTTAATTACATGTACCACTATGTTGGCTCTTTTCCATCTCTCACTGGTGGGGACTAGTCCCTGGCCAAGCAGATTCCCTAGTTGAGGGTAAGGGTGTACAACTCAAACTCCAGCCCCAATGCAACTGCTCCCACTCATCTCATCTGAATGGCTCAAAGGCGTCCTAATTGGCCTTCCTACCTCCTCTCATGTCCTCCAAATCTTTACCCATACTATAGCTTAAGTGGTCATCCTAATACATAACCCTGACTTCACTGTGGGGCTTCAGTGATTCCCAGTGCCTCCAGATAAACTCATCACCCTGACCTACGAGGTCCCCCATAACCTGGCTTCTGTCATTCTCTGATCTCATCTCTTACTACATCCCCCTTGCATGCCAGATACACTAGATTCTTTCAGATACTCTCATCCACTAATATCTCTCACCTTCACAGCTAAGGTTCCCTGTGCTTGGTACACCTGCCCAACTCCCCTTCCCCTGGCTAACTTCCCTCTTGGACTGTCAGTTTTCTATCACCTCTTACAGGTAGCCTTCCTGACCCCTAAAGGGGCCACCTCTTCCATTAACCAGTGGTGTACAACTTATTTCTGGTCTATCTTGGCTCTATCCTAAGTGTTTTGTGAAGACAAGGGCTGTGCCCTCTATAGCACTAAATTCTCAGGGTCAACTATGGTGCCTGGGACCCTATAGGCATTCATATTTGTTGAATGAATGAGCAAACTGAACTAACAAAGTATAAGCAGCCCACACTCAAATGCCCACAGATGCCAGGAAATAAACCTAAATGGGACAAACAGGAACAATGCCAACTCTTTAGGGCACAGCTTCTGCACAACTCTGGCTGCATGCTGACATTTACACGTGTGAACTGAGTGCCAGAGCTCTTGATATTTTAAGAAAAACAAGAATAGCGATTATTATGTGAAATGTCCTGGCCTTTAAGTATTGGCAACTAATTAAAACTTACTAAAAACAACATGAGGGCCAAAACATTAATGATGCAGAATCAGCCCAGGTTTGTGATCTCTAAAGAGGCTGCCAACCCTGAGCCCCAGTAAACAACGGAGAAGCAGCTGCAGGGCAATCCCACCCACCCATTCCCACCCATGACTCACCATACAGGCAGCCTGCACAGCTTCAGAGAGTCCCCCTGCATGGGGCTGGCACCAGAAGGCTGCGCACTGGAAGCTCTGACGGCCCAGGTCAGCGATGAGGCCAAAGGTGTGTGGGTCGCGGCCAACACCAATAAATGTCACAAGGCGCACAGGGCACTGCCACAATGGCTCCTCCTCTGTACTGGCCTCTGCCTGCCCACACCAGGCCTAGTCACTAGAGGGCCAAGCACTGGCCAGACCCACTGAACTTTTCTGGCAGCAAGCAGTGACCCCTCAGCATCCCTGTTCACCCCTCCAAAGCCCCCAACTTCACCCTCTTCTGGTACCTGAATGGGGTGTGCAGTCATGAGAGAGTCAGACACACTGAGCATGGTTGGGACCCAGGCATTCCGGTCCCCCCTGGTGGTGAGGGTACCAATGGCCTCGTTCAGCACATCCATGCCTGGGGGAACATGCCCAGTGTGTCTCCCAGTTGTAAAAGAAAGAGTCTGCAGGGAGTGTCTAGCCCCCTCTCACTGACTTGGGATTCAAAGATAGGGAATAGGATAGTTGGGGCAAGGCTTAGAATTCTGAGTTGGGAAGGCTGGTAGATCCCAGGCCATAACAAGGCCATGGGAGGACTCTGAGAAATGGTAGTGGGCCCCACCTCACTCACCTTCCCCTTGCCTCACACAGCTCACCATATGCAGCCCCCTCAGTCCTCACCCATGGCTTTGGTGACTGGCAGTGTCCCCATGTACAGTGCTTCATACTTCTGAGCAGCTTGGCTTACTGCATCCAGCAGCTCCACTGAAATATACACACCAAGTCGGCCTGGCAGCTCTCTCAATTACCATTTTCCCCACCCTTCTGAATGGCCAGGACTCAGGTCAGAGCTGGTGCTGGTAGAATAAAAGGCTCATAGATGCTCCTCCAACTCATGGCTTGGGATCCCTGAGACCAGACACCTCCAAAATTTATCCACAGAAGTACTAAATAACCAGAAATTGCCCACCCACAAAGCCGCACCAAAGCAGCCCAATGCAGCAATGCGGGACTCGCCTTCCCATACCTTGCCGTGGCAGGTCTTCAGGGGAGATGGGGTCTGGAGAGCAGCAAGAGGCATTACCACTGACCCCTACTCGCTCTGACAAGATCTAAAACGCAATGAAGCCAGCATGAGCCACAGGGAGAGAGGGGAATTAGGGTAAAAGGGCCAATACCACCCCAACTACCTTGGAAGCTTCAGACCCAACCCCTTACCCACAATCCCTGCCCCACCCCTGACCCTTACCTGGGCACAAAGCCCATGTAGGGCACTGGCAATGACCTTGGCAGGGACATCACAGCGAAACACATGGCACTTGAGCATACAGCTATCTTTGTCACTTGCCACAAAAGCGAAGTCCCTAGCAGGGGCAGAGATGGGGCTGGGGTAGAGGCTGGTTAGAGGCAGGAGCCTGCAGGAGGCTGGAAAGTCAGGCTAGGGATATGGCAGGGATGGAGTATGGAGGTCAGGAATGGGGTTCAGGATACCTGGTTTTCACTTACCTGTCACTGTTCCGGAAGCATGTGGGAGCACAGAAGGGAATCAGCCCAGCCTCTCGGACTCTCCCCCATTTGTCCCTGCTGAGCTGGGCCCACCCTCCCCAACCAGGGCTGGACCAGGCAGGGGAAGCAGTCCTGGGTCCACATCAGAGGATCTGTGTCCAGGGTTCAAGTACTGGTGATCAGCATCAGTGGGGATCACAGCCTGCAGTAGGGAGGGAGACGAGCTCTCGCTTGGGGGATGTAGGCATCCTCACCGGCCCTTGGAGCTCCCCACGCCCCACACACGGATGTGCACCAGAGGCTGGCAGTGGATCAGACTGTGGTCCAGGGGATTCACTAGGCTCATGGCATCCTTCTTCAGGATCATCAGCATGTTCTGGCCCTGCCAAGGACAGAGGTCAGCTCAGAGCTCAGATAAAGGTCACTGCCATGAGAAATAGGCAATTCAGGGACAGCTACCTCTGCCAGGCCCTGGGCCCAAACCATTGAGGGGCCGAGCCAACTCACCTCACCCCAGGCACCATCTAGAGGCTGGCTCTGGCTGCGGGTCTGGGCCAGCTGTTGGATGCAGTTATTGACTGCAATACTGCTCTTCCCTGGTGCCAGGTCCTCTTCAGGTACCTCTACCCAGCCCAGAGAGCGTACTGCAAAGCACTGACAAGTTGGGGAAAGGGACAGGAATGAATAAGGATGGAGCAGGGTGGCAGGTGCCACAATACAAACTCCCTATCTTCACCCTTGATCACCTCTGCTCAGTCCAATCCCACCCTTGTCTTTCCCTTGGGACCTCCCAATGCCCTCAGGTCCAAGTCACTACCTTAGCCCCTGGCTCCATGTTCTGGATGTAGGATTCCTCACCACACCAGGACAGAGAGTTACTGAAACAGAGCAGAGGTGTTAAGAGGACCACATTTCCTACAGTAGGGACACTGGTGAGGCCTAGACTAATTGATAAGCACAGGATGAGGGGCAAGACCCAGAATATAGCACCAGAAATATAAAAACAGAGCAGGGTAGAGCCCAGGACATATTAACGTAACATAAAGTGTGACTTACAATTTGAGGGAAAATTCAGGACACAACCCAGACACAGGACATAGAATAAAAGTCACAAGGCTGGGTGCGGTGGCTCATGCCTGTAATCTCAGCACTTTGGGAGGCTGAGATGGGTAGATCACCAGGTCAGGATATCAAGACCATCCTGGCCAACATGGTGAAACCCCATCTCTACTAAAAATAGAAAAATTAGCCGGGCATGGTGGCATGTGCCTGTAGTTTCAGCTACTCAGGAGGCTAAGGGAGGAGAATCACTTGAACCTGGGAGGCGGAGGTTGCAATGAGCCAAGATTGTGCCACTGCACTCCAACCTGGGCGACAGAGTGAGACTCCATCTCAAAAAAAAAATAAAATAAAAGTCACAAAATGGAGCAGGGTTCAATATGTGGACCAGAACCCCAAAGTGGGACAAGAGATCCTAGAACAGAGGACCTAATGGCCAAGGTCTAGAACATGATAAGTTAGGACCAAGAATATGAAAAACATGTAGCTACAAACAAGAGTTTAGAGCAAGGGATAAAACTCAAAATACTGACAGTTAAGAACTTGGGACAGAGCCAAGAACACAACAGAACCCAAAACATGTGACAGAATCCAAAACCTGGGCTGGAAAGCAGACCATGGGTCCAGCTGCGTTTTTGAACACCATGGAACCCCAAGCCTTTCATTTTGCCTGGGCCACCCGTTACCTCCGGTCCAGTGAGCTCTCCAGGCTGGAAAAGGATCTCCCTTTGAGGGGCCGCAGTCCCCAAATCCTCTCCGTTCCCTGTAGAGTGGCGGTTAATCAGTGTAACAGCAGACCTAGGTCCACACACGGGCTCAGACCTCCTCCTCACACTCCACCTACCGTGCCTGGGTCCTCCGCATCTCCTAGTTCCCAGGCTGGGCGCTGCCACTGGGTGCTACCGCTGGGTACATGCCAATAGTAAGTACCTGCAGCATCGTGGATCTTCCTCCAGCCAGGAGGCAAGCCAGGCTCCCCCTCCAGACTCTGGTCCCCCCACAAGTCATCTACAGGAACACCGGATTAGAGAGGAGGGAGCATATTATTTGTGAGTTCAGAATAACATGCTGTCATAATCCTCTCTCCGTCCCCAAAATGGATCAGTTCTTAGGCTGAAGATCCAAGCTCCTCAATCTTGAAGACATCACATGTAAAGATCGGGTTCATTCGCCCCCTGGTCCCTACACAGAGAGGTATCCCCCCCCCCCCCCCCTCTTTGAGCCCCAGAGTAGTCTTTCGGATTCCCTCGTCCTCCCTAAGCTCCTGGTCTTCCCACCGGGCCCCTCCGTGCACACCATCGCAGTTGACCAGAATGATGGCCAGCATGTAATCCTTGCCCAGCATAACCCCGGCCGCTCCCCGCCAGCCTCTGCCGGCCCGCACTCTCAGTCCAGCGCGACCTCCGGAGCTATTGTGCCTGCAAGCCCAGCCTCTTTGCGCCGCAGGCTGCCGGGCCAGCTGGCGCCGCAAATACGGGGCGGGACACGGGGCGGGACACGGGCCGGTCCCGGGGGAGGGCCTGAGCCTCACAGCCCGCCCAGGTGTGGTGCGTGTAAACGGTCGTCTGAATCCCCGAATGGGTGCGTATTTCCGTGTGTGGGTCTGGGGGTGACCCAAGAACGCCAGCGAAACCGCTGACACCACCGCACGACTATGAACTCATTAGGCGTCCAAAGACCGACACACCGGACATGCGCCGCGCGCACTCGCGCACGAGTGAGATCATCGCGCCCGGGTAGTGAGTGCGCTCACCTGCAGCCTGAGACTCGACAGGAGGGGGTCACGTGGAAGTATCTGGGAGAGGCGGGCTCGGCCACTAGGAAAGTGCCTCACCCTTTCCAAAAATGCTCCGGAAGTGCCTTCGCCCTCAGTAAAGATGGCCGGGGCAGTCGGCATGAGGGAGGCGGGGATGCGCCTGCGCAACAAGTTCAGCTGGGAAGATGGCGGATGACAAGGTGAGTGGCCGTGAGGGTGATCTGCAGTCGGGCGTGGTCTTCTCCTTGACCTTTTTAGTTGCGGGGAGAAGGGACTCTGGAGCGGCTCAGGAGTGAGGATGTCCCTTATTTCTTCTGAGGCTGCTGTCAGCTGCCTCAACAGTGTGGAGTGGTGTGGGGAGAGCATTCGGCGAGGTGGGAGGAGCCGTGGATCCCCCAGATGTACCCTCCTGGGAACCATCACGAACCCCACTTACTAGCACAGACTCAAAAACATTCACCCTTAAACACTCCTCACTTTACCCTATTCCCTAGTTCCCGAAATTTTCTTTCCAGTGACACGATGTTTCCAATTACACGGACACTCACACCACCCTCATTCAAACACTCCCTTGCATACACTCTGAATTTCATACTTACATGCGATCAAAATCACTTAGTCCATGTACTTACGCACTTGCCGACAGTCTTTTTTTGTCATTCTCACTCACATCCAGTCACTCACATTCAGTTTGGGATGGCCTTGGGAATAAAGAGGTAAAGCCCATCCAGGAACCAAGACAATCAAATTGTCCAGGAAACTGCCTCGGTCCATTACTCACCATTGGTCTACAAGCTCAGCATTACCCACACATTTACTAAATGTCAGGCACTAGAACATAGTAGCCAAGACAGACTAGTCATGACTTTCGAGCTCATAATGGAGTCAGTAGTGCTTTCCTGATGGACCGGTCCCTAGCTGTCCCTCCTGCCTTTCCTACATACTGCTTGCTATGTAAAATTCTTGTTGAGGCTGATGTAAGTTACTGGTTCAGATTCCATCTGTCAGTCCCTTCCTGGCCCTCATTTGAATTCTGTGCTTTTCAATGCTTTTCTTCCTTTGCCACTGCCATCTCAGGAAGCTTTTATAGGAAAAGGTCTTTCTGGCTCACCCCATCCCCTCCCAATTCCTAGCTTCTGATGGAATTGAGCAAGGGGTGGGGCTGAGTCAGACTGCTGGAGTCTCGCTTGTCCTAGGATTCTCTGCCTAAGCTTAAGGACCTGGCATTTCTCAAGAACCAGCTGGAACGCCTGCAGCGGCGTGTGGAAGACGAAGTCAACAGTGGAGTGGGCCAGGTAAGGACTGTCCCACCCCACCCCTGCCTTAGGCTTTATTGCCCAACATGCTCTTGAGAGTGTTAAATGAATGGTAGAGATTTATTCAGCAAATGATTATTGAGGACCTGTTCTCAGGCATCCTAAGGACAATTTTTCTGAATGGCACATGAACTAATATCTTAAGTAGAGGTTAAGTAGGTGAAGAGGGGAGGAAAGAACATTCCAGGCAGATAGAACAGCATATGTAAAAGCCTTGTGATAGGAAGTAGCATTATAAACATGAGGGGTGAAAGGAGGTCCATTTGGCTACAGTAGTTGGGGAGCATGCTAGGAAATGAGGCTGGAGAAACCTGCAGGGCTAGGAGCATCTCTGACCTTGTGTGGCAGTGGAGTTCTATGGTTGGAGCTTTCTGACCCCAGGGTTCTGAGATTGTGTGATCAGAACTGCTAGGTTCTTTTTCTGGCCCCAGAACCTTGGGAAAAATCTGGAGAAAATACCACGGTTGTCCAGGGTGAGGAGGAGCTGGTGGTGGAATTCTCTAATCCCAGCTTGAGTAGCCCCTGGACAGAGTCAGGGAAGAGCCTAGTTAAGTTTCCTTCTGCATTTTTCTCTGCAGGATGGCTCGCTGTTGTCTTCTCCGTTCCTCAAGGGATTCCTGGCTGGCTATGTGGTGGCCAAACTGAGGGCATCAGCAGTATTGGGCTTTGCTGTGGGCACCTGCACTGGCATCTATGTGGCTCAGGCATATGCTGTGCCCAATGTGGAGAAAACATTAAGGGACTATTTGCAGTCGCTACGCAAGGGGCCGGACTAGCTCCAGGTGCCATGGAAGAGGCAGGATGAGCGGCTCAGCCTTCAGGTGGAGACACTTTATCTGAATTCCCCAGCTGTCATCCATTTGCTCTCTCCAACTTTCCTGCCACCTTCATCCTTGCCTCCCTTCCTGCAGATTGTGAACAGTAGTTCCTCAGCCTACACCCTGGATTCCTTCTTCCGCTTCCTAACTTCATGGGACTGGCCCCAAGATTGTGACTTCAAGGACTACCAGCCCCTTACTCTTCAAGCCCTGACTGTGGGGTTGGTAGATGCCTCCGATCCTCAGTATTCTCTCTGGCAATGTTCCACAGCTCCTCCTTCCTGGGAGCTGGCTCCGTAACTTGATTTACCCCAAACGTGTTGCAATCCCTGCTGCCCCTTAGTCACCCAGGGTCTGGTGTGGGTATGAGTGTAGAGGATGGGGGTATGCCGGGCCTGCGCCGTCCCAGGCAGGCCCGCTGGACCCTGATGCTACTCCTATCCACTGCATTGTATGCGTGGCCCACGCCCCACATGCTGGCACTGGTGCCATGTGGACCGGCGAAGTGCCGCTTCGGCCTCCCTGTCAGGCCGTGCTGCTGACGAGCTGACAAGCTATGCTGTTATGGGCGCCTTCTGCCCTTCTGATAGGCTGGGCGCATGGCCCAGGGGCGCCCACCCTGGGCGCCAGGCTGCTCCTTCCGCACTATGCAGCCGCTGCTCTATGCGCTAACAAACCTAGTGATCTATCTTCAGGCGTTACATGGACGCCCAGCAGCGCTACAAGTGCTGAGCAATCTCAAGATTGGAAGCACGGCTGTGCTCTACTGCCTCTGCCTCCGGCACCGCCTCTCTGTGCGTCAGGCGTTAGCTCTGCTGCTGCTGATGGCTGCCGGGGCCTGCTGTGCAGCAGGGGGCCTTCAAGTGCCTGGGAACACCCTTCCCAGTCCCTCTCCAGCAGCTGCCGCCAGCCCCATGCCCCTGCATATCACTCCGCTGGGCCTCCTGCTCCTCATCCTGTACTGCCTCATCTCAGGCTTGTCTTCAGTGTACACAGAGCTGCTCATGAAGCGACAGCGGCTGCCCCTGGCACTTCAGAACCTCTTCCTCTATACTTTTGGTGTGCTCCTGAATCTAGGTCTGCATGCTGGAGGCGGCCCTGGCCCAGGCCTTCTGGAAGGTTTCTCAGGATGGGCAGCACTCGTGGTGCTGAGCCAGGCACTAAATGGACTGCTCATGTCCGCTGTCATGAAGCACGGCAGCAGCATCACACGCCTCTTTGTGGTGTCCTGCTCACTGGTGGTCAACGCCGTGCTCTCAGCAGTCCTGCTACGGCTGCAGCTCACAGCCGCCTTCTTCCTGGCCACATTACTCATTGGCCTGGCCATGCGCCTGTACTATGGTAGCCGCTAGTCCCTGACAACTTCCACCCTGATTCCGGACCCTGTAGATTGGGCGCCTCCACCAGACCCCTATCCCAGCCTTCCTCCCCCTCCCATCAGCAGCCCTGTAACAAGTGCCTTGTGAGAAAAGCTGGAGAAGTGAGAGCAGCCAGGTTATTCTCTGGAGATCGGTGGATGAAGGGGTACCCCTAGGAGATGTGAAGAATGTGTTTGGTTAAGGAAATGCTTACCATCCCCCACCCCAACCAAGTTCTTCCAGACTAAAGAATTAAGGTAACATCAATACCTAGGCCTGAGAAATGACCCCATCCTTGTTGGGCAACTCCCTGCCTTGTCCTGCATGAACAGAGTTGATGAAAGTGGGGTGTGGGCAACAAGTGACTTTCCTTGCCTACTTTAGTCACCCAACAGTGGCTACTGCCTACAGTAGCCCTGTTGCCACAGATTATACAACCATTACCCCAGCCACTTTGACAATCACCCCCAGTTCCAGCAATGCCTAGAGACATGCTCCCTGCCCTTTCCACAGTGCTGCTCCCCACACCTAGCCTTTGTTCTGGAAACCCCAGAGAGGGCTGGGCTTGACTCATCTCAGGGAATGTAGCCCCTGGGCCCTGGCTTAAGCCGACACTCCTGACCTCTCTGTTCACTCTGAGGGCCGTCTTGAAGCCTGCTACCCACTCTGAGGCTCCTGGGAGGTACCATGCTTCCCACTCTGGGTCCTGCCCCTGCCTAACAGTCTCCCAGCTCCCAACAGCCTGGGGAAGCTCTGCACAGAGTGACCTGAGACCAGGTACAGGAAACCTGTAGCTCAATCAGTGTCTCTTTAACTGCATAAGCAATAAGGTCTTAATAAAGTTTTCTAGGCTGTAGGGTGGTTCCTACAACCACAGCCACGACTGTCTTGTGTCTTCCTGTCTTAACAATTTTGTTCTTCTGGGGTCCTGAGTATCTTAATTCTGGGGTAACTTTATTTATTTTTGAGACGGAAGTCTCGCCCTTTCACCCAGGCTGGAGTGCAGTAGTGCGATCTCTGCTCACTGCAAACTCCACCTCCTGGGTTCACGCCATTCTCCTGCCTCAGCCTCCTGAGTAGCTGGGACTACAGGCGCCCGCCACCGTGCCTGGCTAATTTCTTTAGATTTTTAGTAGAGACAGGGTTTCACTGTGTTAGCCAGGATGGTCTCAATCTCCTGACCTTGTGATCTGCCCGCCTCAGCCTCCCAAAGTACTGGGATTACAGGCGTGAGCCACCGCGCTTGGCCTGGGGTAACTTTTAGACTAAGAAAAAATTGTTTTCTCCAAGCTGTTGCCAGTGGCATTATTTCCTGTGAGAGCTCCATGGAGCTGAGACATTTCCCTGTCACAGAGCTTTTGAAATTTCCCTGGAGCACAAAACTTGGGCCCAGGGGAATGCGGAGGGAGTCTTGGGAACAGCAGGTTCTGGGCTCAGCAGGACAAACTAGACTCTAGGCCAAAAAACTCTTAAGAAATACGATGTGGTTTTGGTTTTCATTTCCTCTGGTTCCCTCACAGACAATTCCTGCCTGTCATCTGTCTTAAAATCATGGCCAGCGGAATGTCAGGCCCTGATTCTATGATAGAATATGTGGTGAGTTTCTAAAAAAAGCAAAGGTGGGTGGGGATGGGGGGGTGCCTAGGCCTATCTCAGACCTCTTAAAGCAGAATCTTAGGGAGTAGTGTTTGGGAATCTTTTTCTTCTTTCTCTTAAGCTTCCTAGGTAGTTCTGATGCACCCAGAAGCTTGTAAGCCACTACTGTGCAGTGTAGAACTATGGACAGACTTGAATTTGAATTCTGGCTCTTCCACTTAGCTGACTGTTCTTGGGCAGTTATTGAACCTCTTCTGGCTTTAGTTGCCTTACCCCTGAAATGAGGATCAAATGGTACCTACTCTATGTGGTAACTGGAGAGGCTAAATAAAATAATATTAGGCACTTAGTAAGGACTGGAACAATGAGACATGGTTTGTGTTATTAATTATCCATGATGAGGATCAGCTTGGTTTTGTCTCACCTTTCTCTCCCTTCTAGGACCCTCCAGAATAAGGAGACAGGAAACTTCCTCTAAAGAGTTCCTGATCAGGTTTTTCCCCAGGACGGTCCAGCATGACTGTCCCCAGCCTAGTCTGCACCCTGCTGAAGTTGCTGGTTCTGAGCTTGGAGCTCCTGATTCTGTGTGGCCAGGTTGATGGCTTCTTCCAGGATGCCCGCCAGCAGGCTGCAGTGACGATGCTCTGTGGTCATGGCCCGCTCCTCCCACTGGCCCTGCCAGGCTTGGAATACCTGTACCCAGATTCAGAGATGCCTGTTACTCAGCCAGCCTTGGAGCCAGCTCAAGGCCTGCCCTCCATCCCCACTAACCCGCAGCACATGGTGTGTCTGAGCTCGAGTGGCCTGCACATGCAGGTCATAGAGGGCTGCCAGGTCCTGCTCTGCCATGTCCCGCTCTTCCTGAAGGGCCTCCAGCTGGAATCTCAGCACCATCTGTTCCTGCTGCCATCTCTGCCTCTCCTTGCAGGCCTTCAGTGATAACACATACTCTTTGTTGAGTGCCACCTGTGTGCCAGGCTCTGTGCTAAATACTTTAAGTGTATTATTTTATCCAATAACAACCATATGTGGCATTGTCATCTTACAGATTTGACAGCAGTGAATCAGAGAAGTGATCTAACTTGCCCAAATTCTCATGGCTAGTGAAGGTCAGAGCTGACATGGCACATGCCTTTCAATGGTTTGCAACTCTCCTTGGGGTAAAATCCAAAGCCAGAGCTGTGGCACACACTTGTCTCTTTAGCCTTGCTTCTGACTACACACGTGTTCAGCTCCAGCCAGATTGGAGAATTTGCAGTTTACAGGACCCACTTTGCCATTGCTTCCCTCTGAACCTTTGCTCTGTTTTATCTTCTCTGAGAACATGTCACCACTCCACCCACCCCCACCACATACACATGTTATGTTTCTTAATTTGTTCAAATAAGTTGTATCTATGAGTGCCTTGATGTGATGAGCAGTAACTGCCCTTGTGAAGTTCAGTGTCCAGTGAATTCCCCTGGCTGATTTCTGCCTGCCCTTTAAGGCTCAACTTAGATGCCATCTCCTCTGATCCACTCCAGCCTGGATCAGATATGCCTTTTTGGTCCCACATGCCCCTAACTCCCCAGTCCCATCACTTAGCACTGAGAATTGCCTCATCTATCCCTGAGAAGTCTGTGAGGGCCATGAGAGAGAGTATGAACCAGTCAGTTGTGACTGATGATGGATCCCAGCCCTAGCACAGTGCCTGGACCAATTAGAGCCTCAAGTCCTCTATCTGACTCTCCTTACCTCCTCTTCAGCCACCAGGTCTTTGATCTGGTCATCTGCCACCTCCTCCTTCTGTTCCAAATGCTTCAGCTTCTCTCGAATCCAAATTTGGTGCTGCTCCCTCAGTCTCTGCCTCCGGGCCTGGGCCAAGAAGAACTGCAGGGCCACATCTGGTACCTGCTGGGCTCGGTCAGAAGTCTATGTGTGTGCACAGATTTAGGACCAGAGCCCAGCTTTTCCAATGCCTCATCACCAGGGCTGCTGCCAGAACAACATCCAGGACCTAACTGGCCTGGAAGAGCTTGTAGCATGGGCAGAGACTCAGGAGGCCATGGTGGGGAGAGGAAGGTAGTGGCTCTGCCAAGAGGTGCCATAGTGCCCCTAAGGATCCTATACCCTTAATCCAGTAAGTAGGAAAACAGTCCCTCCCCATGGCCCTCCCTTAGGGGTCTAGTCACCCTCAGGTCCTTTATTTGTCAAAAGCTTCACATTTCTCCTTGATATTGGGGAAGGGTAAGCAGGGGCACATTAGCTGGGCTCTGCAGCTCTTCACTCCCCCTATGGCTTCCAGTCATTCCTGGGGTACATGAGGTATTACCTGTTCCTTAGGGTGCCTGAGAGGATTCTTTTGGTGGAGCCCACACCTTAGAGTTGCCGTTCTTCCTGCCACTAGAGGAAAATGTAATGAATCACACCAAAGGCAGAGAATACCTCCCACTCCTAGCTCATCCCCAAGTCCCAGACCCACCTTGGGGCTCTCCCTCGAGGCATGGGCTCTGGCTTACTGGTGACTCTATCACCTGCTGAGAAGATATTAGAAGTGACTATTCCACACCTTTTCTCCCAGGACAGTGTAGGTTAAGATCAGGGCTTGGAAATCAGACAGATCATGATCCCAGCCCCTCCTCTTCTTAGCTGAATGACCTCGAGCAGGTGACTGGCCTAGTCTCCATGTGCTTCTCTATCAAATCGAGCTGATAAAAGTTGTAGAGAGAATGAAATGAAGTACTGCACCGAAAGCACTTAGCAGTAAGGCTCTTGCTCAATAAATAGGAGCCACCATGCCTGATTCCCAAGCCCCAAGGCTGTAAAAACAAGTTGTAAGCAATTATGAAAAAAGAAGAGAAAGGCCAGAAGAGGCTGGACAGAGACAGGGTTTCAACCACCCTGTGATAAATCATGGAAGACCAGAAAGGCCATGCAGCCTAAGGAGATGAAAGAGCACTAGATTAGGAGTCTAAGGACTTGAGTGTGATTATACTTTTGCTGCTCCCGATTACACCTGTGACCCCAGGCTCACAGGTCTCACATCTTGTTCTTTTTTATGACAGAGTCTCACTGTGTCACCCAGGCTGGAGTGCAGTGGTGCAATCTCAGCTCACTTCAACCTGCGCCCCCCGGGTTCAGGTGGCTCTCCCACCTCAGCCTCCTGAGTAACTGGGACTACAGGCATGGGCCACCATGCCTGGCTAATTTTTGTATTTTTGAGTAGAGATGGGGTTTCACCTTGTTGGCCAGGCTGGTCTTGAACTCCTGGCCTCAGGTGATCTGCCCATCTCAGCCTCCCCAAGTGCTGGGATTACAGGTGTGAGCCACTGCGGCCAGCCCTCTCACATCTTTTCTTTTCTCTTTTTTCTTTCTTTCTTTCTTTCTTTTTTTTTTTTTTTTTTTGAGATGGAGTTTCACTCTTGATGCCCAGGTTGGAGTCCAATGGCCTGATCTCGGCTCACTGCAACCTCTGCTTCCTGGGTTCAAGTGATCCTCCTGCCTCAGCCTCCCAAGTAGCTGGGACTACAAGCATGCACCACCACACTAGGCTAATTTTTGTATTTTCAGTAGAGACAGGATTTCTCCAAGTTGGCCACGTTGGTCTCAAACTCCTGACCTCAGGTGATCCGCCCACCTCGGCCTCCCAAAGTGCTGGGATTATAGGCATGAGCCACCATGCTTAGCCTCACGTCTTTTCTTTAAGCCTCAGTTTGCTCACCTGAAAAGGACACAGTGTTCTTTCCTGCTTAAAATACTTCTGTGGCTCACCTGTGACCTTTAAGACAAAGTCCAAACATCTCTGTTTTACAAAGCCCTGTGTGACCTGGCCCCTGCTGTCCTCTCCAGTCCTTCTCTCCTGACTCTCCCTCAAGTTCTGTTCTCCAACAAATTGAGCTGCTTGCACTACCTCAAGGGGACCAAGCACTTTCTTGCCTCTGAGTCTTTGCCTGTCATTCTCTGCCTTCAGGTTGTTCACTCATCTTTGTTGACCTCCTTCAGGAATCACTTCCTCCATGAAGTCTTCCACCCCTCTCTTGCCAAGGCTGACTTAGATGCCCCACAGAACTCTGTTTATAAGGCTTTCAGAGCACCAATGATGGTGGTGCAATTGTTTCTTCCCAGGAGATTATAAACTCCATGAGGGCAGGGAATTCCCAGGGCCTATGTGGCACTGGGCCCAGCACACAGTGGGTGGTCAATAAGTGTTTGGGAATCAATAAGTCAATGAATGAATGGAGGTCTTCCTCAAAGTGCTTTGGAAAGAAGACAAGAAGGCAGACACCAATGTGGCTCCCAAAAGGGTGAATGTGAAGACATACCTGTGGTTCTGGAAGCCTCATCGCCTCACCTGGCTCCTTGGAGCATCTTTCTTCTTGGGTGCTGGCTCCACGCTTTTACCACCTATGGAGAAAGGATTCAAGGTGGGTACTGGCCATGGCTGGCCCAGATGCCCTCAGGCTTCACCTTGCTCACCTCTAACTCCCGCAGTGCCCTTCTCAGCTGGCTTAGCCCACTGTACATCAGGGTATCCTCAAGAAGGCCTAAACGCAAGGGCCTCAGGCCAGCCCGGCGGGCCCGAGCCTCTTCTACTGCATCCCACAGGGTGGGCCTCACCTGTTTCACCTGCATCCTCCTTCTTGAGGCCCCCAACAGAGCAGCCTGGAGCAAACTGAGGGAGCTACCTAGTAAAGGGACACTCCAAGTGAATTACTCCTTCCTGTGGACTCCAAAGCACGCTGCCTGTGATACTTTTACTCTTTGTTAGTAGTACTATTCATAAAAATATCTAACCCCCACTAGGCTTTTACATGTGCTTGATGACACTTCACTAAGGCTGTTCATGGATTGCCTCTTTTTATCCACACAACGCTCCAATCAGGCAGAAGCTCCAATCTATCCTGCCTCCCCCGACGTTTTCCAGATGAGGCAATAGAAGCTCAAAGAGGTCAAGCAACTTCTTGGCAAGTGGCAGAGCCAAAACTCAAGCCCATGCCCTTCATCATGATATCAAACTGGCCTGAAGGTAAACAGGTCTAGCCCTCACTGCTTTATCCTTGTGGATGTGAACTGCTCTAACTTATCTTCCTCATTCCAAGGGACCTTGCACAGGGGAGGTCTGGGAACTTGCTAGCCAAATGAATGTGTGTTTGTTGATTTTGGAGACGAGGGCCAGACATTTTTTACTCTTTTATTATGGAAAATTTCAAACATACACAAAGTATAGGAAATCCTGTGTACCTGTCACCTAGCTTTGACAGTTATCAACTCATGCCATTTCTGCTTGATCAATACCCCCACCTCGACCTCCCCCAAATCCCTGACATCATTACATTTCAGAGGCTTGATTTTTTTTCTTTTTTTCTGCCAGCATCTACATTAAGGACACAGAGATTTTTTTTTTTTATTTTTTTAATTTTTTTGAGATGGAGTCCCGCTCTATCGCCCAGGCTAGAGTGCAGTAGCACGATCTTGGCTCACTGCAACCTCTGCCTCCCAGGTTCAAGCAGCTCTCCTGCCTCAGCCTCCCAAGTAGCTGGGACTACAGGCGCCCGCCACCATGCCCAGCTAATTTTTGTATTTTTAGTAGAGATGGGGTTTCACCATGTTGGCCAGGCTAGTGGCCTGGCCAACGAACTCCTGACCTCAGGTGATCTGCCCACTTCAGCCTCCCAAAATATTGGGATTGCAGGCATGAGCCACCGCACTCAGCTGAGGCTTGATTTTTAACAGGTTTATGAAAATAGGAGACTCCCTTCTCTTCTCTTATCTCTCTCTTCACCTATAAATTAGGCCTGCCTCTCTTTCCTTATTTGTAAATTATATCTGCCTCATGGGGTTTTGGTAAGAATCAAAGGCATTTGTGCAAAAATGCTTGGTAATGGTTTAAGGCCTCTGAAGGGTGAGGGGTTACTTTCACTGTTGACCTGGCTTTGCCTCTCCAGTCTCTGTCAGCCTAGGCACTCTGGGGCCCTCTTGGAGGGTCAGGCTCTCTCTCTGGGCTGGAGTTGGGGCTGAGGTTGATTGGGTGATGGGTGAGGCAGGCCTAAGGACAGATCTCAGAGCTTCCCAAAGAACCCCACACTCTCCCCCTGGCCACCTTGGGGGTCCAGGCGAAGAAGCAGGCCACTGTAGTTGTTTCCTTCCAAAAGCTGTGAGACAATCCATGGCAAAGAGCCCTCCGCCTCCTCACCAACAACTTCACCAGCCAACACCCGCAGCAGGGGGCAGTCTCTGCAAGAGAGAGAGGAAGAAAGGCGATGTCCACTGGTGGATGGGGAAAGAAACTGGACAGAGTTACACTCTGATGGAAAGGGCAACTATTTCCAGAAACTTTTGTGCATTACCAGACAGATTTGAAACATCGTACAGATCTCTATTTTATTAGTATTACTTTTTGAATTACAAAAGTAATACATTCTCCATGGGCATGGTGGCTCACACCTATAATCCCAGCACTTTGGGAGGCCGAGGCTGGCAGATCACTTGAGGTCAGGAGTTCGAGACCAGCCTAGCTGACATAGTGAAACCCCGTTTCTACTAAAAATACAAAAATTAGCCAGATGTAGTAGCACACACCTGTAATCCCAGCTACTAGAGAGGCTGAGGCAGGAGAATTGCTTGAACCCAGAGATCAGAGGTTTCAGTGAGCCAAGATCATACCACTGCCTGCCCTCCAGCCTGGGCAATAAAGTAAGAGTCTGTCTCAAAAATAAAAACAAATTTTAAAAAAGAAGTAATAGATTCTCATGGTAAAAAATTTAAACTGTGTACCTGACAAGTGACTTGTACCCAGAATATATAAAGAGCTCTTACAACTCAATAATAGAAAGACAACCCAATTTTAAAATGGGCAAAAGAAGATGACATCAGTGAAAATCACAGAGTAGGGAACTCCAGGAGTCCATCTATCCCCAGAAACACCTAGCAAAAATGGCCAGAAACAACCTTATTTTAACTCTGAAAGATAGAGGTTTACAGCAACCAATGCTTAACCAGGAGAGGCAACTTAAACATCGTAAGAGATCTCTGTGGTGTTTTAACTTACCCTCGCTCCAACCCCTCCCCAGCACAGGCCTAATCTTGAAGACAGTAGCCCAAATTTCTGGTGGGGGTTCCTGGTTAGGGAGGGAGCAGAGAAGATCTTGTTCCCAATGAATTGTGTTTATCTTTTTTGATTGTCCAGAGTTTCCCCCCAAGAACTGATGAAAGGGAATTCTCTTTGCTTCACCTATCTCAGAACTCTCTCAAGGCAGAGCAGCTACACAGAGGATGTTCCCTGGAAACTGTTGAAGAACAAAAGAACAAGGCACTGCTGCCTGAAGCAAAAATAACAGTTGAGGCAAACAATTGACACCCTGAAAGACTGGGAAAAGTTTGAAAATGATATTTTTGGGAGAATAAGGGCTTCAAAAAGTTCCCATGTGTACCAGAGAGAGTAGAAAGCACACCCAGGGTAGGACTTATGTCCAGAAAAGGCCCAATAAGACAATGAGCTTTCATCTCTGTCTGGTCTTTGGGCTCAGCACAAGCAGGAAGTGAAGGCTAAAACAGAGCTGTAAATTGCCTGGCTAAGTTTAGGAGTGACTCCACACAGCCAATCTGCAAAGACCTGGAAAATTTTTTCTTTATCTTTTTTCCTTCCTTCCTTCCTTCCTTCCTTTATTTATTTATTTATTTATTTTTTAATTTTTTTGAGACGGAGTCTCGCTCTGTCGCCCGGGCTGGAGTGCAGTGGCCGGATCTCAGCTCACTGCAAGCTCCGCCTCCCGGGTTTACGCCATTCTCCTGCCTCAGCCTCCCTAGTAACTGGGACTACAGGCGCCCGCCACATCGCCCGGCTAGTTTTTTTTTTTTTTTTTTTTAGTAGAGACGGGGTTTCACCGTGTTAGCCAGGATGGTCTCGATCTCCTGACCTCGTGATCCACCCGTCTCGGCCTCCCAAAGTGCTGAGATTACAGGCTTGAGCCACCGCGCC
The DNA here is from genome assembly GCF_001698545.2 of Rhinopithecus bieti. Taxonomy (NCBI): domain Eukaryota; kingdom Metazoa; phylum Chordata; class Mammalia; order Primates; family Cercopithecidae; genus Rhinopithecus; species Rhinopithecus bieti. The sequence goes on along the minus strand of NW_016805883.1, from coordinate 65,064 downwards.
CGGCCAGTATTTTATGTTTTTACATATTATTCTTTGAGGCTTAAAAAAGAAGAAAAAGAAATGTAAATTATAGACAAAATAATGCTCCTTTTGATTAAAATCCCAAATCATATTCTCTTTACCCTCCCTCCTCTTAAGACAATCAGTATGATAATTTTGATGAATATATTTTTGCACTTTAAAAATATTTAAAATGCAAATTTATAAAAATATAAACATATCTAGAATATATCCATACATAATATATA
>NW_016805883.1:58864-64771 GCF_001698545.2 Rhinopithecus bieti | reverse complement strand
CTCCTGACCTCGTGATCCACCCGTCTCGGCCTCCCAAAGTGCTGGGATTACAGGCTTGAGCCACCGCGCCCGGCCCATTTATTTATTTTTTTCATATTCTTCTTTATTCTTTTCGTTTCTTTTTTGTTTCTTTCTTCTTCCTTTTTAAAAAACAAAACAAAACTTTTTTTTTGGTCGCAGGCATTTAAGGAATTCTATGTTAGGTCACTGGCTAACAACTAAAATAACAAAATGAAGGCTTCAGTGAATACAAAGAATACAGTCTTTGGGAAAAAAAAAACCCACAAAGATAAAGAGAGAATCTTGAAAACAGCAAGAGAGAAGCAGTTTATTATGTGTAACGGATCTTCAATAAGACTAAAAACAGATTTATCCCCAGAAACCATGGAGATAACATAAAGTTGGCCCTTTATATCCATAGGCTCTGTATCTGTGGATTCAAGCAAGCATGAATCAAAAATATTTGGGAGAAAAATGGTTTTGTCTGTACTGAGCATGTACAGACTTTTTCTTGTCATGATTCCCTAAACAATACAGTATAACAATTTACATAACATTTACATTGTATTAGGAATTATAAGTAACCTAGAGATGACTTAAAGTATGTGGGAGGATGTATGTAGGTTATGTGCAAATACTATAACATTTTATATTTTATTTTATTAGTTTTGTGTGTGTGTTGTTGTTGTTGTTTTCCTTTTTAGATAGAGTCTTGCTCTGTCACCCAGGCTGGAGTGCAGTGACGTGATCTCAGCTCACTGCAACCTCCACCTCCTGGGTTCAAGCAATTTTCCTGCCTTGATCTCCCCAGTAGCTGGGATTACAGGCACCCACCACCACGCCCAGCTTATTTTTATATTTTTGGTAGACACAGGGTTTCACCATGATGGCCAGGCTGGTCTCAAATTCCTGACCTCAGGTGATCCACCTGCCTTGGCCTCCCAAAGTGCTGGGATTACAGGCGGGAGCCACAGTGCCCGGCTAATTTTTGTGTTTTTAGTAGAGACGGGGTTTCACCATTTTGGCCAGCCTGGTCTCAAATTCCTGACCTCAAGTGATCCACCCACATTGGCCTCCCAAAGTGCTGGGATTACAGGTGTGAGCTGCCGCACCCAGTTATTTTTATTAGTATTTTTTTTAGATAAGGTCTTGCTCTGTCACCCAGGCTGGAGTGCAGTGGTGTGATCATGGCTTACTGAAGCCTTGACCTCCTGGACTCAAGCTATCGCTTCAGCCCCTCAAGTAGCTATTATTACTATTTTTTACAGTCTTTTTTAATTTTTATTTTTTTGTAGTGACAAGATCTCACTATGTTGCCCAGCCTGGTCTCAAACTCCTGGGCTCAAGCAATCCTTCTGCTTTGGCCTCCCAAAAGCTGGAATTACAGGCATGAGCCACTATGCCTGGCCCACACCATTTTATATAAGACACTTGAACATCTGTGAATGTTGATACCTGTGGGGGATCCTGGAGTGAATCCCCAAAAAGATATAAAAGGACAATGGTATTTAAAGTGCTTAAAAAAAAATCCTGCCAATCAAGAATTATATATCTGGCAAAATAATACCCTTCAAAATGAAGGCAAAATTATGACACTCCCAGATAAATCAAAGCTGAAGTAATTCATCATTAGTAGACTTGCCTTACCAAAAATGCTGAAGGGAATCCATCAACCCAAAATGAAAGGATACTAGGCAGTAAACTGAAGCCATATAAAGAAATAAGGGGCCGGGCGCGGTGGCTCAAGCCTGTAATCCCAGCACTTTGGGAGGCCGAGGCGGGCGGATCACAAGGTCAGGAGGTCGAGACCATCCTGGCTAACTCAGTTAAACCCCGTCTCCACTTAAAAAATACAAAAAATTAGCCGGGCGAGGTGGCGGGCGCCTGTAGTCCCAGCTACTCGGGAGGCTGAGGCAGGAGAATGGCGTAAAACCTGGGAGGCGGAGCTTGCAGTGAGCTGAGATCCGGCCACTGCACTCCAGCCTGGGCGACAGAGCCAGACTCCGTCTCAAAAAAAAAAAAAAAAAAAAAAAAAAAAAAAAAGGAAAAAAAAAAAGAAATAAGGAACAATAATAAGGTAACTACACGTGTAAATATAAAAGCCCATAATATTGCATTTTTTGTTTGTAACTCCTCTTTTTTGCCCATAGGATTTTAAAACAAATGCATAAAACAATAGTTGTAAACCTATGATAATGGGCACACAATGTATAAAGATGTAATTTGTGACACTAGCAACATAATGGGAAAAGATGCAGATGTATAGGGGTAAAATCTTTATAGATATTGAAGCTAAGTTGGTATTAATTCAAGCTGGATTGCTATATAGTTTTGTTTGTTTGTTTGTTTGTTTTAGATGAGGTCTCACTATGTTGCCCAAGCTGGTTTCAAACTCCTGGGTTCAAAATATCCTCCTGCCTCAGCCTCCCGAGTAGCTGGGATTACAGGTGCATACCATTGTGCCTGGTGAGACTGTTTTAAATTTAAGATATTAGCCGGGCGCGGTGGCTCACGACTGTAATCCCAGCACTTTGGGAGGCTGAGGTGGGCGGATCACAAGGTCAAGAGATCAGGACCATCCTGGCCAACATGGTGAAACCCCATCTCTACTAAAAAATACAAAATTAGCTGCACCTGTAGTCCCAGCTACTTGGGAGGCTGAGGCAGGAGAATCGCTTGAACCTGGGAGGTGGAGGTTGCAGTGAGCTGAGATCACGCCACTGCACTCCAGCCTGGAGACAGAGCGAGACTCTGTCTCTAAATAAATAAATAAATAAATAAAATGTAAGATATTAATTGTAATCTCCAAAATGGCCACAAAGAAAATAAGTGGGGTTTTTTTGTTTGTTTGTTTTGTTTTTTTAGACAGGGTATCACTCTGTCAGCCAGGCTAGAGTGCAGTGGCATGATCACGGCTCACTGCAGACTCAACTTTCCAGGCTCCAGTGATCCTCCCACTTCAGCTTCCTGAGCAGCTAGGACCACAGGCTTGCACCACCATGCCTGTCCAATAGAAAATAACCTTTAAAATATGGAAAACCCCGTTCACTTTTAAAATGGATTTATGTCTTTATTGCTCATTAATTGGGGCAAAGGAAATATCCTTTTAAAACTCAGGCAAACTGAGTGTTTGTCTTGTATCCTGTCAGAGGAAAGAAATTGAAAAGAAAAAAAAGGAAAATTATCAAAAGGTAATGTGAAAAAAATCAACACAGCACATTGCAAAAAATCAATTAAATACAAAAGGCAATATTAGAGGAATTAAGAAACAAAATATATAGCCAAATAGCAAGATGGCAGGAGTAAGTGTTTGTTATTAGTTGATTACTTTAAAGGTAAATGGAATAAACTCCCCAATTAAATAACAAAGTTTGGAAGAATAGGTCTTTTTTTTTTTGGTTGGAAGAATAGATTGAAAAAAAAACCCATAATTTATCTATGTGTTGTCTACAACAGACTCACTTTATTTTCTTTATTTTTTTAAGAGACAGGGTCTCACCCTGTTGCCTAGGCTGGAGTACAGTGATGTGATCAAGGCTCACTGCAGCCTCAACCTCCCGGGCTCAAGTGATCCTCCTGCCTCAGCCTCCAAGTAGCTGGAGCTATAGGTGTGTGCCACCATACCTAGTTATTTTATTTTTTTGTAGATATGGGATCTTACTATGTTGCCTAGTCTGGTTTCAAACTTCTGAACTCAAGTGATTCTTCTACCTTGGCCTCTAAAAGTGTTGGGATTACAGGCATGAGCTGCCATGCCCAGCCAAGACCCACTTTAGATCCAAAGACACAAATAGGTTAAAAGTAAGAAGATGGAAAAGATATAAAAGAGTCTGTAGTGGCTATATAAATATCACACCAAATAGACTGTAAGTCAAAACTGTTACAAGAGACAAAGAAGTACATTATATATTCATAAAAGGTTCAACTCATCAAAAGATAAAACAAATATAAACATGTATGCACCTGACAAAAGACCAAATATGCGAAGCAAAAGTGGACAGAAATGAAGGGAGAAATAGATAGTTCTATAGTAATAGTTGGAGACTTCAATACTTTCTTTCTTTTCTTTTCTTTTTTTGAGAAAAGTCTCACTATTATTGCCCAGGCTGGTCTTGAATTCCTAGGCTCAAGCAATCCTCCTGCCTCAGCCTCCTGAGTAGTTGGGATTACAGGTGCATGCCACTGCATCCAGCTTCCCCAGTTTCAGTACTAAGTAGAACAAGTAGACAAATGATCAAAAGGAAGTAGAGGACTTAAGTAACACTAAACAATTTAGACCTAAGAGACATGTTTAGAACACTCAATCCCAAAATAACAGAATACACATTCTTCTGAAGTGCGTGGAACATTCTCCAAGGTAGACCATATGCTAGGCCACAAAGCAAGTGTCAATCATATTTAAAAGTTAAAATCACACAAAGTATCTTCTCTAGCCATAGTGGAATAAACTAGAAATGAGTAACAGAAGAGAAACTGGAAAATTCACAACTATGTAGAAATTAAACAACCAATGGGTCGGAAGAGAAATCACACAGAGAATTAGAAAATACTTTCAGAAGAATGAAAACAAAAGCACAACATATCAATACTTACGTGATGAAGCAAAAGTAGTGCTCAGAGGGAAATTTGTAAGTATAAACACCTACATGATAAAGGAAGCTCTGAAACCAGTAATTTAACTGGACACCTCAAGGAACTAGAAAAGAGAAAATAAACCCAAAGCTAACAGAAGAAAGAAAAGAATAAAGATCCAAACAGAGATAAATGAAAAGAGAATATAAAATAATAGAAAATCAATGAAACCAAAGTTGACTCCTTGAAAAAAAAGTTTTAAATGAGCAGGAGTGGTAGCTTGGAGCTCCTGGAGGAGAAAGAAACGCAGATTGCTGCATGGTTAAAATAAATATTTGGAGATCATCCCATTCCACAGTATGATGTGAACCCACGGACCACAGAGATTTTACATCACCTTTCAGAACCCAACAGGGTCCGGGACAGGGATGACTACCTGGTAATAGAGGACTTGAAGCAGAAAGCAAGTGAATACAAGTCAGAAGCCTAGTATCTTCAAGACCTTCTCATGGATAGTGTGAATTTTTTCCCTGCCAATTTCTCTAGCACTGGTTCCAGGTATCTGAATGCTTTGGTTGACAGTGTGGTGGCCCTTGAAAGAAAGGATGACTTACTAGCTAGTTTTATCCTTGCAGTGAATGATTTGACCTCTGATCTCTTTCGCAACAAATCCGAAGGTGAAGAAATCAAGATTGAACTGGAAAACTTGAAAAAAATCTAACTGCAACTTAATGTTTGAAAATGTCTACAAGAGGATCTCAAGAAAGCAGAGGTTGCATCTGTCCACAGAAAGGGCCAAAGTGGATACTCGTCATCAGAACATGAACTTTCTAAAAGCAAAGTCAGAGGAATTCAGATTTGGAATCAAGGCTACAGAGGAGCAACTTTCAGCCAGAGGCATGGATGCTTCTCTGTCTCATCAGTCCTTAGTAGCACTGTCAGAGAAACTGGCTAAATTAAAGCAACAGACTATATCTTTGAAGAAAAAATTTGAGTCCTATTTAGACTTAATGCCGAATTCCCCTCTTACTCAAGTGAAAATTGAAGAAGCAAAGCAAGAATTACACAGCAATGAAGCTGAACTTACAAGGAGAGTAGACATGACGGAACTGTGACAATAGCCAAATTAACATCCTTTTCCCTAACAAAGTAAAATGAATAGGACTTTATAGAGTTTTTTTTCCTCTTGGCGTTTCTTAATAACAAAATTTTCTGTGTTCATAGATTACAGAATGTCATAATTAATAGAATATGGTTTCTTACTGTGTATTGCATTTTTGTTCCCAAATACATAGTTTTCATATTAAAAAGGCTTTTCTCTTTTTTTTTTTTTTT
>NW_016805883.1:24627-58803 GCF_001698545.2 Rhinopithecus bieti | reverse complement strand
AAAAAAAAAAAAAAAAAAAAAAAAAAAGAAATAAGGAACAATAATAAGGTAACTACACGTGTAAATATAAAAGCCCATAATATTGCATTTTTTGTTTGTAACTCCTCTTTTTTGCCCATAGGATTTTAAAAACAAATGCATAAAACAATAGTTGTAAACCTATGATAATGGGCACACAATGTATAAAGATGTAATTTGTGACACTAGCAACATAATGGGAAAAGATGCAGATGTATAGGGGTAAAATCTTTATAGATATTGAAGCTAAGTTGGTATTAATTCAAGCTGGATTGCTATATAGTTTTTGTTTGTTTGTTTGTTTGTTTTAGATGAGGTCTCACTATGTTGCCCAAGCTGGTTTCAAACTCCTGGGTTCAAAATATCCTCCTGCCTCAGCCTCCCGAGTAGCTGGGATTACAGGTGCATACCATTGTGCCTGGTGAGACTGTTTTAAATTTAAGATATTAGCCGGGCGCGGTGGCTCACGACTGTAATCCCAGCACTTTGGGAGGCTGAGGTGGGCGGATCACAAGGTCAAGAGATCAGGACCATCCTGGCCAACATGGTGAAACCCCATCTCTACTAAAAAATACAAAAATTAGCTGCACCTGTAGTCCCAGCTACTTGGGAGGCTGAGGCAGGAGAATCGCTTGAACCTGGGAGGTGGAGGTTGCAGTGAGCTGAGATCACGCCACTGCACTCCAGCCTGGAGACAGAGCGAGACTCTGTCTCTAAATAAATAAATAAATAAATAAAATGTAAGATATTAATTGTAATCTCCAAAATGGCCACAAAGAAAATAAGTGGGGTTTTTTTGTTTGTTTGTTTTGTTTTTTTAGACAGGGTATCACTCTGTCAGCCAGGCTAGAGTGCAGTGGCATGATCACGGCTCACTGCAGACTCAACTTTCCAGGCTCCAGTGATCCTCCCACTTCAGCTTCCTGAGCAGCTAGGACCACAGGCTTGCACCACCATGCCTGTCCAATAGAAAAATAACCTTTAAAAATATGGAAAAACCCCCGTTCACTTTTTAAAATGGATTTATGTCTTTATTGCTCATTAATTGGGGCAAAGGAAATATCCTTTTAAAACTCAGGCAAACTGAGTGTTTGTCTTGTATCCTGTCAGAGGAAAGAAATTGAAAAAGAAAAAAAAGGAAAAATTATCAAAAAGGTAATGTGAAAAAAATCAACACAGCACATTGCAAAAAATCAATTAAATACAAAAGGCAATATTAGAGGAATTAAGAAACAAAAATATATAGCCAAATAGCAAGATGGCAGGAGTAAGTGTTTGTTATTAGTTGATTACTTTAAAGGTAAATGGAATAAACTCCCCAATTAAATAACAAAGTTTGGAAGAATAGGTCTTTTTTTTTTTGGTTGGAAGAATAGATTGAAAAAAAAACCCATAATTTATCTATGTGTTGTCTACAACAGACTCACTTTATTTTCTTTATTTTTTTAAGAGACAGGGTCTCACCCTGTTGCCTAGGCTGGAGTACAGTGATGTGATCAAGGCTCACTGCAGCCTCAACCTCCCGGGCTCAAGTGATCCTCCTGCCTCAGCCTCCAAGTAGCTGGAGCTATAGGTGTGTGCCACCATACCTAGTTATTTTTATTTTTTTGTAGATATGGGATCTTACTATGTTGCCTAGTCTGGTTTCAAACTTCTGAACTCAAGTGATTCTTCTACCTTGGCCTCTAAAAGTGTTGGGATTACAGGCATGAGCTGCCATGCCCAGCCAAGACCCACTTTAGATCCAAAGACACAAATAGGTTAAAAGTAAGAAGATGGAAAAAGATATAAAAGAGTCTGTAGTGGCTATATAAATATCACACCAAATAGACTGTAAGTCAAAAACTGTTACAAGAGACAAAGAAGTACATTATATATTCATAAAAGGTTCAACTCATCAAAAAGATAAAACAAATATAAACATGTATGCACCTGACAAAAGACCAAATATGCGAAGCAAAAGTGGACAGAAATGAAGGGAGAAATAGATAGTTCTATAGTAATAGTTGGAGACTTCAATACTTTCTTTCTTTTCTTTTTCTTTTTTTGAGAAAAAGTCTCACTATTATTGCCCAGGCTGGTCTTGAATTCCTAGGCTCAAGCAATCCTCCTGCCTCAGCCTCCTGAGTAGTTGGGATTACAGGTGCATGCCACTGCATCCAGCTTCCCCAGTTTCAGTACTAAGTAGAACAAGTAGACAAATGATCAAAAAGGAAGTAGAGGACTTAAGTAACACTAAACAATTTAGACCTAAGAGACATGTTTAGAACACTCAATCCCAAAATAACAGAATACACATTCTTCTGAAGTGCGTGGAACATTCTCCAAGGTAGACCATATGCTAGGCCACAAAGCAAGTGTCAATCATATTTAAAAGTTAAAATCACACAAAGTATCTTCTCTAGCCATAGTGGAATAAACTAGAAATGAGTAACAGAAGAGAAACTGGAAAATTCACAACTATGTAGAAATTAAACAACCAATGGGTCGGAAGAGAAATCACACAGAGAATTAGAAAATACTTTCAGAAGAATGAAAACAAAAGCACAACATATCAATACTTACGTGATGAAGCAAAAGTAGTGCTCAGAGGGAAATTTGTAAGTATAAACACCTACATGATAAAGGAAGCTCTGAAACCAGTAATTTAACTGGACACCTCAAGGAACTAGAAAAAGAGAAAAATAAACCCAAAGCTAACAGAAGAAAGAAAAGAATAAAGATCCAAACAGAGATAAATGAAAAAGAGAATATAAAATAATAGAAAATCAATGAAACCAAAGTTGACTCCTTGAAAAAAAAGTTTTAAATGAGCAGGAGTGGTAGCTTGGAGCTCCTGGAGGAGAAAGAAACGCAGATTGCTGCATGGTTAAAATAAATATTTGGAGATCATCCCATTCCACAGTATGATGTGAACCCACGGACCACAGAGATTTTACATCACCTTTCAGAACCCAACAGGGTCCGGGACAGGGATGACTACCTGGTAATAGAGGACTTGAAGCAGAAAGCAAGTGAATACAAGTCAGAAGCCTAGTATCTTCAAGACCTTCTCATGGATAGTGTGAATTTTTTCCCTGCCAATTTCTCTAGCACTGGTTCCAGGTATCTGAATGCTTTGGTTGACAGTGTGGTGGCCCTTGAAAGAAAGGATGACTTACTAGCTAGTTTTATCCTTGCAGTGAATGATTTGACCTCTGATCTCTTTCGCAACAAATCCGAAGGTGAAGAAATCAAGATTGAACTGGAAAAACTTGAAAAAAATCTAACTGCAACTTAATGTTTGAAAAATGTCTACAAGAGGATCTCAAGAAAGCAGAGGTTGCATCTGTCCACAGAAAGGGCCAAAGTGGATACTCGTCATCAGAACATGAACTTTCTAAAAGCAAAGTCAGAGGAATTCAGATTTGGAATCAAGGCTACAGAGGAGCAACTTTCAGCCAGAGGCATGGATGCTTCTCTGTCTCATCAGTCCTTAGTAGCACTGTCAGAGAAACTGGCTAAATTAAAGCAACAGACTATATCTTTGAAGAAAAAATTTGAGTCCTATTTAGACTTAATGCCGAATTCCCCTCTTACTCAAGTGAAAATTGAAGAAGCAAAGCAAGAATTACACAGCAATGAAGCTGAACTTACAAGGAGAGTAGACATGACGGAACTGTGACAATAGCCAAATTAACATCCTTTTCCCTAACAAAGTAAAATGAATAGGACTTTATAGAGTTTTTTTTCCTCTTGGCGTTTCTTAATAACAAAATTTTCTGTGTTCATAGATTACAGAATGTCATAATTAATAGAATATGGTTTCTTACTGTGTATTGCATTTTGTTCCCAAATACATAGTTTTCATATTAAAAGGCTTTTCTCTTTTTTTTTTTTTTGAGTCAGAGTCTCTCTGTGTCGCCAGGCTGGACTGCAGTGGTGTGATCTTGGCTCACTGCAACATCCGAATCCCTTGTTCAAGCAATTCTCCTTCCTCAGCCTCCCTAGTAACTAGAATTTCCACCACGCCAACATGCCCAGCTAATTTTTGTATTTTTAGTAGAGATGGGGTTTCACCATGTTGACTAGGCTGGTCTCGATCTCCTGACCTTGTTATCCACCCACCTCGGCCTCTCAAAGTGCTGGGATTACAGACATGAGCCACTGTGTCTGGCCAAAAAGGATTTTCTCTTTAAAAAAACTTAAAAATGGACAAACTTTTAGCTAGATTGACTAAGAAAGACAGAAGACTCATATTACTAACATTAGAAATGAAAGTGAGGACATTGCTACCAACCTTACAGAAATAAAAACGATTACAAGAGAATGCCACAATTATATACCAATAAATTAGAGAACTTAGATGAAATGGACAAATTCCTAGAAACACACAAATGACCAAAACTGACTCCAGAAGAAATAGAAATTCTGAATAGACCTATACCGGGTAAAGAGACTGAATCAGGCTGGGCACAGTGGCTCACACCTGTAATCACAGCATTTTGGGAGACCGAGACAGGTGGATCATGAGGTCAGAAGTTTGAGACCAACCTGACCAACATGGTGAAATCCCAACTCTACTAAAAAAATACAAAAATTAGATGGTCATGGTGGTGCGCACCTGTAATCCCAGCTCCTCGGGAGGTTAAGGCAGGAGAATCACTTGAACAAGGGAGGCAGAGGTTGCAGTGAGCTGAGATCATGCCACTTTATTCCAGCCTGGGCAACAGAGCGAGACTCTGTCTCAAAAAAAAAAAAAAAAAAAAAAAAAAAAAAAGGTGAGATTGAATCAGTAATCAAAACTTCCCAACAAAGAAAACCCAGGACCAAATGGCTTCACTGGTGAATTCTAGCAAACAGTTGAAGAATAAGTAACACCAATTCTTCTTACACTGCTCCAAAAACTAGAATAAAAAGGAAGACTTTCTAACTCATCCTATGAGGCCAACATTGCCCCAATACCAAAACCAAAGACAACACAAGAAAATAAAATTACACACTAATATCCTGTTGAATGTAGACACAAAAGCTCTCAAGAAAATACTAGCCAATGGAATCCACTGAGTATTAGAAGAATTATACATCATGACCAACTGAGATTTATCCCAGGAATGCAAGGGTAGTTCAACATGAAAATAAATCAATATATAATATACCACATTAATAGAATGTAGAAAAAATCTGAGGATCATTTCAACTGATGCAGAAAAGCCTTTGACAATATCCAACATCCCTTCATGAGAAAAATACTCAACAAAATAGGAATAAAAGGGAAATTTCATAACATGATTAAGGGCATATATAGAAAAACCGACAGCCAATATCACAAGCAATGGTGAAAGACTAAAATCTTTCCCCTCAGATCAAGAATATAAGTATGATTACTATCACCACTGCCATTCAACCTTGTATTAGAAGTTCTAGCCAGAACAATCAGGCAAGAAAAAGAAACAAAATTATTGAAATAGGAAAGGAAGAAATAAAACTATCTCAAGTTGCAAATGATATAATTTTATATACAGAACATCCTAAAAAATCCATGTCCAAAAAGAACTATTAGAACTAACAATAGCCGGGCGCGGTGGCTCAAGCCTGTAATCCCAGCACTTTGGGAGGCCGAGACGGGCGGATCACGAGGTCAGGAGATCGAGACCATCCTGGCTAACACGGTGAAACCCCGTCTCTACTAAAATACAAAACTAGCCGGGCGAGGTGGCGGGCGCCTGTAGTCCCAGCTACTCGGGAGGCTGAGGCAGGAGAATGGCGTAAACCCGGGAGGCGGAGCTTGCAGTGAGCTGAGATCTGGCCATTGCACTCCAGTCCGGGCGACAGAGCGAGACTCCGCCTCAAAAAAAAACAAAAAAAAAACAAAAAAAGAACTAACAATCAAATTCAGTAGTTGCAGAATACAAAATCAACGTGCAAAAATCAGTTGTATAGCCAGGTGTGGTGACTCACGCCTGTAATCCCAGCACTTTGGGAGGCTGAGGCAGGTGGATCATGAAGTCTGGAGTTCAATACCAGCCTGGCCAAGATGGTGAAACTCCATCTCTACTAAAAATACAAAAAAAAAATTAGCTGGGCATGGTGGCAGGCGCCTGTAATCCCACCTACTCAGGAGGCTGAGGCAGAGAATTGCTTGAACCCAGGAGGCGGAGGTTGCAGTGAGCCGAGATCACGCCACTGCACTCCAGCCTGGGCAACAGAGCAACACTCCATCTAAAAAAAAAAAGAATCAGTTATGTTTCTTTTTTTCTGCTTTTTGATAGGGTCTAGCTATGTCACCCAGGCTTGTATGCAGTGATGCAGTCAAGGTTCACTGCAGTCTAGACCTCCCATGTCAGCCTATTGAGTAGATGAGAGTGCAGGCATGCACCATCATGCCCAGCTAATTTTTTAATTTTTTGTAGAGACGAGGTCTCACTATATTGCCCAGGTTGCTCTCAAACTCCTGGGCTCAAGCAATCCTCCTGGCATGGCCTCCCAAAGTGCTGAGATTGCAGGCATGAGTCACAGTGCCCAGCCTAAAATACTTACTTTCCATACACTAGAAATGAATAGTCCAAAAAGGAATTTTTTTTTTTGAGATGGAGTCTCACTCTGTTGCCCAGGCTGGAGTGCAGTGGTGTGATCTCAGATCACTGCAACCTCCACCTCCTGGGTTCAAGTGATTCTCTTGCCTCAGCCTCCCAAGTAGCTGGGACTACAGGCACCCACCACCACACCCAGCTAATTTTTTATTTTTAGTAGAGACGGGGGTTTCACCATGTTGGCTAGGCTGGTCTCGAACTCCTGACCCTAGGTGATCCACCCACCTTGGCCTCCCAAAGTGCTGGGATTACAGGTGTGAGCCACTGCGCCCGGCCAGGAAATTTTTTAAATTCCACTTCTAATAACATCAAAAATAATAAAAATACTAAGAAATAAATTTAACCAAGGAGGTGTAAACCTTATACCCTGAAAACTGCAAAACACTGCTGAAATAAAGAGAACTTAAATATATGAAAAAACAGTCTTGGCCGGGCACGGTGGCTCAAGCCTGTAATCCCAGCACTTTGGGAAGGCCGAGAAAGGGCGGATCACCGAGTCAGGAATCAAGACCATCCCTGGCCTAACCATGGTGAAACCCCGTCTCTACAAAAAATACCAAAAACTAGCCGGGCCCCGACGGTGCGGCCGCCTGTGTCCGCAGGCTATCCCGGAGGACTGAGGCAGGAAAGGCGTGAAAACCCAGGAGGCCGGAGTTGCATGAGCGAATCCCGGCCACTGCACTCCCAGCCCCGGTGACAGAGCGAGACTCCATCTCTAAAAAAAAAAAAAAAAAAAAAAAGAAAACAGAAAAACAGCCTTGTGCTGCCATTGTTAATGAATTGGAAGAACTTAATATCATGCAAATGATAGGTATTCCCCCAAGCAAATCTAAGAGATCAAGACGTAGCAACCTATCAAATCCAATGCTTTTTTTTTTTTTTAGAAATGGGGAAAAGCCAAATCCTAAAATTCCTATGGAATTGTAAGGAGCCCTGAATAGCCAAAACAATGATGAAAAGAAGAACGAAGTTGAGGGCTGGACATGGTGGCTCATGCCTGTGATCCCAGCACTTTGGGAGGCCAAGACAGGCAGATCATGAGGTCAGAAGTTCGAGACCAGCCTGACCAACATGGTGAAACCCTGTCTCTACTAAAAATACAAAAATTAGCTGGGCATGGTAGCATGCGCTTGTAATCCCAGCTACTCAGGAGGCTGAGGCAGGAGAATCACTTGAACCCAGGAGGCAGAGGTTGCAGTGAGCCAAGATCACGCCACTGCACTCCAGCCTGGGCAGCAGAGTGAAACTCCATCTCAAAAAAAAAAAAAAAAAAAAAAAAGGAACAAAGTTGAAGGACTTACACTTTTCCATTTCAAAGCTTACTACGAAGCTACAGTAAATAATATAGTGTCAGGCTGGGCCCAGTGGTTCACCCCTGTAATCCCAACACCTTGGAAGGCCAAGATAGGAGGACAGTTTGAGCCCAGGAATTTGAGACCAGCCTGGGCAAAATAATGATCTCCTTATTTCTATTAAAAAAAAAATTTTTTTTTTTAATTAGCTAGGTGTGGTGGTGTGCACCTGTAGTCTCAGCTACTTGGGAGGCTGAGGCAGGAGGGTCACTTGAGCCTGAGAGGTCAAGGCTGCAGTAAGCCTTGACTGCATCACTGCATTCCAGCCTGGGTGACAGAGGGAGACCCTGTGTGTAAAACAAAATTAAATTTAAGTTAAATTAAATCAAAACAGTGTGGTATTGCCATGAGGATAGCCTTTGACGAGAACTAACACCTTTTCATGATTAAAAAACATTCAAGAACGTAGAAATAAAAGTTTCACAATATGATAAAGGCTATATAAATCAATGTAATATAATTGAGAGTCTTGACATAAATCCATATATATGTGGCCAACTGATTTTTGACAAGGGTGCCAGGACCAGTCAATTGGAAATAGTAGTCTCTTTAGCAAATGGTGCTAGGAGAACTGGATAGAATGAAGTTGGACGATTACTCCATACTAATACAAAAAATTAACTCAAAATGGATCAATGACCTAAGTGTAAGAGATAAAGCTATAAAACTATTAGAAGAAAACGTAGGGGTGAATCTTCCTGACTTTGGATTTTGCAGTGGTTGCTTGGGTATAACACCAAAAGCATGAGCAACAAAAGATAAATTGGGCTTCATAAAAATTTTAAAGTTTGGTGTATTGAAGGACACTATCAAAAAAAGTAAAAAGATAGCCAGGCGTGGTGGCAGGCACCTGTAATCCCAGCTACTTGGGAGGCTGAGGCAGGAGAATTTCTTGAACCCAAGAGGCGGAGGTTGTCAATCACGCCATTGCACTGCAGCCTGGGCAACAAGAGCAAAACTCCGTCTTAAAAAAAAAAAAAAGAAGGAAAGAAAGTGAAAAGATGACCTACAAAACAGAAGAAAATGTTTGCAAATCACATAGCTGATAAGGGTCTAGTATACAGAATATATAAAGAACTCATAACACAACAAGAAAGACACAAATAACCCAATTTAAAAATAGGTGAAGGATTTGAATAGACATTTCCACAAAGAAGATCTAGAGATGGCCAACAAGCACATGAATAGCTGCTCAATATAATTAGTCATTAGGGAAATGCAAATCAAATAAAAATGAGATGTCACTTCAAAACCACTAGGTTGGCCATAATCGAAAACACGGAAGATAACAAATGTTGGTAATTGTGGAGAAGTTGGAACCATCGTACATTGCTGGAGGAAATACAAAATGGTGCAGTGCTGTAGAAAGCAGTGTGGTAGTTCCTCAAAAGTTAAACATAGACTTACCATATCTATATGAACCAGCTATTCCACTCCTAGGTAAATACCCAAAATAATTGAAAAGAGGTATTCAAACAAATACTTGTACATGAATGTTCATAGCAGCACTATTCACAATAGCCAAATGATGGAACTAGATAGTTCCACAACATTGTGAATGTACCAGGAGTCACTAAATTGTACATTATAAAATGGGTAATCGTTAATTTTATATTATGTGAACTTTACCTAGATAAAGACAAACATACAACCAACTTTTACAACAGTTACGATATGACCCAGCAATACCACTTCTTGGTTTATGTCTGAGATAATTGAAAACACATGTCCAAATAAAAACTTATATGTGAATGTTCATAGCAACATTATTTAAAATAACCAAAAGTGTAGCTAGGCATAGTGGCTCATGCCTGTAATCCCAGGGACTTGGGAATATGAGATGGGAGGATTGCTTGAGGCCAGGAGTTTGAGACCAGTCTGGGCAACAAAGTGAGACTACATCTCTAACAAAGGGAGAGAGAAAGAAAAGAAAAGATGTCCAGGTGCGGTGGCTCATGCCTGTAATCCCAGCACTTTGGGAGGCCGAGGCAGGTGGATCATTTGAGGTCAGGAGTTTGAGACCAGCCTGGCCAACAATGAAACCCTATCTCTACTAAAAATACAAAAATTAGCTGGGTGTGATGGTGGGCACCTGTAATCCCAGCTACTCAGGAGACTGAGGCAGGAAAATCACTTGAACCTGGGAGGTGGAGGTTGCAGTGAGCCGAGATCACACCATTGTACTCCAGCTTGGGTGACACAGCGAGACTCCATCTCAAAAAAAAAAAAAAAAAAAAAAGAAAAGAAAAAAAAATATATAGTAGCCAAAAGTGGAAACAATCCAAATGCCCATCAATGGATGAATGGATAAACAAAATATGGTAGGTCCATACAATGGAATATTATTTGTCAATAGAAAAGAACAAAGAATAAAGTTCTGATTCACACAAGTGGATAAACCTTGAAAACATTATCCTAAGTGAAAGAAGCCAGACAGGAAGACCACATATTGTATGGTTCCATTCACATGAAAAGCCCAGAGTAGCAAATCTACAGAGTCAGAAAATAGATTCGTGATTGCCTTGGGCTGGGAGTGGGTGGCAGAATGAGGAATGCTTTCAAGTGGAAACGGGTTTCCTTTCTGGGGTGACGAAATGTTCTAAAATTAGATAGTGCTGATCAATGCACAACGTTGTGAATGTATTAAAAAACCACGGAATTGTACATTTCAAAAGAGTGAACTTCAGTGTGTGTAAATTATATGTTAATAAAATTTTTTTTTTTTTTTTTAAAAGAAGTATACATGATAAAAGAAAGAAAAGACTTTAAAGTAGTTTGGAATTTAGGGTACATTTTCCTCTTCTTTTTTGTTTTACTGCAATTTGTTTTCAGGTACTTCTGAGTTTGGCAACATTTCCATGACATTACAAATAAGCAAGCTGGTTTGAAATAACTATTTCCTGTCATTACTTCGTATTTTCATAACTTTAGAGCACTTGAGTAAAGGATGTAAAGTAGGACCTGAAGATAAGATTTTTTGGGAATTTCCCAGTCTTGGCTTTGAACATTTAGGTTCTTTCCAAGTTTTCAATCTGATAGCTCAGAAGATATATAAGTAGCTGAAAAGGAATTAGTAATGTAAAATTTAAAAGTGGTAAAAAAGAGTCTGAAAATTAGACAAAATGCTTGAAGATGCTATTTGCAAAACTGTCCCTGGTGTATCAATATGTGATTTCTTAACCCCAAAGTAAGGTTTTTCTTTGCTATTATTTTACTATCATTTATTGGAGTCTTGAAGGGCCTAAAATGTATACCTTATTCCTTCTAACAGCAGCATCTCCTTCTAATTTGTGAGTGTGTTGTCCAGGCTTTAATTAGAGAGGAAGAACCAGTGTTTTTCGTATATATACAAATTTGTTAAAGGAAATGGCTTACAAGATTGTGAGTGTTGGCTAAGTAAGTCCAGAATCAGGGAGGTCATGGGCACAGACCACAAGTGTTGTCTATGAGAAGTCAGGAGGGAAAAGAGTGAGCAGAATGGAACTCCATAGGCACAAGTACAGCAGATGCCACTGCCCATGAATGGAATTTCTTTTCTTTTTCTGGGAAGCTTCAGCTTTTAAGGCCTTTTTAGGCTTCTGCTTTTAAAGCTTTTCAACTGATTGAATCAGGCTCACCCAGATCTTTCAGGATACTCTTAATATCCATCACATCTGCAAAATACCTTCATAGCAGCACCTAGCTTAAATAACTAGGGACTTCCACTGAGCCAGGTTGACACATACACACACACACACACACATCCCACACACACACACACACACCATCACAGTGGGTTTATCGGTAAATTTCTTCACCAGTTTCCCATAACTGGGCATTTGGTTTACATTCTTGTTGTTGCTGTTGTGTTTATAGACCTATTTAACATTATACTTACAGAAGCTTCTGTGGGGAGTTTTCAGTTTATGAATAAGGACATCACGACCATCAGTTACAGTGAACTGCCTAAGCTGTTCTCTTATGCTGTGTACCATTAAGAATAAAAGAAAGTTTGTTCTTTTTCTGAATTGCTGTCACAGATGCGACGTGCTCTGTGGAAGCTAAGGAACATCTAAGCTACTTTAATGTACTCTCACTTAAGTCATTTAAAGATGGACAGAAGTACTGAGAACTAAGTAAATATGACAATAAGAAGTGGGAATGGCAGGGCCTTAGGTGCTCACCTGCAGACCAGAGTGCTCTGTAGGGCCAGGCTGTGCCCCAAGCACGTCTGGGGTGTGTGGCTGGTGTCTGATACACATCTCAGAACACAGAGTAGAGCAGAACAGAATCAAACAGCTGCTTCAATACATGCCAGTGTTGCTTTTCCATAGAAATAAAAAGTGATCAATTTAAAATTACATGATATTTTGTTGTAAATAATAGCTATTTTTATTAAGGTTATCTGCTAATAATAGAATGAAGATAAAATACATTTAACTTTTGCATTAAAAAAAAAAAACTGTCCCTGGTGCACTTATCAACATATTAAAAAAAAAAAAAAAAAAGGGCCTAGAGATATTTATTTATTTTTATATTCATTTCTATTTTTTGAGACTCACTCTGTCACCCAGGCTGTAGTGCAGTGGTGTGATCATGGCTCATTGCAGCCTCAACCTCCTGGGCTCAAGCCATCCTCTCACCTCAGCCTCCTGAGTAGCTGGGACTACAGATGTTGCGCCACCATGCCTGGCTGATTTTTTTGGGTATTTTTTATAGAGATGGGGTTTTGGCAGATTGCCCAGGCTGGGAAATATTTATTTTTATTTATTGGTTTCACTAATTCTCTATCCAGTTGCTTTTGACCACGTCATCTGCCAACAATGGGGCTTAACTTGTGTTCTGGAATGCTCTTATTATGGAGTTGAGGACAGGAGAGACTTTGATGCTATCTTGGGCCTTTCCCTCTGTAATTCAGCTCCCCACCTCACCCTTCAATGCAGTCAGAAGGCCACTTCAGACTTACGGGGCTCCTGGGAGCTGCAGGATCCGTAGAGCCCCTCGCCACACACCTTGGGTCCCGGGCTCCTCAGGAGGGTCAGGCCCTGGGCAGGACATGATGAGAGTGAGCAGACAGCAGGCCCTGTGGAGAAAAGGGTGGACTCAGGCCCAATGCCTAGTGGGGAGGGGGTGACAGATACTCTCTTGTCCTCACCTGCCTTCACCCGCGGTGGCCTGCAAGTACAGCTCTGAGGCAGCTTTTGAGTCAGACATCTCCACTTCAGTGGCATCTTCTACCACCCTGGAGGAAGCAGAGGCTGAGCTCAGCTCCAAAGGACAAGGTTCTGTCCAGCCCCCAAGAACCTCTATGTGGGGAGCCCTTGGAGGTCCCCATAGCCTGTAACCTCCCTAAATGTTTCTCATCCTCATGATTTTATTTTCCCTCCTGTGAACAGGGTAGTTGGGATCACTCCCATTTTACAGATGGAGAAACTGAAGTCCTGCTTAGTGAGATGCTCAAAATCACCCAGTGTGACAATGACTGAGTCGGGACATGGGGCTGGGGAATAGAGTTGAGGTGGTGTAAGTTGAAGAGGTGTAAGTGGGGTGAGGGCAGTGAGAGGGATGAGCACATGAGATGAAGGAAGAGGGTAGGAGGGGATCCTGAGAGCAGCCCTTGACCCTGTAAGCATGACCCCAAGCTCAGAGCTTTCTTCCCCTGGGGTGGCAGTGGGTGGAGATCCCAAAAGCTCAACTTCAGTGAGGCAGCCCTGCCTTAAGATAAGCACCCTCAGACTCCACTGGGCCCTGAACACTTACAAGCCCAGAGGGGCCACGTCCAGCACCGATAGGTTCTCCACCCCTGAAGAGAGCAGGTCCTGGGTCCTTCCACTGGGGCTGAACTGGGTTCACACAAGCACACTTGTTACAAACTGAGCCTTTCCCTACTTTCAGCTCATATGATCCTCCTGGGGTCTAAACATGGCACCATGAATTCAGCCTTTTTGCAGTCAGAGGAAAGGAGAACTCAGAGAGGCACACTCATGCCGGTGAGCAGCAGAGTGAGGCTGGACCCACGCTCTCTGGCTCCCCATAAACCTCGGGCTCCTTCTGCAACATCACCCTGGTCCTGGTTCCCAAGTCCCACTCTCTCCCCTCCCACAAGGGTCTCACCTGCACCAGGCTAAGAGTGCTAAGCACAGGATCAGAGCAGCTGAGGGGCAGAGCTTCCTCAAACAGTATCTGCAGCAGCTAAAGTAGAGAAGCATTCAATAAGGATTAAGAAATAATGAATCTGTCCTTCAACATTTCCTGAGAGTGAAGTCTGTGTCATGCCCCATACTACTGGGGACATGGTATCCAGGACAGAAACAGCACCAATCTTCATGCTCATAGCAAGCTGGAAAGTGAGCAGACATTCTCAGTGGGACCTGCTGTTTGCTGCACAGGGATCCACGACAAGTTCTGAGGCAGCTATTTTAGTTTGGGGGCATTTTGATGAAGCCCCCACTCTAAAGCTCCCAAGCTTGTAATTAGTATCACCAGGAACTGTGAAAATCAGATCTCCTTGGATATTTGATCTTTTCATGCCACCCCTCTCTAACCGTCACCCTATCAGCCTCAGCCTCCCATCTTCCTTTATTTTAATTTTTATTAAAATTTTTTTTTTTGTTTTGCCTTTTTTTTTTTTTTTGATGGAGTTTTGTTCTTGTCGCCCAGGCTGCAGTACAGTGGCATGATCTCGGCTCACTGCAACCTTTGCCTCACAGATTCAAGTGATTCTCCTGCCTCAGCCGCCCAAGAAGCTGGGATTACAGGTGCCCACCACCACACCCAGCTAATTTTGGTATTTTTAGTAGAGATGGGATTTTGCCATGTTGGCCAGACTGGTCTCGAACTCTTGACCTCAGGTGACCCACCCACCTCGGCCTCCCGAAGTGCTGGGATTACAGGTGTGAACCACTGCACCCAGGCCCTTCCCACCTTCCATGACCTCCCAGTAGCTGCATAAATTGACCCTGGCAAAACATCCTGCGTGGACCCACAGGGTGCTTTCTGTAGGAGCCCCAGTGAGGGCTGATGTGGGCAGGGAAGATTCTCAGAAGTCTCGGGGGGAGGCAAACCCTGAGCCGCATGAGGCCTGTGCCCTGGTGGCTCCTCTGGGACTCACCTGAGGCACAAGTCGGGATGCCTCTGTTTCCCTCCCCCGGAGCAACAGGGCCACACTGTACCCTCGGCCCACAGGGCCCAATGTGGACTGGACACGTGCCAGCAGCTCCTGCTCTGCCTCCTGCAGGGAGACACAGGCACAATCCACTGACTCGGGTGCCCTGAGCAAAGGAGTTCTAGAGGCAGCTGGCACCCCAGGATCCAGGGGCCTGAGGTCTCCTACCCTCCTTTCATCACCCTCCCAGACCTCCTTACCTGAGCAGCATCAGGGCCCAGGACTCTGTCAAAGGTGAAGCTTTGTTCCTGTGGGCAGGGCTGGGGTCGATCATGATATTCCCATCTTCCCCTGCACTCCCTGTCCCACTCCCCTTCCCCTCACCTGTCCCCTTCCCGCCGCCACACACACAACGCCCATCCACCTGAGTTTCTAGAGTCCCAGGCTGAAGCAAACGGAGGTTTGTGGGCCCCACCAGGAGTGTGGGGCTACTGCTGTCCTCAGGGCCTGAGAAAGGTAGACTGCATATCAGCTTTCATGAGGAAAACTGGCTCTGGGATTCCTGAGTCCTGCCCTCAACCTTTGCCTCAGTTTTCCAACCTAAGCTGGCCTAACCCTCCCCCTCTTCCAAGAGACTCTCCTGTACTACACTTCCTCTGAAATGTGGAGGGCTTCTTACCTGATCCCCTCCCTGACTCCACTTCTACCACCACGGTCAGCATGGCATGTAGGTTGGGAGAGACCATGAGGGCCACTGCGCTCACCACCTCTCCACAGTCCACGGCCTCTATGCCTCTCAGCTTTCCCTCAATAATTCATGAATCTCATCTGAGGGCTAGGGAGGGGTGGCTCTGGACCTCGTAAACTACATTCCCTTCTCTTGTGAGAGAACACTGCCTAAGATTCTTTTATTTTTTTCCTTTTTTCCTTTTATGAAAACTTTCAAACACTGGAGAGAATGGTATAACGAACCCCCAGGTACCCAGCTTCAGAAATTACAAAATTCTGGCCAGTCTTACTTCTTTTGTTCTCCTCCCATCCCCAGCGGATTATTTGGAAGCAAATCTCAGACATCCTGGTATTTTATCCATAACTAGTTCGGTATACCAGTTAATTTTAGAACGTTTCCATCACTTCATAAGGAAATGTGGTTCCCTTTAGCTATTACCTCCCTAACCCAAACCCACTGCACCCCCCAACCCTAAGTAACTACTCATCTATTTTCTGCCTTTACAGATTAGCCAATTCTGGACATTTCATAGAAATAAAATTATATACTGTGTGGCCTTTTGTGTCTGTTTGTTTCCATTTAGCATTATATTTTATTTATTTATTTATTTATTTAGTTTTTGAGACGGAGTCTCGCTCTGTCACCCAGGCTGGAGTGCAGTGGCCGGATCTCAGCTCACTGCAAGCTCCGCCTCCCGGGTTCACGCCATTCTCCTGCCTCAGCCTCCGGAGTAGCTGGGACTACAGGCGCCCGCCACCGCGCCCGGCTAATTTTTTGTATTTTTTTAGTAGAGACGGGGTTTCACCGTATTAGCCAGGATGGTCTCAATCTCCTGACCTCATGATCCGCCCGTCTCGGCCTCCCAAAGTGCTGGGATTACAGGCTTGAGCCACCGCGCTAGCATTATATTTTCAGTGTTCATCTATGTTGTAGAATGTCTCAGTACTTCTTCCCTTTCTACTGTGGATAATGTTTCATAATAGAGTTCTGTCACCAACCGCCTGGCTTTCGGCCAAGTTTCCCCATGAAGGGCATTGTCCTCCATGAGACTGCACTCACTTCTGAGATCAGTCTCAAGTTAAGGGGTCCCCAGGCCTTCCTTACTCCAGCTGTCTACAGGTTTTGGTGTTCCACTACTCCTTCAGGCTTGACAATTCACTAGAACAGCTCGCAGAACTCAAGTAAGGGCTACACTTACTGTGTCTGACACTAATTCTCTGACACCAGCGGAGTGTCCTATGATTCAATTCAACTCTGACACTAACTACTTGGAGTTAGTGTCAGGTCCCATGAGTTAAAATACAAGGTCCCCAACAAGACTGCCCTCAATTCAAATGCCAGCTGCGAGTGGGATTGCCAGGCTACTCACACGATTGTCTGACTTGGCTACAAATTCAGGGGTTTCCCATGACACCACCCCAGATTCAGTAATTCACTTGAATGACTCACAGAACTCAAAAAAGTGCTTACTTACTATTACCTTTTTATTATGAAGGACACAAATGAATAGTCATATGAAGAAGAATAAAGGGAAAGGTTTGGAAAGGTCTTAGGTTGCAGGCGCTTCTGTCCCTGTGGAGTCAGGGTTCATCACCCTCTTGGTATATCAGTGTCTTCACTAATCGGAAAACTCCCTGAGATTCATTGTCCAGAGTTTTCATTAAGGTTTCATTACGCAGGCGTAATAGAGTACATCACTGGCCACATGATCGAATTCATGTTCAATTATGCAGGCGTAATGGAGTAAATCACTGGCCACGTGATTGAACTCCAGCCCCATTCCCCTCCCTGAAGTCAGGGGGAGAGACTAAGAATTCCAACCTTCTAGTCACATGGATGGCCTTCTCCATCTCATAGTCATCTAGAGGCCCTACCAAGAATCACCTTGCAGAATAGTTATTCTGGTGGCCTTGAACTGACCCAGTTCTCTCTTTTTTGCTTATAGTTCTCAAAAATAACTAGAATATTCTGTGAATACAACATCCAGTGATAAGGAGTGACTGACTGGAACAGCCTGGGCTCTGTTCCAGTCCCCCCTAGAAACAGGATGTCATTCAACACTTTAGCCCAGCATGTCATGTTACCCCTGGGGTATAAAGCCTAGGGTGGGCTGCTATCCAGGGTCCCTCAGCTGTGGTGCAAGTGAAGTATGTGCAGACAAGGCTTCAACCATCTTGGTAACTTTCCTGAGCCTTGGAAGACCAGCTCAACATGAATCTTAGGCTTCTGCTGTTCTTTGCTGCCTTTCTGTAAGTAATAAATCTACTTCACATAATTTGTGTGGGGGTGCTCTGTCTCAACAGCCTCAGATAAGTTGGTAACCAGTGCATAGTAAACCTGCCTTGCACAACTCATTAGCATAACAGGCTCCTATAATTCTAAAGATTTTTGAAGCTCTGTGCCAGGAACTGGTGATGAAGACCAGACATATTCTTTATTATATCACAGGTCACCCCCTAGCCTTTTCTGCAAAAGGATCATACCTGTCTGATCATCCACATTTGGTGTAGCATTTATATAACAGATACAGCAATAGCACCAACATGAATATACCTAATATTTGGAGAAGTCAGTGTGGGGTAAGGATAGAAGGTCTTAAATCCAATCTTGCAATACATTTGGCTATCAGTTTCAGTACAGTATTGTAATCTTACCAACAATGACTGTATTCTATCAAATTGAGTAGATGTAATATGAAATATAAGAGTAATCAGTTGTCGGACCGGGCCTGTGGGTGGCTCAAGCCTGTAATTAATCCCAGCTCACTTTGGCGAGGCCGAGACGGTGGCGGATCTATGAGGTCGGAGATCTGAGACCATCCTGGCTAATTACGGTGAAACCCCGTACTCGTACTAAAAAATTACAAAAAAACAGATCCGGGCGGACGAGGCGGGCGCCTGTAAGTCCCAGCTGCTCGTCGCCTCGAGGGCTGAGACAGGAGAATGCCCGTGAACCCGGGAGGCGGAGGGCTTGCACGTGAGCTGAGAAGCCGGGCCCACTTGACTCCTAGCCTGGCGCTGGCAGAGCAAGACTCCGTCTCAAAAAAAAAAAAAAAAAAAAAAAAAGAGTAATCAGTTTGTTATCATATTCTATGACCAAAATGTCTCCCACAGAAAGGCCATCCAGGTGTGCAGGCTTCCATTCAATCTTGTTAAGTTTCAAAAGCAGGTGTGGTCTCAGCAAAATATGGCTTCTTCCTTTCAGACATCTGGTATAACCATATCATCCCTTGCTCTGGGCCTCTTTCAAAGTGTTAGCATAATATTGGATTTCCCTAATTGGGTTATTCATTCCATACCCTCCGCTATTATTCTTCCTTCTCTCATTTATACCCAAACTTTTCCACCTTTGGAAGGGACATTAGGAGAGGCCATTGTGCTAGTCCACATTGCTGGCAACAACAGTAGTTTAACAAGTGCCTCCCCTTCAGCCCACTCCAATTTATATAGGTTAGGGCTATATAGATACAGGACTAATGGGCTATCTTAGCCATTGGACAATACAGCAGCATTTACTGTCAACTCAAATTTTTCCAGATGGGTTGAGGGCATGACTTAACCCATAGGGTCCTTAGAAATACTGAAATAAAGATTTAAAGGTATAGTTACAATGTCTTGCCTAGGAATTAGCTATGCTTCTGGCACCTGCAGATGTATCTCTAGCCCTGGAACCTCTGCATCAGATGACAAAAAAGAAGGTTGAGGTGATGTGGGCAAGAATCGTATAGTCATACCAGCACTCTCCCTCAACCCCTTTTCCCTAGATTGCCTAGAAAAATGGAGGAATCTCTCCACTGGGGATTCTCCCTTGGCCCCTCATGGTGCATGTGGGCATACCCTCATGAAAACATTTAAACAAGTGCTTCATAAATTTATCCCCTCCCCCATTTTATTTGATTTTTAAGTCTTATTTTCTTATTTTATTTGTTTTTTTAGAGACAGGGTCTTGTTTTGCTGCCCAGACTGGAGTGCAGTGACATGATACCTCACTGCAGCTTTGAACTCTTGCGCTAAAGTGATCACCCCGCCTCATCCTCCCAAAGTGCTGGGATTATAGGCATGAGCCACTGCACCCTCACCCACCTCATTTTAGACAATGAATGTTTCAATTGCTCATTCCAATTCTCTATTAAATTACTACTCTGAGGATGACAATGCAATGTGATATGTCTGGTTGATGTGATATCTCTTTGTCCCCTGTTGGACATCATGGACTGTAAAGTGTGACTCCTGGTTTGGTGAAATGTAACTTGGTGGCCCAAATTAGTATAGTATCTTTTGTTCCAATAATTTAGTAGTATTTTCAGCATTTGTGTCTACCACTGGGTGTGCAAAACCCAGTCCAAAGTAAGTGTCTATTCCTGGCCAGGTGCAGTGGCTCACGCCCGTAATCCCAGCACTTTGGGAGGCCGAGGCAGACGGATCACCTGAAGTCAAAAGTTTGGTACCAGCCTGGTCAACATGGTGAAACCCAGTCTCTATTAAAACTACAAAAGAATTACTCAGGTGTGGTGGTGGGTGACTGTAACCCCAGTTACTCGGGAGGCTGAGACAGGAGAATCGCTTGAACCCAGGAGGAGGAGGTAGCAGTGAGCTGAGATCACATGACTGCACTCCAGCCTGGGTGACAGACCAAGACTCCATCTCAAAAACAAAACACACACAAAAAACAAAAAAGCCAAAGTAAGTGTCTATTCCTGTCAGAACCCATTTGTAGCCCCCCAGGGCTGCCAGCATTGGTTCAATGTAATCTATCTACCAGCTATGTGTGAGGCCTTCCAACTGGGGAATGTGCCCCAGGACCACCTGCATTCTCTGTCTCTCTTGCTGGCAAACAAAACAGTTCTTGTTGGCATTTTGTACTTCAGAGGGTGCAAGAGGAATATGTCTAGATCTCTACATTGCCACAGTATTCGTAGGTCCACTCATTTCATGGACCCAGGTGGCTACCTCAAGTGAGTACACTAGGAAATTCCCTCACTGGTGCCAATCACCTTCCAATCCAGGGAACTGGTTCTTCTATTGGGCATCAGTATGTCCTACTTTAATCTATCCCTCAAATTTCCACAGTGATTTTCTTAGGGGAATCCCTTTAAGAGGCCAGCTTTCTATTGCTCTTCAGCCTGACCATATGACCACGTCGGTATCCACCACCCATGAGTCAGTAAAAACCCAAATGTAGTGGCAAACAGAATGCAATTTAGCCTATAAGCTAAGTTGTTTTTATCTTCTTAGCCTTCCAAACAAGATGCCATACATTCACCTTGGAACTGTGATTATGAATCAAGAAGCTCTTTGCTGTTTATAGGACACTCTCCAGGTGGCAATAGAATCTGACAGCTCCAGCCAGGCGCGGTGGCTGAAACTTGTAATCCCAGCACTTCGGGAGGCCGAAGAGGGCAGATCACCTGAGGTCAGTAGTTTGAGACCAACCTGGTCAACATGGGGAAACCCCATCTCTACTAAAAATATAAAAATTAGCCGGTCATGGTGGTTCACGCATGTAATCCCAGCTACTCGGGAGGCTGAGGCAGGAGAATCGCTGGAACCTGGGAGGTGGAGGTTACAGTGAGCCGAGATTGCCCCACTGCACTCCAGCCTGGGTGACAGAGCGAGGCTCCATCTCAAATAAAATAAAATAAAATAAAATAAAATAAAATAAAATAAAATAATCTGGCAGTTCCTCAGGTGGTTCAAAAGTCAATTCTAGGGGGAAAAGTCCATCTGCTTGGACATATGGTGAGTATCTCCTGGCATTCCCCCAGTAGTATGTTCTGTCACAAACAACTTCTATTTTGTTATGGAGCTCTTCCGGGCACTTCTCTCCCCACTGAATGGTTTCTCCAGCATCATCCAAAATGTTATGGGTATCCTATGTCTAAGATTATTTTGTATCTTTCAGTTATAGTGGAAGTTTTACTTAATGTCTGATAGCAAATAAGTAATTTCCCTGCAAATGGGAATTCTCTGGTCCAAAGTCCTAGCAGTTATTGCTAGGTGGCACTCACAGACTTTTGCCATATGCTCCAGCCTATACTTCACACAGGGCTATTGTACACAGAATTTGTCCCTACTGACACTTCAGCTTCTATTTTATACTGTTTGAAATTAACAATCTGTGTGACTTGGGCCATCTTATTTGTTCCCATTTTAGCACATTCAATTAATATTGCCCATAGGGTGAATTTTTTTTTTTTTTTTTTTTTTTTTTAGATGAAGTCTCACTCTGCCACCCAGGCTGAAGTGCAGTGGTGCGATCTTGGCTCACTGCAACCTCTGCCTCCCGGATTCAAGTGATCCTCCTGCCTCAGACTCCTGAGTAGGGGGGTGACAGGCGCCCACCACTGTGCCCAGCTAATTTTTGTTTTTTTAGTAGAGACAGGGTTTCACAGTTTTGACCAGCCTGATCTCAAGCTCCTGACCTCATGATCCACTTGCCTCAGCCTCCCAAAGTGCTGGGATTACAGGTGTGAACCACTGGGCCCAGCCCCAAAGTGCGAATTTATGTGCCTTCTGTTTACAATACTAGGGAGGGGAAATGTTCCCCAGTCAGATACAATATCCCCATATACGTTCAATACCACAATATCCCCATACTACATTCAACGAAAAGAAATGCTATTCACATAAAAACGGTTCCAACATATGAATTTTAATCCAAACTTTTTTTCAACTTAGTTTCATCAACCCTTGCATCCCTGACTGAAGTTTCCACTAGGACTTCACCAACAGATTTTCATTTCATAAATACTAGGTAGAGAAAGTGTGCCCCGTTAAGATATAATGTTCATTCTCTTAAAACATCCATGTATAGGAGCTACAGCCACTTCACATAAATCCCATTGAAACACTCTATTTTTATCCCTTAATCCCATCCGCCCTTGATTTCTATACACTTTTGTTCTAATTGTGGTCTTAGTGAGGACTCACTAGCAGGGTACTATAGTGTATGTGGCTCCTATGTTAAGGAGTCCTAGAAATGTCCCTTTTCCACCCTGACAGTTTTTCTCACTGATGTGCATAAGGCCTTGTGTCTACAATGGCAGTGGGGGTGTGGGTAGGTGGTGGTTGTGAACCAAAGGAACCTGACCCATTTGTCATCAATCCTTATACTGATTTGGTTTTGGGACTATTGCCCCAGGTGATTCAAGGTAAAGTTTCTTGAATTCCTTCAAACAAAGTTGGATAAATCATATTTGTCCACGGCCCTTCGTGTTGGGACAACAGCAGGGGCTCCTTTGGTCCACCTCAACATCTCAGAGTACTGCTCTAAGACCATTGTTCTGACCCCATTCATGTCAGCTTTATTCCATTTCTTTTTTTGAGACAGAATCTCATTCTGTCACCCAGGCTGGAGTGCAGTGGCACAATCTTGGATCTATGGTAAAATAATGCTGCCTTCCATATAAGGATGACATAAAGCAGTGTTTCTCAAAGTGTATTCCCTGTGCCAACAGTCTCAGCATCTCCTGATAATTGAATTAAAAGGCAAATTCCAGGCCTCACCATACCTGTTGAATCAGAAACTCTGGTTTCTGTGTTTTAAGACTTCTAGGAGATTCCAATGGAGTCTAGACTTTGAGAACAACTGTTGATGAGATTAAGTGAGTTAATAATAAGCATTAAGACAGTGCCTGGCACATGCTAAGCAGTATATTCATGAATATTTTTAAGTGAATACAGTAAAATATGGTCAACATATAGGAAGTTTAATTTAGTCAACAAGATGTTGCCCATGTATTCCCCCAATAAATAAATTCTGCTTAATTACTTGTCCAAAGGCATCAACATGGACTGCCAAACACCTCATCATGTGGCTTCTACCTTCCTTTCCTACTATTTTTATTATCCAAATACACTAGGTCTCCAACTTTTCTAGTACTCAATATGAGAATTGCTTACTCACGACTCCCAGGCATTGCCTATTCTGTTCCCTCTGCATGGAAACGTCACTCATTCCTTTTCTTCCTTTTTAAAAAGAACCTCTTTTCTCTCACTTTCTGCACTTGCAATCTCCTGAATTCCTACATATCCCTCAAAACCCAGCTCCTATGTCGCCTCTGTGATGACCTCACTGCTGTCCAGTCGAGCCAGGCATTTGCGAGGCCTCAACACCTCCCTGTACATCCCACTTATAGTACTTAGAGGAGTTTGTAACTGTTGACAGTTTCATTTCCTCTGTTTGAATTTCTTAATTGAGGTGAAATTCATGTTTCATGTAATTAGTCATTTTAAAGTGTAACCAGGAGTGGTGGCTCACACCTGTAATCCCAGCACTTTCAGAGGCTGAGGCAGGTGGATCACCTGACGTGAGGAGTTTGAGACCAGTCTAACCAACATGGCCAAACCCCGTCTCTACAAAAATACAAAAAATTAGCCAGGCGTGGTGGCATGCACCTATAATCCCAGCTACTTGGGAGGCTGAGGCAGGAGAATCACTTGAACCTGGGAGGTGGAGGTTACAGTGAGCCAACATCGTACCACTGCACTCCAGCCTCTGCGATAGAGCAAAACTGTCTGTCTGTCTGTCTCTCTCTCTCACACACCACCCCCCCACCCCCAAAAAAAAAAAAAGAAAGAAAGAAAAGAAAAATGGCCATGCATGATGGCTCATGCCTGTAATCCCAGCACTTTGAGAGGCCAAGGTGGGCAGATCACCTGAGGTCAGGAATTCAAGACTAATTTGGCCACATGGTGAAACTCCGTCTCTACCTAATAATACAAAAATTAGCCAGGTGTGGTGGTGCATGCCTATAATCCAGTTACTTGGGAGGCTGAGGTAGGAGAATCACTTAAACCCGGGAGGCAGAGGTTGCAGTGAGCCGAGATATTGCCATTGCACTCCAGCCTGGGCAACAAGAGTGAAATTCTGTTTCAAAAAAAAGGTATGATTCAGTGATATTTACTGTATTCACACTGTTGTGCAACCATCACTTCTTTCTAGTTTCAAAACTTTTCCATCATGCCCAAAACACATGCCGTACCCATTAAGTAATCACTTCCCATTCCTCCCTCTCCCCTCCCCAGGTGACCACTAAGCAGCTTTCTGTCTTTATGAATTTGCCTATTCTGGATATATTATATAAAAGAAAGCAAACAATAACAACATGTGACTTTTAGCGTTTGGCTTATTTTATTTTATTTTTATTTTTTTTGAGACAGAGTCACTCTATCGCCCAGGCTGGAGAGAAGTGATGTGATCTTGGCTCACTGCAACCTCCACCTCACGGGTTCAAGCGATTTTCCTGCCTCAGCCTTCCAAGTAGTTGGGATTACAGGTGCCCATCACCACACTCAGCTAATTTTTGTATTTTTGGTAGCGACAGGGTTTCACCATGTTAGCCAGGATGGTCTCGATCTCCTGACCTCATGATCTGCCCGTCTCAGCCTCCCAAAGTGCCGGGATTACAGGCTTGAGCCACCGCGCCCAGCCCTGACTTCTTTTACTTAGCATTAGTTTAAGGTTCATCCAAGTTGTGGCATATATCAGTATTCAGGTTTTTTTTTTTTCTCTTTGCTGAATAATATTCCATTAAATGTACATTTCCCAATTTATTTATCCATCATCTGTTGATGAACATTTGGGTTATTTTCACGTTTTGGTTATTATGAATACTGCTGCCATAAACATTTGTGTGCAAGTTTGTGTGTAGATACATGTTTTCATTTCTCTTGAGTATATACTAACAAGTAGAATTGATGGGTCATATGGTAATTATATGTTTAACTTTTTGAGGAACTGCTAGCTGTTTCCAGAGTAGTTGCACCATTTTACATTCCCAATAGCAATGTATGAGAGTTCTGTTTTTCCACATCCTCACCAACACTTGTTATTTTATTTAAAAAATTTATTATGATAGCAGTATGGTGAGTGTGCAGTGATATCTCATTGTGCCCTAACTTGCGTTTCCTTTATGATCAATGATGTTGAACATCTTTTCACATGCTTTTTAGCCATTTGTATAGCCTATGTGGAGAAATGGCCATTCAAGTTGCTTGTCTTATTAAAAACTAGATCGAGACCAGCCTGGGCAACATAGCTACAGGTGCCCACCACCATGCCTGGCTAGTTTTTTGTATTTTTTAGTAGAGACGGGGTTTCACCGGGTTAGCCAGGATGGTCTCGATCTCCTGACCTCATGATCCGCCCGTCTCGGCCTCCCAAAGTGCTGGGATTACAGGCTTGAGCCACCGCGCCCGGCCCGAAGTTTTTAATTTTTATGAAGTCCAATTTATCAATTTTGTTGCTCATGCTTTTCGTGTCACATCTAAGAATTCATTGCCAAATCAGAGGTCATGAAGATTAATCCCTAGGTTTTCTTCTAACAGTTTCATAGCTTTAGCTCTATTATTTAGGTTGTTAATCTATTCTGAGTTAATTTTTGTGTACGGAGAGAGGTAAGGGTCCAATGTCATTTCTTTTTTTTTGCACATTAGCTATCCAGTTGTCTCAGCATTATTTTTGAAGAGATTTCTTTTTTTCCATTGAATAATCTTGGCTTCCTTATCAAAAATCAATTGGTTATAGATGTTTGAGTTATTTCTGGGCTCTAATTCTATACAGTTGTTCTGTGTCAATATTAAGTCTTCCAATGCATAAACATTGAAGGGATGTCTTTCCATTTATTTCGGTCTTCTTTAATTTATTTCAGCAATGTTTTCTAGTTTTCATTTTATAAGGCTTTAACCTCTTTGGTAATTGTATTCCAAGGGATTTTATTCTTTTTGAAAACATGTAAATGGAATTATTGTCTTAATTTCCCTTCTGGATTTTAAATTGCTATTGCATAGAAACAACTAATTTGTGTGTGTTGATCTCGTAGTCTGAAACTGCTTAATTTGCTTATTATTCCTAATAGTTTTTTTTTTGTGTGTGTGAATTCTATGAGATTTTCTATTTATAGAATCATATCATATGCAAATACAGTTTTACTTCTTCCTTTCCAAATTTGATGCCTTTATTTATTTTTCTTGCCGAGTTTCTCTGGCTAAAACATCTGGTACAGTGGTAAATAGAAGTCGTAAAAGTGGTATCCTTAGGCCAGGTGCGGTGGCTCATGCCTGTAATCCTAGCACTTCGGGAGGCCGAGGAGGATGGATCACCTGAGGTCAGGAGTTTGAGACCAGCCTGACCAACACAGTGAAATCCCATCTCTACTAAAATACAAAATTAGCTGGGCATGGTGCTGGGCGCCTGTAATCCCAGCTACTTGGGAGGCTGAGGCAGGAGAATCGCTTGAACCCAGGAGGCGGAGGTTGCAGTGAGCCGAGATCGTGCCATTGCACTCCAGCCTGTGTGACAGAGCAAGACTCTGTCTCAAAAAAGAAAAACAAAACACACACACACATACACACACACACAAAGAGTTTCCTCCTCTTCTATTTTTTGAAAGAGTTGAAGTAAGATTGGTGTTAAGTCTTTTTAATATTTGGTAGAATTCACCAGTGAAGCTATCTGGTCTTGAACTTTTTTTGTTGTGAGATTTTTGATTATTGATTCAATCTCTTGTTATAAATATGTTGTTGAGGCAGTTTTGGCAATAAGTGTGTCCTAGGAATTTGTCTATTTCATCTAGATTATCTAATTTTTTGGCATACAGTGTTCAAAATAGTTTCTTTCAATCGTTTTAATTTCTGTAAGGTCAGTAGTAATGTTACACTTTAACCTTCCTTCTTCCCTCCTTCCCCTCTTCTCTCCTTCGCTCCTTCCCTTCCTCCCTCCCTCCCTCCGTCCATCCTTCCCTTCCTTCCTTTCCTTCCCTTCCTTGCCTCCCTCCCTCCCTCCCTCCTTCCCTTCCTTCCTTTCCTTTCTTTCCTTCCCTTCCTTCCTCTCTCTCTCTCTCTCTCTCTCTCTTTCCTCTTTTTGTTGTTTTCCAGGGTCTCATTCTGTCACCCAGGCTGGAGTGCAGTGGTGTGCAGCCTTGAACTCCTGGGCTCAAGCACTCCTCCAGCCATAGTCTCCCAAGTAGTTAGGACCACAGATGTGTGCCACCAGGCCTGGCTAAATAAACAAAAAAAATTATAGAGATAGGGGTCTATGTTGCTCAGGCTGGTACTTTCATTTCTGATTTTAGTTATTTGTATTTTCTTTTTTTTCTCAGACTAAAGGTTTGTCAATTTTGTTGATCTTTTAAAAGAACCCACTCTTGGTTTTACTGATTTTCTATTTTTTCCATTCCTTATTTTGTTTATCTATGCTCTAATTTTTATTTCCTAACTTCTGCTCACTTTGGTTTAGTTTGCTCTTCTTTCTCTAGTTCCTTAAGGTGTAGCAAGGTTATTGATTTGTGATCTTTTGCCTTAATTTTAATTCTGGCAATATATACATAGTTATGCATCACATAATAATGTTTCGGTTAAACTTGAAGAGTATAAACAAGGGTGGTCCCACTAGATTATAATGGAGCAGAAAAATCCCTATTGCCCTGCCGGGTGTGGTGGCTCATGCCTATAGTCCTAGCACTTTGGGAGGCCGAGGCAGGCAGATTGCCCGAGCTCAGGAGTTTGAGACCAACCTGGGCAACGTGATGAAACTCTGTTTCTACTAAAATACAAAAGAAATTAACTGGGCGTGGTGGCGGGCGCCTGTAGTCCCAGCTACTCAGGAGGCTGAGGCAGGAGAATTGCTTGAACCCGGAAGGTGGAGGTTACAGTGAGCTGAGATTTCGCCACTGCACTCCAGCCTGGACAACAGAGTGAAACTCCATCTCAAAAAAACAAACAAAAAAAATTCCCTAATGCCCAGTGACATCATAGCTGTTGGAACATCATAGTGCGTGCATTACTCAGTGTTTGTGGTGATGCTGGTGTAAACAAACCTACTGCTCTGCAAGTTGTATACAGCACAGCACATGCAATTATGTACTGTACATAATACTCGATAATGGTAATACATGACTATGTTACTGGTTTATGCATTTACTCTATTTTTTTGAGACAGGGTCGCACTCTGTTGCCCAGGCTAGAGTGCAGTAGCATAATCTCAGCTCACTGCAACCTCTGCCTCCCAGGCCTAAGTGATCCTCCCACCTCAGCCTCCCAAGTAGCTGAGACTACAGGTGGATGCCACCATGCCCAGCTAATTTTTGTATTTTTTTAGAGATGGGATTTCACCTTGTAACCCAGGCTGGTCTTGGGCTCCTGGACTCAAGGGATCCACCCTCCTTGGCCTCCCAAACTGCTGGGATTACAAGTGTGAGCCACCCAGTCCAGCCTACTATACGTTTTATTGTTATTTTAGAGTGTATTCCTTTCATTTACACAGAAAAAAAATGTTAACCATAAAACAGTCTCAGGTATGTCCTTTAGGGTACATTCCAGAAGATGGCATTGTTACCATGAAGATGACAGCTCCATGCTTGTTAATGGCCCCTGAAGACCTTCCAGTGGGACGAGATGTGGAGGTGGTGGTACACAACGATGTTGATGAGCTTGACTCTGTGTAGGCCGAGGTTAATGTGTGTGTTTGTGTCTTAGTTTTTAGCAAAAACGTTAAAAAAAATTAATAGAAAAAACCTTATAGACTACTGTTTAAAATAAAAGTTGCTATTTTGGCCATTTTTAAGTGTATAATAAATACAGTGGTATTAATTGCATTCACAATATTGTGCAACCATTGTTACTATTTACAATGTTGTTCATCATCCTAAACAGAAACTCTGTACCCATTATGCAATAACTCCCTGTCTCCTCTCCCCCTAAACCCTATTAACCTTTAATCTACTTACTGTCTCACTGAATTTGCCTGTTACAGATATTCAGCATAAGTGGAATCATACAATATGTGTCCTTTTGTGTCTAGCTTATCTCACTTAGCATAATGCTGTCAAGGTTTATCTATGTTGTAACATGTATCAGATGTCATTACTTTCTGTGACTAAATAATATTCCATTGTATGTGTATACCACATTTTGTGTATTCATTTATCCACTAGTGGACACTTGAATCATTTCCATGTTTTAGCTATAGTGTATAGTGTTGATATGAACATTTTGGTACAAAATTTTGTTTGGATATGCCTTTCCTATTATTTTGGGTATATAATGAGGAGTACAATTATTGGATTATATGATAAAATTAATTATATATTTAACTTTTTGACAAACTGCCAAACTGTTTTCCACAGTGGCTGTACCATATCACATCCCCACCAACAATTTATGAGGGATACTCCTTCTCCATCTTCTTGCCAACACTTGTTTATATTTTGTTGTTGTTGATTAGCACTATACTCGTGAATGTGAAGTGGTAAGTGGTATCTCATTGTGGCTTTTCTTTCTTTCTTTTTTTTTTTTTTAGACAGCTAGCTGTTTCAAACATTGACACAATGTTTGAAAATGTCTCCCTTTGCCGGGTGCGGTGGCTCAAGCCTGTAATCCCAGCACTTTGGGAGGCCGAGACGGGCGGATCACGAGGTCAGGAGATCGAGACCATCCTTGCTAACACGGTGAAACCCCGTCTCCACTAAAAAATACAAAAAACTAGCTGGGCGAGGTGGCGGGCGCCTGTAGTCCCAGCTACTTGGGAGGCTGAGGCAGGAGAATGGCGTAAACCCGGGAGGCGGAGCTTGCAGTGAGCTGAGATCCGGCCACTGCACTCCAGCCCGGGCGACAGAGCCAGACTCCGTCTCAGAAAAAAAAAAAGAAAATGTCTCGCTTTGTTGCACAGGCTGGAGTACAGTGGTGCAATCTCTCAATCTCGGTTCACTGCAATCTCTGCTTCCCACATTCAAGCAATTCTCCTGCCTCAGCCTCCCAAGTAGCTGGGATTACAGGCACCCACCACCAGGCCCGACTAATTTTTGTATTTTTAGTAAATACAGGGTTTCACTATGTTGGCCAGGTTGGTCTCGAACTCCTGACCTCAAATGATCTGCCCGCCTTGGCCTCCCAAAGTGCTGGGATTACACACGTGAGCCACTGCCCCCAGGCTCTCCTTGTGTTTTGGTTCGCATTACCTTAATGGCCAATGATTTTGACCATCTTTTCTTATGTTTGCTAGCCATTTCTATAATTTCTTTGTGGCAATGTTTAGTCAAGTTCTTTGCCCAGGTTTTAATTTGGCTGTTTGTTTTTGGCATTTTACTAGTGAATAATAATATTAAGCATCTTTTCATGTACTTTCAGGTATTTGTGTACCTTTGGAGAAATGACTGTTAAAGCCCTTTTCCCCTTTTTTTACTTGATTTGTTTGCCTTTTTGTTGCTGAGTTGTAAGAATCCTATATATACTCTGGGTAGTAAACCATTACCATGCATATACTTTGCAACACTTTCTCCCATTTTGTAGGTTGTCTTTTCACTTTATTTGGTAATGCCTTTTGATGCACAAAAGCTTTTAATTTTGTTGAAGTCCAGTTTATTATTATTTTATTATTTATTTTGTTGCTCAGGCTTTTGGAGTCATATCTAATAATCCACTGCTAAATCAGAGGCCACAAAGATTAATTCCTGTGTTTTCTTCTAAGCTTTATGGTTTTGGTTCTTACATTTAGGTAATCAATTAATGTGGAATTAATTTTTGTATATGATTTGAGGTAAGGGTCCAACTTCATGCATCTGCATATGGATATCCAGGTGTCCCTTTGCCATTAGTTGAACCTAGTGTTTCCTCGTTGGATGTTCTTGACATCCTTGTCAAAATCAGTTTCCCATAGACACATGAGTTTATTTCTGAACTCTCACTTCTATTCCATTGATCTCTCTGCTTATCCTTATGCTACTACCACACTGTCTTAGTTACTGCTGCTTTGCAATAATGTTTTGAAATCAGGAAAAGCGAGTCCTCCAACTTTGCCCTTCTTTTACAAGGTTGTTTTGTCTATTCTGCACCCATTGAACTTCTATATAAACTTTACAATTAGCTTGTCAATTTCTATAAAGAAACCAGCTAGGATTCTTAAAAGACTTTCATCGAGATTTTAAAGTAGCAGCCACGGTTCTGTGCCACCCCATGACTAGGGTCTCAGCAAGGGCCCAGGTAATGACAGGGTAAGGAGAAAGCCCAGGCTCAGTCGCTACCACGATGGGCACCTCATCAAGCACACTGAATTTGTGTGGACCTGGCCTGAGAGGGGTATGGCTTTACCCCAAACAAGTGGCATGCCATGGAGTTGCTTGAGGTTTCTAAGGACAATTGGGCCCTCAAGTTCGTCAAGAAAAGGGTAGGGACACACATCTGTGCCAACAGGAAGCAAAAGAAGCTGAGCAACATCCTGGCTGCCGTGAGGAAAGCAGCCGCCCACAAGGAATGAGCCACCCTCCCCTGTGAGCATAATGAAAGCTTTATTTTATTATGGAACTTGTGGTCCTCCTTAGCGGCCTCCCTGGCATTGGGAGGGAGGGGACGTCTAGTCTGTCCATCTGTTTGGGACCCACCCCCGGGCAGTACCACACCCTGTCCTGCATCCAAGCCCCCTACCTGGGACATGGGGCAACAGGCATAGAAGCAAGTACTGGAAATGATTTCTAATCACAATCAAGTATCTCATACACACCAGAAAAAAAAAAAGAATTTCATTGAATCTGCAATTAGTGAATTAGGGGAGAATTGTCATCTTGACAATCGTAAGATCTGATCTTCAATTCCTTTCAACATTTTGTAGTTTTAAGAGTGTAAGTCAGCCCTGCTCTTCTTTTGTTATGTTTATTCCTAAACATTTTATTATTTTTGCTGCTATTGCAAGTGAAATTTTTTTCTTTTTTCTGTTTTTGAGACAGGGTCTTACTGTCACCCGGGCTGGAATGCAGTGGTAATATCATAGCTCACTGCAACCTCAAGCCCCAGGGCTCAAGTGAGCCTCCCACCTCAGCCTCCCAAGTAACTGGGACTACAGGTGCAAGCTACCATGGCTGGCTAATTTTTTTTTTTAAGTTTTGGTAGGAACAGACTGGGAGTGGTGGCTCACGCCTGTAATCCTAGCACTTTGGGAGGCCAAGGTGGGCGGATTGCCTGAGCTCAGGAGTTTGAGACCAACCTGGGGAACATGGTGAAATCCCATTTCTACTAAAATCCAAAAAAAAAAAAAAAAAAAAAGCCAGGTGTGGCAGCTTGTGCCTGTAGTCCTAGCTACTCAGGAGGCTGAGGCAGGAGAATTGCTCGAACCCAGGAGGTGGAGGTTGCAGTGAGCTGAGATCATGCCACTCCCCTCCAGCCTGGTGATAGAGTGAGACTCTGTCTCAAACAAGCAAACAAAAAGTTTTAGTAGGAACAATGGTCTCCTTATGTTGCCTAGGCTGGTCATGAACTTCAAGGCTCAAGCACTTCTCCCGCCTCAGTCACCCAAAGTGTGAAGTGTGGGATTACAGGCATGAGCTACCACATCTGCCCAGAATTGTTTACTTAATTTAATTTTCAGAATGTGCATTCTAAGTGTATTGACATACAACAGATTTTTGTATATGGATTTTGTATTTTGCAATCTTGCTGAACTTGCTGATTAGTTTTCATGTATTTTAGTGAATCACTAGGAGTTTTTAATATATGTGATTATATAATCTGTGAATTGACATAATTTTACTTCCTACTTTTCTTTCTTTTTTTTTTTTTTGAGACGGAGTCTCGCTCTGTCGCCCAGGCTGGAGTGCAGTGGCCAGATCTCAGCTCACTGCAAGCTCCGCCTCCCGGGTTTACACCATTCTCCTGCCTCAGCCTCCCTAGTAGCTGGGACTACAGGAACCCGCCACCACGCCCGGCTAGTTTTTTGTATTTTTTTTTTTTTTTGAACAGAACAATAAACACCTTTATTACACGGGTGAAGACAAAACGAGGATTTATTTGCCTTTCCGGGCCTTGATTTTCCTAAGATAGAACTCCAACTCTTTGCCCTCTAGCACATAGCCATCTGCTCAGCCACACTGTCCCGGTCTGGAAGCAATGCATGCAAGAAGCTTGCCCTGCTGGAACTGCTCCTCCAGGAGACTGCTGATTTTGGCATTGTTTTTCCTTTCATCATATTTCTTCTGAATTTTTTTAGATCGTTTTTTGTTTAAAATCTCTTCTTCCTCAGGAGTCAGCTTGGCTCCCTTCTTGCGGCCCAGGGGCAGCGCGTAGTGGGACTCGTACCACTGTCGGTACGGTGTGCTGTCGATGAGCACGATGCAATTCTTCACCAGAGTCTTGGTACGGACCAGCTCATTATTAGATGCATTGTAGACAACATCGATGATCCTTGTTTTACGAGTACAACACTCTGAGCCCCAGGAGAAATTCCCTACGTCCAGCCTCAGGGCACGGTATTTCTTGTTACCTCCCCGCACACGGACTGTGTGGATGCGGCGGGGGCCAATCTTGGTGTTGGCAGCCGGGCGCCCCAACTCATACTTCCGCTTCTTGTGGTAGGGCTTTCTCTTGCCCCCGGTTTTGCGGCGCTTGTGCCAGTTGTCCCGAGAAATGCCCATCGCTCGGCGCTGGCTGGAAAGAG
>NW_016805883.1:18185-22714 GCF_001698545.2 Rhinopithecus bieti | reverse complement strand
GGGAACAGAACAATAAACACCTTTATTACACGGGTGAAGACAAAACGAGGATTTATTTGCCTTTCCGGGCCTTGATTTTCCTAAGATAGAACTCCAACTCTTTGCCCTCTAGCACATAGCCATCTGCTCGGCCACACTGTCCCGGCCTGGAAGCAATGCATGCAAGAAGCTTGCCCTGCTGGAACTGCTCCTCCAGGAGACTGCTGATTTTGGCATTCTTTTTCCTTTCATCATATTTCTTCTGAATTTTTTTAGATCGTTTTTTGTTTAAAATCTCTTCTTCCTCAGGAGTCAGCTTGGCTCCCTTCTTGCGGCCCAGGGGCAGCACGTAGTGGGACTCGTACCACTGTCGGTACGGTGTGCTGTCGATGAGCACGATGCAATTCTTCACCAGAGTCTTGGTACGGACCAGCTCATTATTAGATGTATTGTAGACAACATCGATGATCCTTGTTTTACAAGTACAACACTCTGAGCCCCAGGAGAAATTCCCTACGTCCAGCTTCAGGGCACGGTATTTCTTGTTACCTCCCCGCACACGGACTGTGTGGATGCAGTGGGGCCAATCTTGGTGTTGGCAGCCGGGCGCCCCAACTCATACTTCCGCTTCTTGTGGTAGGGCTTTCTCTTGCCCCCGGTTTTGCGGCGCTTGTGCCAGTTGTCCCGAGAAATGCCCATCGCTCGGCGCTGGCTGGAAAGAGCGTTTTTTGTATTTGTTTTAGTAGAGACGGGGTTTCACCATGTTAGCCAGGATGGTCTCGATCTCCTGACCTCGTGATCCGCCCGTCTCGGCCTCCCAAAGTGCTGGGATTACAGGTTTGAGCCACCGCGCCCGGCCTACTTCCTACTTTTCAATCTGGATGCCATTTATTTCTTTTACTTGGCTAATTTTCATGGCAAGAACCTCTAGTACAATGTTGAATAGAGTTGGTGAGAATATACATCCTTGTTTTGTTGCTGATCTTAAGGCAAAAGCAGTCTTTTACTATTAAGTATGAAATAAACTGATTTTTTTTTTTTTGCAGATGTCCTTTACCATGCAAGAAAGTTCCCTTCCTTCCTTTTGTTGAGTGTTTTTTTGTGAGAGGTGTTGAATTTTGTCAAATGCTTCTTCTGCATTTATTTAAATAATCACGTGGTTTTTTTATTTCTAATTCTATTTTTCTGATGTATTACATTAATTTTCAGATGTTAAACCTGTAAGAATTAAAGAAAGAGGAAAGAAACATGAAAGTCAGCTCAACAAAGACAGGTTTATTCTAGAGAATAAACCTGAGAGGGGCTTCTGACCAAGTTAGGTCAGAGTCACTCTCTCTTACAGACTTAGAGCTTTTAAGGGTTTGGGGCAGGAGAGCTTATCACAGGCTCGGAATGCTTCTGTGTCTCTTTGTCTTGCTCATCTGGGAGGGAGACGTTTGTGTCTGTTCCCATGCATCTTCCCGCAGTTACAGGCATACTTCCCTTCACTTCCACCACCCTTAGTCTGCTTTTAGTTTCCCTATCTTAGTGCACCTAAAGGGAAAGGAGTGTGCTTATTAGGGTCCACTGTTTTACTGGGACCTATTGTATGAGTGTGAAGTTTGGTGGTTACCCAAGAGATTTTCCCCCTCCCTCTGTGCCTGAGCTGTCTTGTCTGTGTTTTACTGTCTGTACTTTGTGGCTGCTTGTTGTTAGAATAGAAATGATTTCCTTGAAATGCATGAGGTTAGAAAAGGAGTTGGAACTTAAAGTGGCAGTGTTTGTCCAAGATGACAGTGCTCCTGCTCTGTCAAAACCACCCTTGCACTCCTGGCATAAATCCCGATTGGTCATGGTGCATAATTATTTTTATATGTTGCTGGATTTGGTTTGCTAGTGTTTTGTTGATGATTTTTGTATCCATACTCATAAGACATATCGGTCTGTAGTTTTCTCTCCTTGTGATGTCTTTTCAACCACTCTTTATTAAACTTAACCAAAGATCAGACCTATCATACACAATATCATATGTAAAAAAGAATAAGCAATTTTCAGATAGCCTAAAAGATTCAAGTCAGTGTTCAATTTCTTCCACTACATGTGATTTTAAATGTTTTATAATGAGCCTCCCACGATCTGGTAAATGAGGGGCTCTGAGCATTAGAAGAAGTGAGGTTTGTGTTGGAGAAAAGAAGACTGGATAGGAGAGAGCAAGTTTTTTTTCTGAGAGCAAAACTCTTGACTTAGTGTAGAACAACAACAACGAAAAAACACACTAACATCTGTTTGGTTCCAGATGACAAAGCAGGAGCAAAAGAGGAAGTTTACAGGGAAACTGATTTGGGATCAGAAAAGGAAGTCCTGCAACCACAACATTCCACTGTTTCAGCATAAAGTCTGTCACCTCACACCAAATATCCGACCACAAAGTGCCATGTAGAAGTGGAGCCCTTGCGTCTTTCAGTCCATTTCCCCCTGCTTGCCTCACTTCCTTCCCTGTTTAGGGCACATTATTCAGCCTTGCTTTATTAACACAACTTGCCCAACCTTTGGGCCTCTCTGAGGGTGCCCTGCACCCCGACCTCTGATCTTGGTTGAATGAATTCTGTTCCCAGACTGCTGGACAAAGTTGGAAACAAAAAATCACAATCCTTGAGACTGGAACCATGACACATAGTTTATGGTCTTCAAACTCAATTGAGCAAATATTTTTACTTGACTTTAGTGAAGTAAAATACTATTCACTGTTTCCTCACTTTCCTTTCAGTTCAGTCCTCAGCCCACTCTCCAATCAGTCAAATCGGTGAAGATTTATGGAACACTTGCCATGTGCCAGGCACTGCTTTAGAGGCTGGAGATACAAAACTGAACAAGAGCAACACAATCTCTGGTCTCATGGAACTTACAACCCAATAAAGACACAAATAAAGATGACAATTTCTGATAGAGATAAATGCTGTGAAGAAAATCATGCATGATGTTAGGATAGAAATGATGGCAGGAGGGGGCCAGGCACAGTGGTTCACACCTGTAATCCCAGCACTTTGGAAGGCGGAGGCAGACCAGTCACGAGGTCAAGAGACCGAGACCATCCTGGCCAACAGGGTGAAACCCTGTCTCTACTAAAAACACAAAAATTAGCTGGGTGTGGTGGCATGCACCTGTAGTCCCAGCTACTTGGGAGGCTGAAGCAGGAAAATCGCTTGAACCTGAGAGACAGAGATTGCAGTGAGCCGAGATCATGCCACTGTACTCCAGCCTGGCAACAGAGTGAGCCTCCGTCTAAAAAAAAAAAGAAAAGAAAAGAAAAGAAAAAAATGATGGCAGGAGGAGTTCCTTTCAGATGGGGTGACATCTGAGTTGAATTCTAAACAGTGAGCCACACCTACCCATCAGCATATTTGCCCAGAAACTTTGTCTTCCAGTAGAGTGAGACTACAAATTGACTGTTTCGGTTTTTACACTAAAGCCAATCCCTCCACTGGTGAACTAGATACCAGTGCCTTTTATCTACTCAAGAACATTGCTCCAGCAGGACTCCCTTTTCTCCTGTCTCATCAAATTTTCCCTCTGCTGTTTCTATCTTCACACAATCATGCTATTTCTCTTATTATTGTTATTTTTAAATACAAATGTGCCCAGCTGGAGCACAGTGGTGCAATCATAGTTCATTGCTCATTGTAACGTCAAATTCCTGGCCTTAAGCAATCCTCCCATCTCAGCCTCCTAAAGCACAGGGATTACAGGCATGAGCCACTGTACCAGGCTCATCTCTGTCTCTTTTTTTTTTTTTTTGAGATGGAATCTTGCTCTGTTGACCAGGCTGGAGTGCAGTGGCATGGTCTCGGCTCACTGCAACCTCCACCTCCTGGGTTCACGCCATTCTCTGGCCTCAGCCTCCTGAGTGTCTGGGACTACAGGCGCCCACCACCACGCTCAGCTAATTTTTTGTATTTTTAGTAGAGACAGGGTTTCACCATGTTAGCCAGGATGGTCTCAATCTCCTGACCTTGTGATCTGCTAGCCTTGCCCTCCCAAAGTGCTGGGATTACAGGCCGGAGCCACCGCGCCCGGCCATCTCTCATCTTAAAAAACAACAAATGCGGTCAGGCACGGTAGCTCATGCCTGTAATCCTAGCACTTTGGGAGGTTGAGGCGGGCAGATCACCTGAGGTCAGGAGTTCGAGACCAGCCTGACCAACATGGAGAAACCCCATCTCTACTAAAAATACAAAATTAGCTGGGCATGGTGGTGGGTGCCTGTAATCCCAGCTACTTGGGAGGCTGAGGCAGGAGAATTGCTTGAACCCAAGAGGCAGAAGTTGCAGTGAGCCGAGATCAAACCATTGTACTCCAGCCTGGGTGGGCAACAAAAGCGAAACTCTGTCTTAAAAAACAACAACAACAAACATAACAGCATACTCACTGGTGAGAAACTGAAAGCTTTTCCTCTAAGATCATGAGCAAGGGAAGTTCCTTCCTTCCTTCCTTCCTTCCTTCTGTCAGCCTGCCTGCCTGCCTTCCTTCCTTCCTTCCTTCCTTCCTTCCTTCCTTCCTTCCTTCCTTCCTTC
>NW_016805883.1:0-17901 GCF_001698545.2 Rhinopithecus bieti | reverse complement strand
CTTCCTTCCTTCCTTCCTTCCTTCCTTCCTTCCTTCCTTCTTTCCTTTCTCTCTCTCTCTCTCTCTTTCTTTTGACAGAGTCTCGCTCTGTAGCCCAGGCTGGAGTGCAGTTGCATGATCTTGGCT
Organism: Rhinopithecus bieti; assembly: GCF_001698545.2. Taxonomy (NCBI): domain Eukaryota; kingdom Metazoa; phylum Chordata; class Mammalia; order Primates; family Cercopithecidae; genus Rhinopithecus; species Rhinopithecus bieti. The sequence goes on along the minus strand of NW_016805883.1, from coordinate 17,775 downwards.
CACTGCAGCTCCGTTTCCTAGGTTCATGCCATTCTCCTGCCTCAGCCTCCCGAGTAGCTGGGATTACAGGCACCTGCCACCACTCCCGGCTAATGTTTTGTATTTTTGTAGAGACAGGGTTTCATCGCGTTAGCCAGGATGGTCTTGAACTCCTGTCCACCTCGGCCTCCCAAAGTGCTGGGATTACAGGCGTGAGCCACCTCGCCCGCTGGGAAGTACTTTCAATATTTCTATTTAGCATAGCACTGTAAGTCCTAGCCAGAGCAATTGGGCAGGAAAAAGAAATAAAAGGCATCCAAATTGAAAAGGAAGAAGTAAAATTATCTCCATTCGTAAATGACATGATCTTATATGTAGAAACCCCTAAAAATTCCAAAAAGCCTGTTATAACTAACAAACAAAGTTAGTAAAGTTGCAGGATACAAAATCAACACAGAAAAATCACTGTTTCTATATACTAACCCTGAACAATCTGAAAAGGATATTAAGAAAACAGTTTCACTTACAATAGCATGAAAAAGAATAATAAAATACTTGGGAATAAACTTCACCAAGGAGGCAAAAGACTTGTACAATGAAAACTACAAAATGTTTCTCAGAGAAATTAAAGATACAAATAAATAGAAAATTAATCCATGTTCATTGGTAGTCTTAATATTTTTATGATAGCAACACTCTCTCAAGTGATCTACAGATATAATGCATTTCTTAGCAAAATGCAATGGCTTTTTTTTTCAGAAATGGAAAAATTCACTTCAAAATATGGACCCTCAAGGGATCCTGAATGACCAAAACAATCTCGGGAAAAAAAAGAATGAAGTTGGAGAGCTCATGCATCCTGATTTCAAAACTTATTACTAAGTTGCAGTACAAAACAGTGTGGTACTAGCATAAAGACAGACACATAGACCAAGGAATAGAATAGAAAGCTCAGAAATAAGCCCTCACATATATGGTCAAATGATTTTGACAAAGGTGCCAAGGCTATTCAATAGATAAAAGGAAGTCTTTCACACAATGGCACTGGGGAAAATGGATATTCACATGCAAAAGAATGAAGTTGGATCTTTACTTTATACCATATATAAAAATTAAAAATTGATCAAGTTGCTACAAGAGCAAAAATTATAAAACTCTTAGAAGAAAACATAAGGCTGGGCACGGTGGCTCACGTGTGCAATACCAGCACTTTGGGAGGCTGAGGCAGATGGATCATGAGGTCAGGAATTTGAGACCAGCCTGGCCAACATGGCGAAACCCTGTCTCTAGTAAAAATACACAAAATTAGCTGGGTGTTGTGGCAGGCACCTGTAATCCCAGCTACTCAGGAGGCTGAGGCAGGAGAATCACTTAAACCTGGGAGGTGGAGGTTGCGGTGAGCTGAGATTGTGCCATTGCACTCCAGCCTGGGCAACAAGAGTGAAACTCTGTCTTAAGAAAAAAAAAAAAAGGATAGTCAACCTGTATAACATATCAATCCTCAACAATATCTGCTCCCCTTTTTTTTTTTTTCTGAGACAGAGTCTTGCTCTGTAGCCCAGGCTGGAGTGCAGTGGCGCCATTTTGGCTTACTGCAACCTCTGCCTCCCAGGTTTGAGTGAGCGGTTCTCCTGCCTCAGCGTCCTGAGTAGCTGGAATTACAGGCACATGCCACCACACCCAGCTAATTTTTGTATTTTTAGTAGAGACAGGTTTTCACCATGTTGGCCAGGATGGTCTCGATCTCTTGACCTTGTGATCCGCCCACCTCAGCCTTCCAAAGTGCTGGGATTATAGGCGTGAGCCACCACACCTGGCACAGATAATATTACTCTTTTTTTTTTCTTTTCTTAAATTTTTTTTTTGAGGTGGAGTCTCGCTCTGTCGTGCAGGCTGGAGTGCAGTCGCGCAGTCTTGCTCACTGCAAGCTCCGCCTCCCGGGTTCACACCATTCTCCTGCCTCAGCTTCCCGAGTAGCTGGGACTACAGGCGCCTGCCACCACACCCGGCTCATGTTTTGTATTTTTTTTTAGTAGAGATGCGGTTTTACCGTGTTAGCTAGGATGGTTATTACTCTTAATTTTTTTTTTTTTTTTTTGCAATGGGATATTTTACATCTCCACTACTGCCTTAGTCTGCTCAGGCTACCATAACAAAATACCATAGACTGGTGGCTTAACCAACAGAAATTTATATATATTCTCACAGTTATTTCTCACACATAAAAAACTATCTTTTAGTGTTTTCACCCCCCTCCCCCAGCCACTGGATTGGAATTCCCTAAGGGCGTGGATGTTTCTGATTCATCTTTGTATTCCAGGCTTTATCACAAGGCCTGAGGTGAAATGGGGTTCTGTAACCGTTTGATGAAGTGTGATCAGAGCTATTCAAGGTGGGGGGGGGGAACTGCCTTGAGATGATTAATTATCTGATACTTGAAATCTCCCAACTGGCTGGTTGAAGGCCCCTTGGGGACATTCCAGTGAGTGTCCAGCTAATTGAACTGTTTTCTGACATAGTTTGAGTCTGGTTCTGGTAATGTCTGTAACTCTCTTATCAATGTTGATTTCCATTCCCCATTCAAATCTGTGTAGCTCTGGACATTGGCCAGAGGCAAGTGCTGGGCCTATAAACCTCCTCCCACCTCTCCCATGCTCCCTGAGAGGCAGGCATCTAGCTTTCTAATGGATGTGGCTGCCTCCTTATTGAAACGAAGAAGGGAATCAGAAGAAACAGCACCTCTTGATGGCTGATACCCTAGGTCTCTGAGCTAATGTGGACTAGAAGACACATCCTGTTTATTTTGAAGTTTTGAAGAGTCTGAGATGCTATCCTACTTGCCAATCAGAGTCAGCCTGAAAAGGTTATCTATATATGTACTAACAGAACACAGGATCTCTAATTCAGAGACCGACTGCATCTTGCGTCAGTTCCCCAGGCCCAAATTCCCCATTATGTCGGGGAGTGACACAGTGAAAGCCTCTGGGTGTAGAGAGGTTTACAAGAGAGGAACCCTAATATTATGAAACTCAGAGCTTGTACAGGATAGGAGGCTGTCCCTCTTCCTTGAGTGGTAAGGGAGACAAACAGAGAGGGAGAGGGAGGGTGTGTGTGTGTGTGTGTGTGTGTGTGTGTGTGTGTGAGAGAGAGAGAGAGAGAGAGAGAGAGAGAGAGAGAACAAGGAAATAAGCAAATGGCTGTGGGTTTTATTACCTTTGAAAGGGAGCAGTTGGCTCTTGGGAAGTGCATAGGAGAGGAAATATTTTGTATCTTCCAAATATCATTCAAATATCTTTTAATCCAGATGCCCATAATCTGCTCAGAAAGCCCTGACTGCACACTCATTGTTTCTCCCATGTAGCCCTAGCCAGGAGTCCTTTCCTGGCTCCTTCTATCTCCGCAGTTCTTTTCTTGGGGAGGACAGGTAGGGTTTCTTAGGGAGTTAGGATGAAGAAAGCCTAAGTATGATGAATTCCCCATCCAGCACTGTGCCCAGCACATAGCAGACATCCAATAAAGGTCTGTTAAATGAATGACACGGACCCATTGTTTAAGATTTTAATAAAGATGGGGCAAAGGGTTGAACTGGTCGAAAAGTCCTCAACGTCCTGACGGGACGCCCCTGAAGCCAAGGCAGTTTGAGCCCATTCATTATTCTCTCCTGGATCTTAGGCAAAGCCCCGGGCCCCCTGGAGCAGCACCAGGGTTCCCGACACCCCCACCGACAGGGTCGAACGTGCACAGGCTGGGACCACGCCGGAGTTCATTGAGCCCTCTTGGGGGAGGGCAGTTCCAGGGACCAGGAAGGGATTCCCGTCCAGTGTCAGGTTATCCACCTCGGGCAGCTCGTCAGGCCGCGGCGCCCTGTACAGTCTGTTGCAGCTGAGATCGAGCACTCTGAGCTTGGCCGGCAGTCCTTTAGGCACCTGTTCCAGCCCAGCGAACGACAGATTGAGGGAGTTTAGGGCGCTGGACCACATGCATCTCGGAGCGCTAGGGTTTGCGGTGGCGCGCAGCGAGTTGTGGCTGAGGTCTAGGCTGTGGGGCTGCACACCTGCCGCCGCCAGTGCAGCGCACACGCCTGTGGGCGTCTCCATTCCTGTGTTGCGCAGCGCTAGATTCTGGAGGGCCGGGAACTTGTGGGGACAGAGAGCCGCGATCAGTCCGCGTTCGCCCAGTCCAGGATTGTCAGACAGGTCTAGGCTGGTGAGGGCCGGGAAAGCGCGAACCTGTTCGCAGGAAAAGGCAGGCGAGTGTGCTTGGGCAATGCCCAGTACCTTGAGGCCTGGCTTGAGCCACTGCTGCAGCTCAGCGAGCCAGGAACGCCCTGTAGCCCACGACACGTTGCGTAGGCGCAAGCTGGAGAGTGCAAGCCCTGTGGCTTCCACAGGCAGCGGAGGCATGGTGCCGGTTATCTCTAGGTCCTCGAGCGTCAGTTCCTGGAGGCGGGAGTACGCTAGTACACGCAGGGCGCCTACCAGTAGCTGAGCAGGAACCTGTGCGGCTCCTACTGTGAGCCGCCGCACGCGGAGAGCCTTGACCGTGTCAGCATACTGCCGCGGGTCGCCGTCGGCATCGACGCGCGTTAGAAACGGCTCTAGGCTGAGACCGCCGACACGGATCTCCACCTCCACTGCAGACACACACTGGAAGGCTTCGGACCAGTCGGGCTGAGGTTCGGAGAAGTTGCAGACGCAGCGGAAATCTTCATCGTCCAGCTCACAAGGTTCTGGCGTGGTCGCAGAGACGTGCACCAGCGGCAGCAGCAGCAGCAATAAGGAGGATGCGCGCTCCTGGGGAGAGAGCACAGGTCTAGGAGGCCCCATCCGACCCCTGTGGCTCCCGAGTGGCACGCGTTCGACCCCAAGACCCTACACTCACCATGGTCGATAAGTCTTCCGAGCCTCTGAGCTCCGGACAGGCTCTGGAAGGGCTCTAGCTTCTTTCCTTAACAGCGGCACCCGCCAGCTTCCAGGCTTCACACTTGTGAATTTGTGAACACTTGTGAACTGTCTCTAAGAGTTTACGTAATCCTGGGAAGTCATTCAGTTCCCTCCTCTGTGAACCCTGATCACCTCCCCACCTCTCTTCCTCCCAGCCAGCCCCTTTCTTGGAAATACTGCAGGGAAGGACGTTTCAGGGAGGGGAGCCGTAACAGGAAGGATTCTGCAGGGCATCTAGGGTTCTGTGTCTCCTGGCAGTGTCCTGATGACTCAAGCGCCCCAGGCAGTGAATGCCCTGATGACTTAGGCGCCTAAGACGTCTCTGGTGGGTATGGGAAAAAGATGATCCTCAGTGCCTTAGGCCAGTACCATACTCTGCACTATGCAAACCCCCAAACCACCACGTTATATCCCAGAGACTCTACTTGATTCGTTTCTTTGACTTCTTCCTTGTCTTGCTTTATGTTGATCTCCCGCCACCCAAATCCAAGTCCCTGATTATCCTCAGATATTTAACTGGATGTTTTGTGGAAGAGAAGAGATTGTGAACCTCATCTGTTGGCACCAAGGGATGGAATTAGGTTCAAGAAAAGGAAGTTGCTCTGAAGAAAATTCCCCTTCCTTTGTTTTCCTTGCTCCTTTGATTAAGTAATAACTTTCTTAAAAGTGGAGATGTTTAACAGAGACACATTGGCCAAGTCGCTCGGTCACTTACAGTATCCATTTTCTGTCCTGAATTGTGAAGCAAGGTATTTTGGACCAGTTTTCCCACTTGCACCTTGCTCTCTCCTGCCCTCCTCTCAGTACAATCTGTGTGCCCTAGGAAGGAAGGGATAGGACTATGTTGAATGAGGATTAATTAGTAACTCACCAGTTTTGCAAAAAAACAAACAAAAACAGAAAACAAAACAAAACGAAAAAACAGCAAATGTCCCAGAGGATAAGGAGCTATGCATTTACAACAACCCTCACAGGTCCACATCCCTAGACCTCTGGGGAAAGAACTATATGAAAGTCTTTTTTTTTTTTTTTTTTTTTTCAGACGGAGTTTTGCTGTGTTGCCCAGGCTGGAGTGCAGTGGTGTGATCTTGGTTCACTGCAACCTCTGCCTCCCAGGTTCAAGCGATTCTCTTGCCTCAGATTCCCAAGTAGCTGGGATTACAGGAGCCCGCCACCACGCCCAACTAATTATTGTAGTTTTAGGAGAGACAGGGTTTCACTCTGTTGGCCAGGCACTCCTGACCTCAGGTGATTTGCCCGCCTTGGCCTCTCAAAGTGCTGGGATTACAGGCGAGAGCCACCACATTTGGCCTGAAAGTCTTTTTTATTTTTATTTTATTTGTATTTGTATTCTTATTATTTATTTATTTGTTATTTATTTTTATTTTTTGAGACGGAGTTTCACTCTTGTTGCCCAGGCTGGAGTGCAATGGCACAATCTGGGCTAACTGCAATCTCCACCTCCCGGGTTCCAGTAATTCTCCTGCCTCAGCTTCCTGAGCAGCTGGAATTACAGGGATGCGTCACTACCCCTGGCTAGTATTTTTAGTAGAGACGGGGTTTCTCCATGTTGGTCAGGCTGGTCTCGAACTCCCGACCTCAAGTGATCCACCCGCTTCAGCCTCTCAAAGTGCTGGGATTACAGGTGTGAGCCACCTTGCCTGACCGAAAGTCTTCTTTAAATTCCCACTTCCTCTTTGAGAAGTAGCTGCAGATTTGTCCCTAGTCCAAACAAGAAGGCTCATCACTGCCCCCTGTGGGTCCTGTTGGGCATACCCTAATGCACTGAGCTATGCCCTGGTGCCATGCCAGGCCTCTGTAATATCCCTGAGGACCAAGATGTGAGTATATCTGACTCGAAGTCAGCCAGTCTTGGAATCCCAGCTTTACTACTGAGGTTGTGAGACTTGGGCCTCCCTTTTGTGAAATGGAGATGATAGTATTACCTGTTTGTGAGTAAAGTCTTTGGCACAGAACCACGTCTTTTAAGTGTAGTCTTGATGACTAGTCTTCTTTCTCAGAGTCTGCATTCAAAGAACTCAGGCCCCTGAAGTCTGACACCTCATCATCTTAGGGGTGGGGAGGTGCAAGTTAAGAGGGGCAGTGATGGTTCTGCAAAGATCTCCAACTCACAGCTTGATTCCACAAATATCTACCATTTGTCTACCGAGTACTGGGGTTGGTAGAAAGCCTTGGGACGCAGACATAACCAAGAAAATCCTTGAAGTGCTCCAGGAGGTGGGTAGAGCAAACATGAACCCAGAATTTCAGTCCATAGTGGAGAGGGCTCTTACAGAAGAGAAACCAAAGGCTTGTGTTGTTGGGGGAGGAGGGCGGAGGTGGAGAGGAACATGGTCTGGAGAAAGGAACAGCCAACCCTGTACAAGACAGGACCTGGGGCTGGTTCTTACAGGGTTAACAGTGTTGCCAGACAGGTAGATGCAGAAAGGCAGTTTGGGCAGCTGTAGCTGTCTGAGCAGACACTGGGCAGAATATAGCTTTTGGCTGGGAACTTGTTTCATCTTCCCCACCTGGAGTAAGTGTGGGTTTAGTTGTAGTTGTTGTTGTTGTTTTCTTTTTTTTTTTTTTTAGATGGAGTTTCACTCTTGTTGCCCAGGCTGGAGTGCAATGATGCAATCTAAGCTCACCGCAACCTCCACCTCCTGGGTTCAAGTGATTCTCCTGCCTCAGTCTCCCGAGTAGCTGGGATTACAGGCATGTGCCACCACACCTGTTTAATTTTGCATTTTTAGTAGAGATGGGATTTCACCATGTTGGTCAGGCTGGTCTCGAACTCCTGACCTCAGGTGATCCACCCACCTCCGTCTCCCAAAGTGCTGGGATTATAGGCATGAGCCACCTTGCCCAGCCAAGTGTGGGTTTTAGAAGCCAGCCTGGGTTAAGTGCAGTGGCTCATGCCTGTAATTCTAGCACTTTGGGAGTCCAAGCTGAAAGGATCATTTAAGGCTGAGCTCTAGGCTGTGATAAGCCATGATTGCACCACTGCACTGCAGCCTGGGCAACAGAGCAAGACCCTGGCTCAAAAAAAAAAATAATAATAAATAAATAAAAGTTTTCTTGGAGAAATAAGAAAATAAAATTTTTTTTAAATTAAATTTTTTTTAAAAAATTGAAAAATTAAAAAAAGAAGCCAGACAGTTGCATGAGGAAGGGGTCAAGATCCAGGCCCTGTCCCTGGCCAGAGCATGGTGCACAGCAGGTGCTCAATAAATGGCTGTCCAGGGGATTGATGGATGGATACTGGGAGAGAAGATATTAAGGATAGAACGATGGTCTGTAGATATTTTAATGTGCTGTTTTGTGGAAGAGATTGAAGACTTCATTGATTAACTCCAAGGGGTAGAATTAAGTTCAAGGGAAAGAAGTTGGTTTTAAGAATAACCTTTTTCCTAGATTTGTGCTTAATTGAACCTTTGCCTAAGTTATATAGCTTTTCAAAATTAGAGGTTTCCTGTAAAAATTCTTAGGTGCCACCAGGACCCTAATCTCCTGGAGCTGCCAAGGGGGTCTGGGAGGAGACAACATCAAATAATTATACTATAACTTAATGATAGCTGTGAAAAGGGTTATGAAGAAGCTGGGTCATTGGTACAATGGTTCTGAGTATGTGACACTGGACTTGAGATGTTGAGAATGTTGTTAAGGGAAGGATGCTGGTAGAGAGAAGATGTAAGGGTGCAGGCAAAGAAAACAACTTGTGCAAGAGCCTCCCCCAAGAGTGGGAGTGGGGTGGAGGAGAAAAAGAGCAGGGCTTGTTAACAAAGAGAATGTCCCAGAAGAGGTGAGTCCAGATTGGAGAGGTATGCAGGGGTTAGACCATGTAGGGCTAAGTCGGCCACAATTCCAATTTTGAGGGTGAGGAACATGGTTTTTTATTCACTAGTGTTTCCTTAGTGCCTAGTAGACTAGTGGCGCTCAACATTTGGTGAAAGATTTTATCCTAAAAATTATAGGAACTCAGTTTTATGCAGAGAAGTGAAATAATGATATCTTTCTCATCTTCATCACATATAAAATGAGAATAACGGTCATTGTGGTGAACATTCTGTAAAGCAAAAATAAAATTCTAAGCCCTGCCCCCAACCCCCACCATCTGAATGGACTTCCTCTTCAGCCAGGGCTCTTTTAAAATGTAACGGAGTGACTGTTTCAGGGCATGATGGGAAGTGGGGGTTGAACATGCCTCATTATACCTCTCCAGCGTTAACATCAACACAGACTTTAAATTTGATAAGAAACATTTTACAACCCATTCTCTCTGAAGCCTAGGATTTGAAGGTTTCCTCTGCAAATAAGAACTTGTGTCTCCACAATCCTTCATCTTAACCCAGACATTCCTTTCTATTGATCTCAGGTCTTTAGAGAAACTCAACCAATTGTCAACCAGAAAAATTGAAAACCTACCTATAAGCTGGAAGCCCCCCCACCGCCTCACTTTGAGTTGTCCCGCCTTTGTGTTGTCCCACAAACCAATGTCTTTCTTTCTTTCTCTCCCTCCCCTCCCCTCCCTTCCCTTCCTTTTTTCCTCCTTTCCTTCTTTCTTTCTTTCCTTCTTTCTGTTAGGAACAACGCCCAAAATCCTAAGGAAAACTGAACACTCGAACAAAGGATTCTTAGCAAAGCAATTTTACTTCCGTGAGAGGGGTGTCTGTTTGGCCAGTCGCCATGAGAGCACACCTGAACAAAGGGGCACGAGAGCCTTTATTCCTGACGCAAGTCCTGCGGGTCATGCAATCTAAACTAATCCCGGTTGGCTAAACACTTGAATTTTTTAGATAAGGTGGACACTTAAAAGAAAGTGGAGAGGAAGGGGAAGGGGTGCCTGTAATGAACTACAAAGTTAGTCCTCTTTCCAAATAAAGAAAGGAATGTGAGCTGGTACTGATAACGCCTGGTACTGTGGCGTGCCTGGGCATCTAACGAAGGCAAAAGGAAAAAAAAAAAAAAAAGGAGAAAAAGGGGAAAAAAGGTGTGTGTGTGTGGTACTATGAATTAAAGAATAAAAGATTGATCTAATTATTTGAAGAGAAACCTCATCATATCCCACATTTCTTTCTTTCTTTTCTTTTATTGAGACGGGGTTTCGCTCTTGTAGCCCCGGCTGGCGTGCAATGGCGCTGCAACCTCCGCCTCACGGGTTCGAACGATTCTCCTGTCTCAGGCTCCGGTGTAGCTGGGATTACAGGTACCCACCACTACGGCTAATTTTTGTATTTTTAGTAGAGATGGGGTTTCACCATGTTGGCCAGGCCGGTCTCAAACTCCTGACCTAAGTTGATCCATCCGCCTCGGCCTCCCAAAGTGCTAGGATTACAGGCGTGAGCCACAACGCCCGGCCCAACCAGTGTATTTCTTGAATGAATTGGATTGAAGTCTCGTATCTCCCTAAAATATGTAAAACCAAGCTGTACTGGACCATCTTGGGCACATGTTCTCAGGACCTCCCGAGGGCTGTGTCATGGGCCATGGTCACTCATATTTGGCTCAGAATAAGTCTCTTCAAATATTTTACAGAGTTTGACTCTTCGTTGACAATTCAATGACGCTTCAAGTGTTTCTGGCAGCTCTTATCAGTGGGATCCGCATCAATGGTGAAATGGGATCGTGGCGCTTCCTGGAGTTCAGGGTTGTTTTGAACGTTCATCTAGAGCGCATTGTGGGTGGGGAAGTTGTGTTTGCTGAGTAGATTGTGACACCGCTGGCTTGGGGCACTCGAGGTAAGGGATGAGTGACTTTTTTCCCCTAAAATTGATAAGACAAATCAATCAGAGGCGGAGCGCCGCCTCTGGCTCTGGTCTGGTGGTGCAGCGTCTCTAGCCCTCACTCCGCCCACCGTCCCCGCGCAGCGTCCACTCGCCGAGCCCCGCCCTCACCCAGCACCCACCCCGTTCTTGGCGCCTTCCCCTCCTGGTCCTGCCCTGTGCTGAGTCTGCGCAGTCGGTGCCATCGTCTACGCCCCTGGGAGCGTTGTGGCGGCTGTTTCCTGCGGCGTTCCTCCTCCTGCTCCACCATGTGGAGCCGACGGCAGGGCCGCCTTAGGCCCACGGTCTGCGGGGTGGAGGAGCTACGGCGCCGCCGGCGGGAGCAGGAGGCAGGTGTGGGCGCCCGAGGGAGCGCGGGGGCATATGGCGGTCGGAGATAGGTTGAGACCTGAGGCTTGGAGCCGCGGGATCTGGGTTCCGGTCGTCCTTCCCACGCTCAGCCGACTTCTCTGCCCCCAGCACTGCGGAAGGCGCGGAGGGAGCAGCAGCTGGTCAGCAAGAGGCTGCTGAGAGAAGACGCCCCAGAGGAAGCTGGAGAGGGATGTGTGGCTGCGATCCTCGGCGAAGCCGAGGTGAGGGGGCAAGGCAAGGTGCGCTGGAGTCCACGCCGCTGGCGCCAGACTCCCGGGAGTACTCGAGGTCTGCCCCAAACCTGAACGCAATCCACTCTACACTTCCATGCATCCAGTGGGTCAAGCCAGAAACAGGGGAATCATCCTGCACAACTCTTTGACCCTCAACCTCATATCAGTCCATCATCAAGTCCTAGTTGTTTACCTCCTGAAGAGCTTTGGAGTCTTTACATGCCTCACCATCGAAGCTGCCACCACTACCACCTCTCTGGATGCTACTGCAGTCTCCTAAAAGGTCACCCTGCATCTATGCTTGTTGCCGTCAATACGTCCTTTAAAAACACATGGAGACCAAAATATTTCCTGTGCCCTGCAAATCATAGCATGGTCTAGCCTCTTCCTAACTCTAATTTTATCAGTTTTCTCATCCTAGCCACTGTCCCCTTTTCAGTTCTTGCAATGATATATCGGACCCTTGTGTCTCAAGCCCTTGGCATTCGCTACGTCTAATGTGGGTTTCTTTTGGTATTCTGTCTTGAGAGACTTTTTTTTGTTTATTTTGTTTTTTTGAGACAGAGTGTCGCCAAGCTGGAGTGCAGTGGCATGATCTCGGCTCACTGCAACATCCGCCTCCCGGGTTCAAGCGATTCTCCTGCCTCAGCCTCCTGAGTAGCTGGGATTACAGGCGCGCGCCACCACACCTGGCTAATTTTTGTATTTTTAGTAGAGGCGGGGTTTCACCATGTTTGTCAGGCTGGTCTCGAACACCTGACCTCGTTATCCACCCGCCTCGGCCTTCCAAAGTGCTGGGATTACAGGCGTGAGCCACTGTGCCCGGCCGCCTACTTGTTTCTTGTAAAATATTAATCATTATCTAATGGCTTGTTTATTGTTATTTCTCCAACTAGACTTTAATTGCAGGCAAACCTAGATCCTGTGTTATTTGTTATCATTGAAAACCCGGTTGCCTGCACATTATCTGGCATGTAGTTAAGTGCTTAGTATTTATTGAATGAGTGAATGAAAGGATTTATTCAGCAAGCATTGAGTATCCCCTATGTTTGTATTATGTTTACATACATAGTTTATCGTACAAACTATGTTGACATATATATTGTCAACTTATTTCTAAGTTGTACTATTCCATTGTGTGCTTACTTTATGCCAGGACACTGTGCTGGTCACTGAGGTACACAAAGATGAAGTCCCTTTCTTTGAGGTGCTCACAGCCCAGTGAAGAAGACATGTCATAAGGGAAGGAAACATGAGGAACAAGAGAAACTCCGAAGTCTCTCAAAAAGAGCTGACTTCCCAGAGGGAATGAGGAGCAGAAATCTGAAAAGAGTGGGAAGCTGGAGAGGGTGTGCAGGCAGAAGGAATAGCATGTGCAGAAGCTCGGAAGTGTTAAAAAAAAAAAAAAAAAAAAAAGCTAACGTTGTGCTAGTTGTTGTTAGAGTGTAGGTTGCGTGGGGAGAATGGCTGGAGGAGTAGGTTTTGCCAGGCTGAGAGGTTTAAATATCCTTGAAAGAACCTTGTATGAAGGCAGGGTTGATACTGTTATTCTCATTTTCAGGTGAGGAAACTTAGGTTCAGGTCCCATGTGGAGTGAGTGGCAGGTATGGTATTAGAACTCAGTTCTGATTCTCTGTCCACTCCATTGCAAGGTAGATGCTTATTAGTTGCATTAGTGTGAATGACAAGTTCTGGAGGTGGTGTGATATTGGAAGGCTCACAGGTGAAGTGGGCAGAGAGAAACTTAGAACTTGCTTTCTGGGAACTATGTGCTCTCCTTTCCCTGCCCTGAACTCCAGGTGCAGCAGTTCCTGCGGCAAGCCCAGCGGGGTACAGAAGAAAAGGAGAGAGAGGGGGCTCTGGTTAGCCTTCGTCGAGGCTTGCAGCACCCTGAAACGCAGCAAACCTTCATCCAGTCAGTGTGGGTGGTGTGGGGGAGGGGGGAGCTGGGGCTCTGAGGGATGGGCCACAAGCTAAGCAAGGCTCTGGTACTCATTCACGTAGGCTGGAGGGCAGCATGCGGACCCTGGTCGGGCTCCTGACCAGCAACCAGGCTCTGCTGCAGCTTGAGGCGGCTCGGTGCCTGCATGAGCTTTCTCACTCTGAGCAGTCCACCATTGCTGAGGCCTGCCTGCCAGCTACTTCCTACCTCCTCACCTACCTCTCCGGTCACAGCTCAGACTTCATAGTAAGCCCTGTCCCTTCCTACCTTGTTCTTGGTTTAGATTTTAAAATTGTGCTTTTGGGACCAGTTTGAGCTGGTAAGTAGGAGGAAGAAAACATACTTGCCCTTATGCCTACAGCCATGCCTACACCCATCATCTCCCCACCCTCTTGTGAGCCTCAAGGATAGTTGCTCCAGTGTCCCCATCACCTCCCCTCCCCATCTCCCCACACCCAGCCTGGCATGAAACAGGCCAAGCCCAGTGCTTTTGTTGCCTGTTCTCAGGAGCTGTGTCTGTATACACTGGGTAACCTGATCGTGGAGAGTGAGGCTGTGAGAAGGCAGCTCCTGCCACAGGGCATTGTTCCAGCCTTGGCTGCCTGCATCCAGGTGACTCCTTTCTTCCTCCCTGGGCAACCCTTCCTTTGCTCCTCCCCACATGCTCCATCTACTTTGGTTAGGTAGCTGCAGCCTCTGCTCTGTGCCAAGGGGCTGAAAGTCTCTGAAGACCTTATGACCCAGCTTCCAGTCAGATCCTTACCCTGTCTACTTTCAGTCCCCCCATGTGGCTGTGCTGGAAGCTCTCGGATATGCCTTGTCCCAGCTTCTACAGGCTAAGGAAGCTCCAGAGAAGATCATTCCGTGAGTAAAATTGTCTTTAGATGTGCAGCCAGAGGTGACCCACTCAGTAGTATAGCTCCTGGATGCCTGAATGATTTCCAAAGCTGTTGCACATTTTTTTTTTTTTTTTTTTTTTTTTTGAGATGGAGTCTCGCTCTGCGGCCTGGGCTGGAGTGCAGTGGCCAGATCTCAGCTCACTTCAGCTCACTGCAAGCTCCGCCTCCCGGGTTCACGCCATTCTCCTGCCTCAGCCTCCCGAGTAGCTGGGACTACAGGCGCCCGCCACCACGCCCGGCTAGTTTTTTTTTTTGTATTTTTTAGTAGAGATGGGGTTTCACCGTGTTAGCCAGGATAGTCTCGATCTCCTGACCTCGTGATCCACCCGTCTCGGCCTCCCAAAGTGCTGTTGCACATTTTAACTTCATGTGTCTGGCTAGGAAGGGCTTTGGGTTTGGACACTTTCCCATCTGGGCAGGGCTTTGGGTCTGGACACTTTCCTACCTGCTATCAGCGTTTGGTAAGAGCCACTGGCATCTTCGTGGTTCCTACTCACAGCCCTGCTTCTGCCAGCAGCTCCATCTTGGCCTCCACTCTCCCTCAGCACATGCTACAAATGTTGCAACCTGGCCCAAAGCTGAACCCTGGGGTCGCTGTGGAGTTTGCCTGGTGCCTTCATTACATCATCTGCAGGTAACATAGGGCAATTGGGGAAGTACCACAGATCTTCCCTGGGGCTCCCTTTCATGACATTCAACTGTTTGAACTTGGGTCTGGAATTGCTATAGTGAGTTTTCCTCCCTCCACTGTCCTCTCTTTTTGGAGTCCAGGAGACCCACAGACCTTAGCTGTTTTTTGTTTTGTTTTGTTTTTAAGACAGAGTCTTGCTCTGTCACCCAGGCTGGATGGAGTGCAGTGGTGCAATCTCAGCTCACTGCAACCTCTGCCTCCCGGGTTCAAGCGATTCTCCTGCCTCAGCCTCCTGAGTAGCTGGGACTACAGGTGCGTGCCACCATGCCTGGCTAATTTTTGTATTTCTAATAGAGACGGGGTTTCGCCATGTTGGCCAGGCTGGTCTCGAACTCCTGACCTCAGATGATCCACCCGCCTCGGCCTCCCAAAGTGCTGGGATTACAGGCATGAGCCACCACGCCCAACTGCTTCACTTCTTAAAGGTGGAATTGACTATATACATAGTGACTGCTTGCTTCCTGTTTCCCAGCCAGGTCAGCAATCCTCTGCTCATTGGCCATGGGGCTCTGTCTACTCTGGGGTTGCTGCTGTTGGACTTGGCTGGGGCTGTCCAGAGAACTGAGGATGCAGGACTGGAGCTGGTAGGTGAAGAGGTCAGGTGAAATTCTGGGAGATGTTTCCTGATACTCCGGAATGCAGGTAACCTCTTCCTTCTTACACCTGACCCCCCAATTTGTCTTTGCAGCTGGCATGCCCTGTGCTTCGATGTCTAAGCAACCTGCTAACTGAGGCAGCAGTGGAGACTGTGGGAGGGCAAATGCAGCTCAGAGATGAGCGTGTTGTGGCAGCCTTATTTATCCTGCTGCAGTTCTTTTTCCAGAAACAGCCCAGTCTACTCCCTGAGGGCCTCTGGCTCCTCAACAACCTCACTGGTATGCACCATAATCTGCCCAGGCCTGGACATTTGGATAATGGGGATATTTCCTCATGGCCTAGGCTGAGGTGGGTAGTATCGGCAGGGGTGGTGGGGGGAAGCAGTTTTTTACCCTGGTACTTCTCTTCCAGCAAACAGTCCTAGTTTCTGTACCTCCTTGCTCTCCCTGGATCTGATTAAGCCCCTCTTGCAGCTGTTGCCAGTATCTAATGTGGTGAGCGTAATGGTATGTATTGGGGTCACTTGAATACAAGATCTGGTAGTTGGATTGTATGGGACAGCAGTCCTGAGCCCTCAGATGTACCCTTAGTTGAGAGCCAGCAGGTGGTGGTGTGTGGCCTCAGGGCCCAACCAGTTTAGGTATGTGTCCCTTTAACTGGATTATTTATCCTTGGACAAATCACCTAACCACCTTAAACTTCAGCCTCCTCACTTATAATTGGGGATAATCTTGCATCATAGGGTAGTTGTAGGAGTATGAGAACATGCATGTAGAAGAGCTTGGCATGGTGCCTGGGCATGTGGCCACCATGTCATGTATTTTAGGTATTGTTAATGATCGTTGTTTCATTCTTTGTAGACTATGTATGTATCTATCTGCAGGTGCTCACAGTTTTGTGCAATGTTGCAGAGAAGGGTCCTGCTTACTGCCAGCGGCTGTGGCCAGGGCCCCTGCTTCCCGCCTTGCTGCACACACTAGCCTTTTCTGACACTGAAGTAGTAGGCCAGAGTTTGGAGCTGCTGCATCTGCTGTTCCTGTATCAGCCAGAGGTATAGGTTTCTGGCCCACGTCCTCAGTCACCCCTGTTCTGAAGCCACACAGTAGCTCCCTTCCCGTCCAGTCCTAACTATAGTTGTTTCTCTGGGCCTGGCTAACCTATATAGGTTCCATGTCAGAACCTTCATCCTTTTGAGGGGGAATGCACCCTCTAAAGTGGGCTGACCCATGAGGCTGTGGGAATTGAGTCTTAGGACACAGATGAGGTATGTTGAATTTTCTTCCCTCCCCCTAGGCTGTTCAGGTCTTCCTGCAGCAGTCAGGGCTGCAGGCCTTGGAAAGGCATCAGGAAGAGGCCCAGCTCCAAGATCGTGTGTATGCTCTCCAGCAGACAGCTCTTCAAGGGTGATGTCGTTTCTCAATGTCACTCATTCCCCCTCTCTTAACATCAAGCTTCTTTGTCCAGTAGAGTCTTCGGAGACAGCAGAGCCTTTGGAGATTTAGGACCATAATGATGTCTCATGTTCTCTGCTCCCATACCTAAGCCAAGACCTTTGGGTCCCAGCTCCTCCTCTTTCACTTAGCACTATCTAGGCAGGAGGACCAAAAGGGACTGTTTGGTCTACTTATTCTGGGGCCCTAGAATCCCTGCCTCCCACCCTTCATTTTTGCTTCAGCAGCTGGTAGCTTTTGATGAGACAGAATAAAGTTTTATTTTTATATTAAGCTACTTTGCCTCAGTGATTACATAGTAAGGGGTAGAGGGGTAGATGAGGACAAGAACACCCTGAGAAAGTATTTTACAGCACAAGCTTTATGAGGAATAGGAGAACACATTTTTTTCACATTATACTAAGTCCAGCAGAGCCCAGGCTCTGGGGCTGTTGCTCTTAATCCTCAGTGGAGGCTTCAGGCTTTACCACTTAGCACGTTCTCCAGGGCTCTGGTTACCTGATCAGCACTGAAGTTGTTCAAAGGGACATTTTTCTCTTGGCCAAATGCTGAGGAGAAAGAGGGAGGTGTCTTTATTTATTCTGCACTGTGGAGGCTACCGAAGTAAAATAAAAGATCTTGTCTTTATCTTACAGTTTTGTTAAGATGGGAAGAGTATTAAAGAGATATGATCAAAATACATTTGGTATGCCTAGAATTAATACAATAGGTCTCAAACACATCTAAGAAGCCCAAGTCCAAATAGAATTTTGGCTGATTCTGGATGGCCACAATGGGTTGTTTCAGGGAAGCTTTCAGGGGGTACTGTAGGCATTTATTACTAACTACTATGAGCAATGTATTGATGCAATACCTTGGCTGGGTGCCCTTTTTTTTTTTTTTTTTTTGAGATGGAGCCTCGCTCTG
>NW_016805882.1:0-960 GCF_001698545.2 Rhinopithecus bieti | reverse complement strand
ACTCTGTGAAACTGCTTTGTGATGTTTAGATACATCTCAGAGTGTTAGAACTTTCTCTTAACTCAGCAGATTGGAAACAAACTTTTTAAGGAATCTGCAGAGGGACATTTTGGAGCCCATTGATTACATCTATCTTTGATTCAGGAGGTTGGAAACACTCTTAGGAGAATCTGTGAAAAAAACTTTTTGGAACCCATTGTGGTCTCTGGGGAAAAACAAAATAACCCCGGTGAAAACTAGAAGGAAGCTATCTGTGAAACGTCTTTGTGATGTGTGGATTCACCTGACATTGTTAAACCTTTCTTTTGATTCAGCAGGTTGGAAACAGTCTTTTTGGGAAATCTGCAATGAGACATTTTGAAACCCATTGAGGTCTATGAGGAAAACCAAATATGCCCAGATAAAAAATATGAAGAAGCTATGTGTGAAACTGCTTTGTGATGTGTGGATTCATCTCAGAGAATTAAACCATTCTCATGATACAGCAACTTGGAAACACTGTTTTTGGAGAATCTGCAGGGACATTTGGGAGCTAAAAAACCTATTGAAGAAAACCAAATATCCACAGAGAGAAAGTAGAAAGAAGCTGTCTGTGAAACTGCTTTGTCCTGTGTGGATTCATCTCACAAGTTTGAATTTTTCTTCTGATTCTGCATGTTGGAAGCACTCTTTCTGGAGAACCTGTGAAGGGACATTTCTGAGTCTGTTGATGCCTATGGGGAAAAACTGAATATCCCCTGATAAAAATTGGAAAGAAGCTATCTGTGAAACCACTTTGTGTGGTGTGTATTCATTTCACGGAAATAAAAATTTTCTTTGATTCGGCAGATCAGAAGCACTCTTTTGGAGAATCTCTAAAGGGACATTTGGGATCCCATTCAACGATATGGGAAAAATCGAATATCCTCAGAAAAAACTTAGAAAGAAGCTGTCTGTGAAGCTAGTTTGTAAAGTGGGGAT
>NW_016805881.1:0-1995 GCF_001698545.2 Rhinopithecus bieti | reverse complement strand
TGAGAGATTGATTTCTAATGTGTAACTTCGTCACACAGAGTTTCACAATTCCCTTCTTAGAATTGTTTGCTAACACTGTTGTCGTGGATTCTGCAACGTGATATTTCGCAGCTCATTGAGGGCTATGGTGAAAAGGAAATATCCTCAGATCAAAACCGGAAAGAAGCCTTCTGAGAAACTGCATTGCGATGTGTGAATGCAACTCACAGAGTTAAACGTTTCTCTTCAGTGATCAGTTTACTAGGACAGTTTTCTGGAAATCTGCAATGGAATATTTCTTAGCGCAATGAAGCTTACTGTGAAAAAGGAAATATCCTCCGACGAAAACTAGAAAGAAGTTTTCTTACAAACTTCTCGGAAATGAATGATTTCATCTCACAGAGTTACAGTTATGTTTCATGGAGCAGTTCATTAACACTGTCTTTGAGGAACGTGGGAAGGGCTTCTTTGGATCGCATTGAGGCCTACGCTGAGAAAGGAAATATCATCAGTTACCAACGTGAAAGAAGCTTTCTGAGAAACTTCTTTGTGATCTGTGAATTGATCTCACAGTTTTACTGCTTATATCTCAGGAAGAAGTTTGCTAACACAGTTTTCCTGGAATCTGCAAAGTGATATTTGGGAGATCATTGGGCCCCATGGTGAAAAAGGAAATATCCTCAGATACTAACTAGAGAAGAGGTTTCTGAGAGATTATTTTCTGATGCGTGACTTCGTCACACAGAGTTCCACCCTGCCCTCCTTTGAACAATTTGCTAACACTGTTATCGTGGATTCTGCATAGTGATATTCGGGAGCTCATTCAGGGCTAAGGTGAGAAGGAAATATCCTCAGATCAAAACTGGAAAGAAGCCGTCTGAGAGACTGCATTGTGATGTGTGAATGCAACTCACAGAGTTACAACTTTCTCTTCAGTGATCAGTTTGCTAACACAGTTTTCAGGAAATTTGCAATGGGATACTTCTTAGCGCATTGAAGCTTACAGTGACAAAGGAAATATCCTCAGATGAAAGCTATGAAGACGCTTTCTCAGAAACTTCTTGGTGATGTGTGAATTCATCTCACAGAGTTACACTTCTGTTTCATGGAGCAGTCCATTAACACTGTCTTTTAGGAACCTGAAAAGGGCTTCTTTGGATCTCATTGAGGCCTACACTGAGAAAGGAAGTATCATCAGTTCAAAACGTGAAAGAAGTTTTCTGAGAAACTTCTTTGTGATCTGTGAGTTCATCTCACAGAGTTACAGGTTAGAAATCCGGAAGCAGTTCGCTAATACTCTTTTCGTGGAATCTGCAAAGTGATATTTGGGAGCCCTTTGGGGCCCATGGTGAAAAAGGAAATATCCTCAGATAATAGCTAGAGAGAAGCTTCTGAGAGATTGCTTTCTGATGTGTGACTTTGACACACAATGTACAACCCTTCCCTTCTTGCACAGTTTGCTAACTCTGTTGTCGTGGATTCTGCAAAGTGATATTTGCGAGCTTATTGAGGGCTATGGTGAAAAAGGAAATATCCTCAGATCAAAACTGGAAAGAAGCCTTCTGAGAAACTGCATTGCGATTTGTGAATGCAACTCACCAATTTACACGTTTCTCTTCAGTGATCAGTGTGGTAACACAGTTTTCTGGAAATCTGTAATGGGATACTTCGTAGCACAATGAAGCTTACGGTGACAAAGGAAATATCCTCAGATGAAAACTAGACAGTAGCTGTCTTAGAAACCTCTTGGTGACGTGTGAATTCATATCACAGTGTTACACTTAGTGTTTCGTGGAGTACTCCATTAACACTGTCTTTGAGGAAACTGAGAAGGGTTCTTTGGAACGCATTGAGGCCTACGCTGAGGAGGGAAATATCCTCAGTTCAACACGTGAAAGAAGCTTTCCGAGAAACTCCTTTGTGATCTGTGAATTCATCCCACAGAGTTTCAGCTTAAACCACGGGAAACGGTTTGCTAACATTCTTTTCGTGGAATCTGCAAAGTGATATTTGCGA
>NW_016805880.1:0-958 GCF_001698545.2 Rhinopithecus bieti | reverse complement strand
GAGAAGTAAGAGCAAACAAATCCAAAAGCTAGCAGAAGACAGTAAATAACTAAGATTACAGCAGAAATGAAGGACATAGAGACACGAAAACCCTTTAAAAAATCAATGAATCCAGGAGCTGGTTCTTTGAATAAATTAACAAAATAGATAGACCACTAGCTAGACTAATAGAGAAGAAAAGAGAAGACTCAAATAGATACAATAAAAAAATGATAAAAGAGATATCACCACTGATCCTATGGAAATACAAACTACCATCAGAGACTACTAAAAAAAAAAACTCTACACAAATAAACTAGAAAATCTAGAAGAAATTGATAAATTCCTGGCAAAACACACCCTTCCAAGACTAAACCAGGAAGAAGTCGAATCCATGAATAGACCAATAACAAGTTCTGAAATTGAGGCAGTAATTAGTAGCCTATCAACCAAAAAATACCCAGGACCAGATAGCTTCACAGCCAAATTTTACCACAGGTACAAAGAGGAGCTGGTACCATTCCTTCTGAAACTATCTTAAACAACTGAAAAGAAGGACTCCTCCCTAACTCCTTGTATGAGGCCAGCATCATCCTGATACCAAAACCTGGCAGAGACACAACAAAATAAGAAAACTTCAGGCCAATATCCCTGATGAATATCAATGGAAAAATCATCAATAAAACACTGGCAAACTGAATCCAGCAGCACATCAAAAATCTTATACACCATGATCAAGTCGGCTTCATCCCTGGGATGCAAGGTTGGTTCAGCATATGCAAAAAAATAAACATAATACATCTCATAAACAGAACCAATGACAAAAACCACATGATTATCTCAATAGACACAGAAAAGGCTTGCAATAAAATTCAACATCCCTTCATGTTAAAAACTCTCAATAAACTAGGTATTGATGGAGCATATCTCAAAATGATAAGAGCTATTTATGACAAACCCATAGCCAATATTATACTCA
>NW_016805879.1:0-928 GCF_001698545.2 Rhinopithecus bieti | reverse complement strand
AAAAAAGGAGAGAATTGTAAAAGATGTAAAATAATTACCACAGCAGCAACTTAACTGCATTTGAGTAGTCACATTTTACTAGAGCTATTCAAACAATATTTTAAGTCATAATTCCCTTGTCCTAAGACCCTACATTTTAGTCCTTTTTAATAAATATGTCATGTTTTGATCTTTTTCCTTCTTAAAAAAAATCTAATCCAATGCACATTGCTTACATGCTATGGATATTGCTGAGAAAGTTTATTACTTGTCTTCATTGTCATGTTTTAAGGTACAGCAAGTGGCAGCACACCCTCAACACACTAGCGAAGTCTCAGATAGCATAATTAAACATGTCTTTCCCAAGATTTCTTGAGAAACCTCAGATTGGTAAACCCTAATCTCACAGAAAAATGTTTCCTACTGCACTATCCATAAATCTCACATCATAACTGAGGAAACCATCTGCAGTTCTCTAGGAGCACTGCATTTGCTGCTGCTTAGTGCAAATATTCGTTCATCACATATTATGTGTGTGTGATTTATTTTGATCTATTCCTAATAACTGAATTTTTAAAAGTCATCTTGAGATATCTCTAAATGCCTACACAGCCAGGTGACTTAACCTGTTTTCTCATTTTTTCTTCATTGCTGCTTCTGTCTTAGCTGGACGTCTTTCTATTTTAAAGTAGAATTTTTTTTTTCTTCTTTCTTTTTTATTTTATTTTTATTTATTTTGAGACAGAGTTTTGCTCTGCTGCCCAGGCTGGAGTGCAATGCAGCAATCTCAGCTCGCTGCAACCTCAAAGTAGGTGTTTTTTCAAAGGTGTCAATACCCAGTAGTCTATCCCATCACGCCAGAAGTCATTTTCCATAAACAGAGAATAAAATGCCTTGAAGGGAAAGAAGAAAGAAAGGAAAGAAAGAAAGAAAGAAAGAAAGAAAGAAA
>NW_016805878.1:0-2459 GCF_001698545.2 Rhinopithecus bieti | reverse complement strand
CTGTTAGAAAAGATCATTTAACTTTAACCGCTGATAATTTCCTTAACCCTGCAGGTTTCCTAACAGGGGATCTAAATCTTAATTAATTGCCATACAAAGGCCCTACCAGACCTAGGAGGAACTCCCTTCAGGACAGGATGATAGATGATTCCTCCCAGGTGATTGAGGAAAAAAAAACACAATGAGTATTCAGTAATTGATAGGGAAACTCTTGTGGAAGCAGAGTTAGGAAAACTGCCTAATAATTGGTCTGCTCAAAAGTGGGAGCTGTGTGCACTCAGCCAAGCCTTAAAGTACTTACAGAACCAGGAAGGAACTACCTATGCCAGTTCTAAGTTAATTTGGACTAGACAAGGTCTTATTAATAGCAAATACAAAAATTAGCCGAGTGTGCTGGCACCCGCCTGTGATCCCAGCTACTTAAGAGGCTGAGGTGGGAGGATCACTTGAGCCTAGGAGGCGGTGGTTGCAGTGAACCGAGATCACGCTCCATCCTGGGTGACAGAGTGAGACTCTGTCTCAAACAAAAACAAAAACAAAAAAACAAAACAGATAATAACAAGTATTGGCAAGGGTAGAGGACAAAGCAATTCTATTCTGGATGTTAATCCACCATGTTGACTTCTGATTAACCTCAGTTCCAGGAAAGCCTCTAAGATTTTTAGTTTTTTTGTTCCTTGTGTAAGATTACATTCTTCCCATAAATCCTGCAAAATAACCTTCATGTTCTTGTACTTTCCATGAGATCTGCCTGTAAGCAATTGTCCTATACATTCCTTCTGAATCACATATGCCCTTTCCCTGTGGTAAATAAGCCCTGGGCTCGGGGGGTAATGGCACAGGTAACCATTATCTCATCTCACTGTTGCCCAAGACACAGACATGACTTCTGTTCATAAGTCCCTATTAAATGTCCTTTTTTTTTTTTTTTTTTTTTAATACAGAGTTTCGCTCTTGTGCACAGGCTGGAGTACAAAGACACGCTCTTGGCTCACCACAACCTCCACCTCCTGGGTTCAAGCGATTCTCCTACCTCAGCCTCCCAAGTAGCTAGGATTACAGGCATGCACCACCACATCTGGTTAATTTTGTATTTTTAGTAGAGACGGGATTTCTCCATGTTGGTCAGGCTGGTCTCGAACTCCCGACCTCAGGTGATCCGCCCACCTCGGCCTCCCAAAGTGCTGGGATTACAGGCATAAGCCACTGTGCCCAGCCTATTAAATGTCTCTTAATGAGAAACTGAATATGTCACCGTCTGCAGCCACTCAGCTTCCTCAGACTTTCAGGGAGGTGGGCTTGCCTGCTGTGGAACAGCAGGGATGTGGAGAAAGGGAAACACCTGTACATTGCTGGTGGGAATGTAAAATGGTGCAGCAACTGTGAAACACAGTTTGGTGGGTTCCTCAAAAAGTTAAACATAGGATTAGCATATGACCCAGCAATTCCACACTTAGGTATATACCTAAGAGAAATGAAAATATATGTCCAGAGTAACTTGTACATTAATGCTTATAGCAGCATTATTTATAATAGCCAAAAGGTGGGAACAGCCCAAATATCCACCTTCAGATGAATGAATGTGGCATAGACATACAATTGAATATTATTCAGTCATAAGGAAGAGCAAAGTACCAATATATGCTACAACTTGGATAAACCTCAAAAACTATGCTAAGTGAAATAAGCCAAACACAAGAGATCTTTTTTTTTTTTTTTTTTTTTTTTTTTTTTGAGTGGAGTTTCACTCTTTGTTGCCCCGGGTGGAGTGCAGTGGTGCAATCTTGACTCACTGCAACCTCTGCCTCCCTAGTTCAAGCAATTCTCCTGTCTCAGCCTCCCGAGCAGCTGAGATTACAGGCACCTACCACCATGCCCAGCTAATTTTTGTATTTTTAATAGAGATGGGGTTTCACCATGTTGGCCAGGCTGGTCTCAAACTCCTGACCTCAGGTGATCCACCCACCTCAGCCTCCCAAAGTGCTGGGATTACAGGCGTGAACTGCCACACCCAGCCCATATTTTTTGTCTTAAAAGAAAAAAATAAAATAGGCTGGGCACAGTGGCTCATGCTTGTAATTCCACCACTTTAGGAGGCCGAGGTGGGTGGATTGCTTGAGCTCAGGAGTTGAAGACCAGCCTGGGCAACATGGTGAAACCTTGTCTGTATAAGAAATACAAAAAGTAGCCAGGTGCAGTAGCATGCGCCTGTAGTCCCAGTTACTTGGGAGACTGAGGTGGAAGGATCATTTCAGCCTGGGAGGTCAATACTGCAGTGAACCATGATCACACCACTGACTCAAGCCTGGGTGACAGAGTGAGACCTTGCCTCAAAATTAATTAATTAATTAATTAAATAGTGTTGAGGTCTCACTCTGTCGCACAGGCTGGTCTCAAATTCTTGAGCTCAAGTGAGCCTCCTGCCTCAGCCTTTGAAAGTGCTGGTATTGGCCGGGCGC
>NW_016805877.1:0-961 GCF_001698545.2 Rhinopithecus bieti | reverse complement strand
AGAAGGGCCTTTTTTTTTTTAAACAAAACACAACTTAGAATCCCTTTTATTGGGCTTAGGCTGGTTTTCAGGTTAGATTTTTAAAAGTAAGTTGTGTGGTATGTCTATTTCTAGAGTTGGAGAAATAGGAGTGAAGAGGATTTATTCATCAATGCATGTTTATCCCACGAAGCTGTCAGGTGATTGTGGGATAAGAAGAAATTCAAATGATGCTTGAAATTCTTCAGTGCCCCTCTTTGCGCACTAACTACTGTTATGCTAGACAGAGTTTATGTACTGGCAACTCTCCTCATCTGATTGATTTGATGTCCAGTGACTTTGATTGTGTCTCTTCATCCAGTGAATAATTAAAATTTGATTTAGTTGCCCACATTTAAACAGTAATAGATTTCATGTAAAGATTCAAGTTTCTCATTTCTCTTACAAAAAGAGCAATCAGGCAAGAGAAAGAATCAAAAGGTATTCAAATAGGCAGAGAGGAAGTCAAATTGTCTCTGTCTGCATACAACATGATTGTATATTTAGAAAACCCAATCATCTCAGCCCCAAAACTCCTTAAGCTGAAAAACAACTTCAGCAAAGTCTCAGGATACAAAATTAATGTGCAAAAATCACAAGCATTCCTATACACCAATAATAGACAAGCAGAGAGCCAAATCATGAGTGAATTCCCATTCACAATTGCTACAAAGAAAATAAAATACCTAGGAATACAACTTACAAGGGACATGAAGGACGTCTTCAAGGAGAACTACAAATCATTGGTCAAGAAAATCAGAGAGGACACAAACAAATGGAAAAACATTCCATGCTCATGAACAGGAAGAATCAATATCGTGAAAATGGCCATACTGCCCAAGGTCATTTATAGATTCAATGCTATTCCCATGAAGCTACCATTGGCTTTCTTCACAGAACTAGAAAAAACTACTTTAAATTTTATATGGAACCAAAAAAGAGC
>NW_016805876.1:0-961 GCF_001698545.2 Rhinopithecus bieti | reverse complement strand
ATATATATATATATATGAATCAAACGAGGAAGTACAGCCTTTTCAACCAATGATGCTGGTGGAATTAAATATCCGTAGACAAAAATAAAAGAACCTTGACTTAAACCTTACAAATTATGCAAAAATTAATCTGAAATGGATCATACAGTTAAATGTAAGGCATAAGACTATATATATAAAAATATATAAATGTAAATATAAGTATATATACACACACATATGCATATATATATATATATAGAGAGAGAGAGGGTCTCACTCTGTCACTCAGGCTGGAGTGCAGTGGTGTGATCGCAGCTCACTGCAGCCTTGACTTCCCAGACTCAAGTGATCCTTCTGCCTCAGCCTTCCCAGTAGCTCTTACTGCAGGCATGCGTCACTAAGCCCAGCCAATTTTTGTACTTTTCGTGGAGATGGGGTTGTGCCCTCTTGCCCAGGCTGGTCTCAAACTTCTGAGCTCAAGCTGTCCAACTGCCTTGGTCTCCCACAGTGCTGGAACTACAGGTGTGAGCCATTGCGCCTGACTTAAAACTATAAAATGTTTAAAAAATAACGAAGGAGAAAATCCTTTGTGTCTAGAATTTGGTGAAGAGTAAAACATTAACCAAAAGATAAAATTAATAAATTTGACTTTATTAAAATTAAAACTTTAATTCTCTTAAAGATCTTGTTTATGGAAAAAAAAGACAAGCTACATACAGGGAGAACCACATATCTGAAAAAAGCGTATCTAGAATTTATAAAGATATATCAAAATTCAACATTAAATAAAACTAATAATCAAGCTGATATCTTTTTTATTTTAAAATAAGTATACACAGGAAGTATGTCTAGTACTAGAGATACTAGTAGTATCTCTCTTAGTTCCCGTGAATCTATACTTATTACCAAATAAAATGTTAAAATTACTTGTCAAGCTATCTTAAGTAGACATTAATAATATACATAAAAATGAATTTGA
>NW_016805875.1:0-746 GCF_001698545.2 Rhinopithecus bieti | reverse complement strand
GTGAGATGAATGCACATATCACAAATCAGTGTCTCAACTTCTCTCTACTTTTCATCTGAAGATATTTCCTTGTTTACCATAGGCCTAAATGTGCCACCAAACGTACCATCGCAGACTTGTCAAAGACAGTGTTTCCAAATTGCACAATGGAAAGTAAGGTTTAATGCTGTGAGATGAATGCACATGTCACAGTGCAGTCTCTCAGAAAGCTTCTGTCTAATTTCCATCTGAAGATTCTCACATTTTCAACTTAGGCTTCAAACCACTCTGAAATATTCCTTTGTAGATCTTACACAGAGTTTACACACTGCTCAGTGAAAAGAAAGGTATAACTCTGTAAGAGGAATGCACACATCACAAAGCAGTTTCTCGGAAAACTACTCTCCAGTTTTCATCTGAGGATATTTCCTTTTCACCATAGGCCTCAGTGCACTCCCGAATACCCCTTTGCAGATTCCACAAAAACAGCGGTAAAAAAGTGCTCAATGAAAAGAAACGTTTATCTCTCTGAGATGAATTCACACATCAAAAAGCAGTTTCTTGGAAACATTCTTTCAAGTGTTTATCTGAGGATATTCTCTTTTCACAATAGGTTTCAATTTGCTCCAAAATATCCCCTCTCAGATGCCACAAAAACTGTGATTCCAAACTGCTTATTCAAAAGGAAGCTTTAACACTATGAGATGAATGGACACATCACAAAGCAGTTTCCCAGAAAGCTTCTTTGTACTTTTCATCTGAAGACC
>NW_016805874.1:0-372 GCF_001698545.2 Rhinopithecus bieti | reverse complement strand
CTGAGGCTACTAGTATTGTAGCTGCCACAGCTGTGTCCCACACCACTATCCTGCGCCTCAGTCTTGACTATCCACAGCGGGAGGAACTGGCTAGCTGTGCTCGCACGCTGGCCCTACAGTGTGCTATGAAGGATCCACAGAGCTGTGCCCTGTCAGCCCTTACGCTCTGTGAGGAAGACGACATTGCCTTTGAGGCAGCCTACCAGATTGCCACTGATGCTGATGCTGGTGGCATGAGCCATTCATAGCTGTTCACCATCGCCCACTACACAGGGCTCCGTGGCTACCCGCTCCATGCCTTCAAGCTGACCTCACTGGCCATGACCCATCTTAACCTGGCCTACAACCAGGATACCCACACAGCCATCAATG
>NW_016805873.1:68562-75510 GCF_001698545.2 Rhinopithecus bieti | reverse complement strand
ATGGCGGGCGTCCATCCCCCAGCCTCGCTGCTGCCTTGTGGTTAGATCGCGGCAGACTGCTGTGTTAACAATGAGGGAGGCTCAGTGGGCATGGGACCCTCCTGGGCAGGTGAGGGATATATTCTTCTGGTGTGCCCTTTTGCTTAAAGCGTGGTATTGGGGTGGGAGTTACCCGATTTTCCAGGTGTTGTGTGTCTCAGTTCCCCTGGCTATGAAAAGGGATTCCCTTCCCCTTGTGCTTCCCAGGTGAGGCGATGCCTCGCCCTGCTTCAGCTCTCGCTGGTCAGGCTGCAGCAGCTGACCAGCACTGATTGTCTGGCACTCCCTAGTGAGATGACCCCAGTACCTCAGTTGAAAATGCAGAAATCACTCGTCTTCTGTGTCGCTCGCGCTGGGAGTTGGAGACTGCAACTGTTCCTATTCGGCCATCTTGCTCCGCCCCTATCTGAACCAGTTCTTTAAAAGTTTTAAAAACAGGTTCAGAATTGCATCCATGTCTGTGTGACAGGAACCTGACTAGAGTGGTAAAGAAGTATACAATTTGACAGTAATAAGAATTTCCTGAAATCAGCTGATACCAGGCTTCCCATGGTGGAAAAAACTAGACAGTCTACTTTTCTTGTCTGCTGGCTTTAATATGTGGCTACCTTCCTCATGCGTATTACTAAATATCCACCGAAGTTCTTGACACTATATACATGTTTTATTAGAAAAAAGAGAAGTATGCTTGAACAATGGGTAAAATAAGTGTCAGCCAAATCTCTTAACTTTTTAGCAAGATATAAAGCAGTAGATTTTCATAACTGTAAGTGTGTCTGGGGAGACAAAATGCCTATAAGCAGACGTATTGCTACCTTCCTCCCTCATTGGGATTCTGCTAGGAAGAAACAGAGAGAATAGATATCAGGCAGGGAATTGGCATTATCTCCTTTGTCTTTTACATTTTTGATTGTTTAATGCTGTTCATGAAGTTATTGCAAATATTGATATATGTAGTAAAAATAATAGACAGGGCCTGAATAAATAACACAGTTAAATCTCTGGAAGCAGAAAACTATACCTTATGATTTGGTTTATGGTATAATCCAATAAATATAACATTTGGGATATGTACATCAGTCTTACAATATTACTTTAAGGCATTCAAAAATGGTTCAAAGGAGGCATTTTTAGTGATTAAAATTGTTACTTTACCATTCTCCTAACCAATGAAATACTTAAAAGAAGAATAGCCGGGCACGGTGGCTCAAGCCTATAATCCCAGCACTTTGGGAGGCCGAGGCCGGCGGATCACGAGGTCAGGAGATTGAGACCATCCTGGCTAACACGGTGAAACCCCGTCTCTACTAAAAAAAATATATATATAAAACTAGCCAGGCGAGGTGGCGGGCACCTGTAGTCCCAGCTACTCAGGAGGCTGAGGCAGGAGAATGGCGTAAACCCGGGAGGCGGAGCTTGCAGTGAGCTGAGATCCGGCCACTGCACTCCAGCCTGGGGACAGAGCCAGACTCTGTCTCAAAAAAAAAAAAAAAAAAAAAAAAAGAAGAAGAAAAAAATAGCTATGGCTGCTGGGAGGAGAGGGACAAACTTTTCATTAGCATATGTATGATTATCTAGAAGACTTAAGAGAATCAAGTGAAATATACTAATGGGAGTAAATATAAACGCAAAAGTTTAGTCATTTTTCTGTACACCAAAATAACCAGAGAGAAAGTATAATGGGGACAACTCTGTGCAATAAATATGTAAGCTGAGTAGCAAAATAAGAAATGACTTATTAACAAGGCTGAATGAAAACTTAACAAAGGCATGCACTTAACTTTATTTAAAGATATATGAGAAGTCTAGGAAATTGGAGACAGACTTTGTAGTTCCTAGGCTAGGGGGCTGGATATTGATAAAAATGTTGGTGCTTTCAGAATTGTGCCATAATTGAAATTGTGTTGAAATGTAACACAATTTCAACATGCACAAAATTTATTGAAAGTTTAAGTATGAAGCTAAAAATACTAGAATGATTGTGAAAAGAATCAGAAAATTGGCTGTAGCCACCTAGGATCTTGTATTCTTGTATAATGGGTTGTATGGAAACATAGATTGGTGGAATCTATTATTATAATAAATTGCCATGAAATTAGACCTAATGCATAAGAAAACGTAATATGTGATAAAACATCACAAATCAGTTTATTAAATATTTTTATAGTTATGAAAAATATTAAAATGACAACAGTGTAAAGATAATGTTATACTTGACTGTAAAATTTAAAGTTTGTACTCAGAAATTCATAGTTTGAATTTAGTATCATAAAATTATGACATATAAACAGAAGTTGTGGGAAAAACATTTGTGCTTAAGTTTTTGATGCTATAAATGAAGTTTATTGATAAAACTTTATTAACATAACTTTATTCTAAAATTATTTTTTGAAAATTGTTTAACTCCTAGAATATTATGGTATTTAGTAAATATCTGTATTATATTTTTAAATTTCTATATTACTTAATTCAGCAGATATATTTTGACTGTTTACTTTGTGCAATCAATTCAGTTGAAGTGATGAGAATAAGGAGGTACATGAAATCTGAAATTTCCCTAAGCCGGTTTAAAATTGACGAGAAAGGCATATATGCAAATAACTATAGAGATTAATGTAGAGTTATCTGAGCGATATGATAAAATATATGTGGTGGAGGATAAGTAATTAGTAGCTAAGTTTATTTAGAGGTTGATCATTTGGGGCTTCTAATAGTTTTCTCTAGATTCCACAAATAGATGTTATTCTTAGAAGAGATGTTTGATTTCATTTACTGAATGAAAAACTACTGTATATGTACTAGGTTTGAGGTTGTGTGTTATGTGCTACAAAATAAATTAATGCAAGTAAAAGCAAATTCACACTATATTCTGTAATTTTTCCTCCCAAATTAAGAAATTAAAAAATAAAAATGAAAAGTTAGAGAAACTTGTACATAGCAGAATTGAAACTCCAAATGAAGACTAAAATTATAACTTTTTAAGGACAAATGTAAATGTAAATTCAATTAATTTAATATGGGTAAATTTTATAATGCGATAACTCAGCAAAAATCTCTGCCCTCCCATTTTGTGTTGTCTTCTAAAAAATGTGATTGTTGCTGAATTGTGTTCCTTTTGTTTTGTTTTAGATCACCCAATTTTCCTGGATAGTTACTTCAATTTTTAATTTTATAGCTTCAGATTAAAACTAATTATTTGGGCATTTTCTTTTATTATTTTATTTATTCATTTATTTTTTGAGATGGAGACTTTCTCTATCGCCCAGGCTGGAGTGCAGTGGCACCACCTCAGCTCTCTGCAACCTCTGCCTACTGATTGAAGCGATTCTCCTGCCTCAGTCTCCCGAGTAGCTGGGAGTACAGGCACCTGCCACCATGCCCAGCTACTTTTTGCATTTTTGGAAGAGATGGGGTTTCACCATGTAGGCCATGCTGGTCTGGAACTCCTGACCTCAAGTGATCTGCCTGCCTCAGCGTCCCAAAGTTCTGGGATTACAGGCATGAGCCACTGTGCCTGGCTTATTTGGGTGATTTAATGTTATTATTTCAAATGTATCCTTTATACTTCTTTACTAATATTACTATTCAATTAAAATACTTAATAATTAATTTTCCAAAATTTTGGTTTGTTGGTTTTTTTGTTTGTTTTTGGTGGTTTTTGAAAGTAAGAGCCAAGAAATGCTGTTAAGGCAGGATATTTTATAACTCAGTAAAGATAAAATCCACTTTTATCTACTTGAATCACATATTTTTTCAACTTACCGTTTATATGACCATATTTATTACATACACCTTCATACACACACACACACACACACACACACAGAGAGAGAGAGAGAGAGAAGTTGATTGTTTGGGGCTTCTAATAGTTTTTATTTAATTATTGGAACAGGGATTCAGACAGCATGAGACTAACAGATTACAAAATAATAATGTTAGAAGTTTAGTAAGATTTTCAAGTACAAAAGGCAATTTTAGCAGCAGGTCTTATATATAAAGACAGTTTTTTAATGATAGGAAGATTCTTATTTAAAATTATTGGTACCACATATGATGATTTCTTTTAAGAGCAAGGACTCATATTCACTCTTATATTCCTAAGACCTAGTTATAAGTGCCTTGAAAATGGCTTGTGCTCAATAAACATTCAAATGAATGAATAAAATGTACAAATAAATAACTCTATTTAGTCTTCGGATTAGAGAAAATAATGGAAGAGATTAATACATTAATGCACCAAATAACTTCCATTGTTTAACGTATCTACAAATCTCTAAGGAGTATCAATTTGCTTAGAACAGCAGTCACTGAATATTATTTTCTTAAAGGGCAGAGCCTTAACGAATGCTACAATAAGATAATCACCAAGGTATAAATTTCTGTAATTAATGCAAAAACATATAGGATTTTCATGCATAACACTATTTGAAGTGGGCCAAAAAATATGTTAATATGTTATTGATGTGAACTCTCATTTGTTATGTCGCTGAATGTATGTCCTTGTATCGGGACTTCTTTTTTTTTTATGAAACATAAACTATTTAATTCTGATTTTTAAATTGCAAAATAATTTACTATATTGAAACAGCCCATTCATCATATAAAGCATTTGATTCTGTCACCTCAAGTGCTTGTTAAATCACTTCCAGCTGCTACAATCAAGGGCCAGGTACTTCTAAGGTCTGGCACTTTCTGAGCTCCATTACACCTTTAAGTATGATTCTTCAATCCAATTCTAGCCTTCATAATAATCAAGTGCCTACTCCACTTAACTTGAAGGCAACTGGGAACTTAGAATTCTCCATATGTGTCTGTATCTGATTTTCAATCAGACCTCTTCATCTCCCAAATCTGAAAGGTTCTGAATATCTATGAAGTAGTATAGCAACATTTTCACTTAAAGCAGTGTCAAGAGCAGCATCATGGAAATAAAACTTTGGCAAGGAAACTAAGCTATAAAAGGGATACTTCTCCAAACCAACAAGGAAGTTAGTAAGTTAGTGATAAAACTGAGTGAAGCAATGTTTTCTGTGATTGTACCTACATCAGTCTATTGATTAAATAACTTAGCATTCAGGTTGAGTTCAATGTCATTTAAATTATGGGGAAAAGGGAGAAATTCAGTGTTTAAGAATCTATATTGAAGAAAGTTTATACAAAGGCATATTTGATTTGCTTAAAAAATATGTATTAACCATGCATTTTACTGGTGATGCAAACATATATAAATATTATAAAATCAAGACCATTATAAAAACAACAAAATAGAAAACATACTGAGCTTTAAATGCCTAGTTTATACATTTGCTTCTTAAAAAGTATTAATAGGATTCTCATTATGTTTTAGGCACTAAGGCTAACTATGAGTGTGATCTTTACATTACTGAGCTAATTTTTGTGGTATGTGCATAAATTATAAGCAATTCATCATAGTAGTCTCTAAATCATGGTGCTGCAGGGCACACACATACTATTTAAATTCAGTTTGGATTTAACATAGGTAAAGGGGACTAGGGCTTATAGGGATTGTTTCACATGTGGATGGCAGCAAGTGGAAAGATCTAGAGATGTGAAGGGTGTTGAGTTGAAGGAACTTAAATAATAAATTATAGTGAGGACATAAAATGTGAATTGAGTGACTGAAAGAGATAAGGCTGCAGAGAGGGTAGAAGATTATGATATAGAGTATAAAATTATATTCTGAAAAGCAAGGAAAACATACGAAAGACTTTTTTTTATGGACAACAGTAAGACCAGAATTATAGGATGGATTTGAATGAATCCTAAAGATCATTCGGGTCACCTCTCATTAATTCAATAGCTCTTTGTCAAACTCATTCTGTGGGGACAATGCAGTAAACAGAAATTACATAATCTTATAGGATTTTGTGTTTGAGAGGAATGGGGAGACATTTGAGAGTTTGAACAGGAGAATTTGTGGTCTCTAGTTATTATGCTAAGAAGCAAATGAGTGACTGAGAGAACAGGAATGAAAAGGAGATTGTTGAAGTCGTTTGCAAAATCTAAATGAAAGATAGTGGTGGCTCCAACAAGAAAGGTATTGTGGAGATGATGACGAAAGATTGATTAATTGATATAATTTGTCTACAAAGAGTTTTGGTTTGAGCAACTAGATAGGAGGATTGCTACTAACTGAACAAATAAAGTATACCAAAGAAACAGTATGAGAAAGAGAAATTATTTGAAAAAGAGAAATCAGGATTCCCTTTTGTAACTTGTTAAATTTGAAATGTGGAATGAGATCCGATAAGATCATTGAGGGGTGAGTATAGGTAAGAAGGCTATCCAAAGATAGAGGCCTGAATGACTCCAAGGTTAACAAGTCAGAGTGATAAGAAGAAACCGACAAAGGAGATCAAGAAATAGCTATCATTAGAGTTAGATAAAAATCAGATGAGTGTGCTGACCCAAAAATCAAGTAGATAAATTTTCAAAAAGCACAGAGTTAAAATTGGGATCAAATGCTGATGAATGGCCAAGCACGGCTATGAGACTTGACCATGGAATTTTGCAATGAAAAGATCATCAGTGAGCTTGAAGAATAATTTTTATCAAAGAGTGTATGAAAAAAAGTGTATGAGCTATTTATGACAAACCCACAGCTAATATCATTCTGAATGGGCAAAAACTGGAAAAATTCTCTTTGAAAACTGGCACAAGACAGGGATGCCCTCTCTCACCACTCCTATTCAACATAGTCTTGGAAGTTCTGGCTAGGGCAATCAGGAAAGAGAAAGAAATCAAGAGTATCCAGTTAGGAAAAGAAGAAGTCAAATTGTCCCTGTTTGCAGATGACATGATTGTATATTTAGAAAACCCCATTGTCTCAGCCCAAAATCTCCTTAAGCTGATAAGCAACTTCAGCAAAGTCTCAGGATACAAAATTAA
>NW_016805873.1:47386-66530 GCF_001698545.2 Rhinopithecus bieti | reverse complement strand
AAAAAAAAAAAAAAGAAAAGAAAAAAAGTGTATGAAAACTTGATTGGAGAAGAGGTAACAGAGAAAAGAATAGGAGTAATTAGAAACTGAGCATAGATTACCCTCACGTGGAGTTTTGTCTCAAAAGTGGTGTGTATACAAGAGGATAAAGTGGATCTGAAGAATGGTTTAAAAACTGCATTTTGTAATTTTGATTAGTGTTACATTTTTAGTACAGGGAATTTCCATGTACTTCATACCCAGTTTCTCTTATTAATATTTTTGTGTTAATATAGCACATTTGTTACAATCAGTGAACCAATAGTGATACATTATTAAGTAAAGTCTTATATGCTAGTTAGATTCCTGGGATTTTACCTGATGCCCCTTTCAGTTTCAGAGTCCCATTCGTACAACCTGTTACATAGTTAGCATGTCTCCCTAGACTCTTCTTGGCTGTAACAGTTTCTCAGACTTTTCTGGTTTTGATCACCTTGGTCTATAGTTTTCCTTTCCTGTAACATCTTTATATGGTTCTACTATTAGGTTGATATTTACCTTTCAGCATGACTTAGAAAGTGTTCTCCGTCTAACGTGTATATATTTATAAATACAAAAAAACTATGCAGTTGAAGTCAGCTTGCTAGTATTTTTTTAAGGATGCATTTATTTTTAGTTCAACAACCCTCCAAGCCCCCCATGAGAATATTCAACTAGTTCTACAAATTAAAGGACTTTTAAAAGAAATACGAGGCTCTTGAACATACTGATATTTGAGATAATATAAAATCTTCTCCTTCAATCTGCTGTCCTCACTACAGTCAGTGCATTTCATCTAAAATATGAGTCTTATCACATCATTGTCTATGGTATGTTGCTTATAAGAATGGCCTCAATACTTTGCTCCTTCTGTATCCACACCCCTTGGGAGAGTAGGCCTTTGTTGTGGGGAAACTACTGGGCACATTTCACAAGGATTATTCTTCCTCCTTCCCTGAAACACCCATGAAGAAACGTTTCTCAGAGCTTTACCATGATAACCTGGTGGGTTTCATTGATGGAAAGCTCATGAAGATTTGGGGACTCCCTAAGAATGTAGTCATCAGGAATTTCTGAGTCTTAGACTTGTCTAGCCTTAGTATCTAGCAATTCATCAAAATTACCACTTGCTTTCTATTACATTTTTAGTCATTGATTTTCATCTTGTCCACCATTTTTTTCTTGTCATCAGGACAGAAGTGACAGTTTCGAAACTCTTTACATGTAAGGCTAAAATCTGAAGTCTAAAAGTGATCTTTAAAAGTATCAAATGTTATAGCATGTTTACATGATTATGGGATTCTTTTAGAGAAGAAAAGGAGACCATGCAAGGCAGAAAAATTTGCAGAAGAAAATTAGGTCGTTGAGTAGGTTGAGAAAGATGAGGATCAAGTCATATGCAGAGAGTTTACCTTGGTAGAAATAGAGTTAATATGTGTGCAGTGCAATTGGTTGAATTGTATCTTCCAAGAAGATGTCATAGTCCTAATCCCAAACACCTGCAACTGCAACCTGATTTTCAAATAGGATCACTGCAAATGATCAATGTAAAATGAAGTCCTTAGGGTGGGCCTTAATCACATTTGACCATGTGTCATAAAAAAAGTAAATTTATACACAAAGACATATACACAGGGGAAACCACATAATGCTAAGGTGGAAATTGAGGCAATGCATCTGCAAGCCAAAGAATGTCAAAGATTGTCAGTAAAAACGCCACGAGCTAGGAAGATGGTCATGGAAAAAAAAATTCTCCTTCATAGGAGGAACCAGACCAAGGAACCAGACACCTTGATCTTGGGTTTCTATCCTTCTGAACTGAGACACAGTAAAATTATATTTGTGTTTTTAAGATGTCCAGTTTGTGCTACTTTGTTACAGCAGCCCTGGCATATTAATAACACCCAGTAATTGGAGAGAAAGTAAAATACTGGCCAGAGTTTGTAGGTGGGATGATGAAATGAAAGAAGCCTGGATAATTTCTCTTCTAATTCATTTATTTTCTCAAGAAAAAAGTGAGCATCATAAATTAGAAGTAAAGATGGAGATGCAATTATTATTGGAGAAAGGAAGAGGTATAAAAGAAGCATCTGTGAGAATAGGAGTAGGAATAGACATGGGAAATGTAACTGACAGAAACTTGATATTAGTGGTTGAAACTTAAATTGAGATTTCAACATTTAAATAAAAGGTTGCAGCTCAATTTAGGAAAATGATTATGCTGGTGGTGATGGAAGAGTAGATTTTAGAGATATATAATCTCTAAGTTTGACATAATTAATATCTGGTGATTGTAAACAGTAAATTAATGGAAATAAGGAATTTAGAAAGCTAACTAAATTTCTAATGTGATAAAGCTATTAACTGAAGATAGCATACACAGCAAAAACCCAGAGTTTAGTTTTAATCGGTTTTGAAAATTTAACTTTATTGACATAGTATTATATTGTTGCCATAAATATCCAAATCGATTGTTTGACTAGATTATACACACTGGCCCAATTACCAAGTGTCTACATTACTTTGTTAGAAAGAGAACAGAATTTATATCTGCCACTTTGTTTCTTATATAACAATAGTAACATATTTCAACTAATTTACCTGGATTTTATATTTAATACTGCCTACCTATAAGTTCACAAAGCAGATTCATCAACACTCTTTGGTTCATGTTTCACCATAAAAGTGCTGTTACTTCCAGGAAATTTTTTTGTAACTGCTGGTTTACAGAAATTGAAAATGTTTTTAGCCCAAACAGTAGAGCCAGTAACTTTGTGAAAATTCAAAAAGTCACAGGCACAATTTATATGTACGTGAACGTATGTCTGACTGAAGGCTCAGCTGCCATTTACAACAGTGAGGTTATTCTTTTTGCTAATGGTTAACTTTGGATATTAATAAGATAGAATTCTAGGCAGCATGGCATTACTTAGGGTAAGCTACGTTATCTCCAGACACTGAATAGAAAAGAGAAAACTTGTTTTTGT
Source organism: Rhinopithecus bieti (assembly GCF_001698545.2). Lineage (NCBI taxonomy): Eukaryota > Metazoa > Chordata > Mammalia > Primates > Cercopithecidae > Rhinopithecus > Rhinopithecus bieti. The sequence continues at coordinate 63,525 of NW_016805873.1, read as the reverse complement.
TTGGTTGACAACCTTATATTCTATTTTGCTCTAGAATTATCTATTTACTTCAGAGAAATAGCTCCTTTTTTATTCCTAGTTTCATTTTTCAGAATTTCTTATACTATATTTTTAGAATAACAAAAGCAGCTGTTATTAAAGTGATTATTTAATCATGTATACCAAATGTATTTGTTCAGTCTCTACTATCAGTTAGGCTATTTTAAGGAAATAGACTTTCTGTTAAGAATAATGGAAAGCTATTAAAGGAGTTTAAGTAGGAGAAAAAGTTACATAGCTAATGCTGCATAAGGAATGACCTCAAAGCTTAGTAGTTTAAATCAATGACTTTATTTATCTCAGTATTCTACAGGTCAGCAATTTAGTCTAGGCTGGGATCCTTTACGCATCTACTATCAACTGAGAGCCAGCTTTGGTAATCTTAGCTGGGCTCTCTCTACCATTGGAGGACTCCACTGGGGTGGTAACAGAGCTTATTCACCTAGGATCCACAATCTTTTATTCCCCAGCAGGATGGTCCATGACAGGGAAAAAGGTCTCAAGAAAAGTAGTAGAAAATGCACAAGTGCTATTGAGACAGGGGTTCAGAACCGGTAAGTTATCATTTCTTTCACAATCTATTGACCAGAGTAAATTACAGGACCAACTGGATTTTAAGAGGTGAAGAGAGAAATTCTCCCTTTGATGGAGGAACTGTAGCATCATAGTCATAGTTGTTGCATTTCTCCCATTGTTGTAGCCCCTCCTGCTGCAGCTGAATTGACTTCCAGAGGATTTAAAGGGACAGATATCTTCCCTACTTTATTTTTACATTTTATTTTGGTAGCCACATATCAAAAGTTAAGACATTAAACAAACTGCACATATAGGGAAAAAGAGAAAGTGACCCAACATTCCCAGGGAAAGATAAAAGCTCAGAAAACACCTAAGAAGGTCTTAATTTATACTTCATGCTAATCCTTGGCACAGAGACATTCTAAAACAATAAAAAACAAAAAAGTAAAACAATAACAAAAGCAATAAATACTATGGAAGGACGTGAATTTGATTTCCAAAGTTAGTATGCTTTTATTTTATTTTATTATTTTTTTGAGACAGAGTCTTGCTCTGTTGCCTAAGCTGGAGTGCAGTGGCATGATCTTGGCTCACTGCAACCTCTGCCTCCCGGGTTCAAGTGATTCTCCTTCCTTAGCCTCCCAAGTAGCTGGGATTACAGGCACACATCACCATGACTGGCTAATTTTTGTATTTTTGGTAGAGATGAAGTTTCACCATGTTGACCAAGCTGGTCTTGAACTTCTGGCCTCAAGTGATCTGCCCACCTTGGCCTCTCAAATTGCTGGGATTAGAGGCATGAGCCATTGTCCCTGGCTCTAGATTTAAATGTCCAGATTTTAGGCAAAAAATATAAAACATACAAAGAAACAGAAAAGTATTGTCCTTTCAAATGAAAAATAATCAGAAATCATCCCTGAAAAAGACCTGAGGACAGATCTGCTAGAAAAATATTTAACACAACTGTCTTAAAGATGCTCAAAGAACTAAAGAAAGACGTGGACAATGTTAATAAAACAATGTAGGAAGAAAATAAATATATTATTAATGAGATAGAAAACCTCCTAAAAAACCAAAAGAGATACATTACCTGAAAAGTACAACAATTGAAATAAAAAAGGTTATTAGAGGGACTCAGAGGCAGATTTATGCAGGAAGAAAAGAATCAGGGAACCTCACAGGACAGTAGATATTATCAAGTCCCAGGAACAGAAATAAATAAAAACTGAGAAAACATAAAACTGAAGGTATCTGTGTAACTGGAGAAAAAAATAAGACCAACACATACACTGTAGGAGTTCCAAAGAATATTTTAAATAAAAGGACAGAGAAAATATTTGAAGAAATAATGGCTGAAGACTTCCCAAATTTAATAAAAGATGTGAATATAAACATCTAAGAAGCTCAACAAACTCCAAGACAAACTCAAAGAGACCCACACAGACACATTTAAGATTGCAGAGATACATAATCAAACTTCCAAAAGCTAAAGACACGAATAGAACATTGAAAGCAGCAAGAGAGAAACAACTCATTGTATACAAAATATCATAAATAAAATTATCATCCGATTTCTCATCAGAATGTTGAAGATTAACAGGCAGTAGACCAATATATTCCAAGTGCTAAAGAAAAAACAAATGACAAAAAGTATTGCAATCAAAAATCCAATATCCAGCAAAACTGTTTTTCAAAAGTGAGGGAGAAATAACATGTTCCCAGTAAACAAAAGCTGAGGGAGATTTACCCTGAAAGAAAGGCTAAAGGGAATCTTGCAGGGTAAAATGAAAGGATACTAGACAGTAACTGGAAGCTGTGGGAGGAAATAAAGATCTCAAGAAAGGCGTGAAGTTAGAAGTACAAAGTGAATTTCACTAGCCTGAACTCAAGGTCTCAGCAGGGCCACACTCTCTCCAGAGGTTCTTGGGGGGAATCCATTTCCTGCCTCCTCTTATTTGGTGGCTGCCATCATTTGTTGGCTTTTGGCTGCACTATTTCAATCTCTGTAACTTTGGTCACATTGCACTCTCTTCCTTTGTATGAATTCTCTCTCTGCCTCCCTTTACATAGAGACATTTGTGATGGCATTTGGAATCTACCTAAATAATGTAGAGTAATTTCTCCATTTCATCATCTGTAACTTTATCACATTTACAAAGTCGCTTTTACCATAAAAAAGTAACATTCGGAGATGCTAGGAATTGGGATGTGGATATCTTGGGGATACATTTTTAGCCTGTTATAGGCATCAAACTTTCCCAACCATACTGATTATTTCTGAGGTGGTACTCCCTCTTCATCACATAATTGGCCAAAATAAGTTTATGACTTAATACCTGTCATGCATATGTGACCTTTTAAATTCTACAAGATGAATTAATTATCTTAAGAGTTTCATCATAGACTATGTGATCTAGATTCAAACTTCAAACTGCCTATATTCAAAAATTGGCTCATCTATACACAAGATGTCTGAACTTGGGAAGTTCATTTAAACTCTTGTTGCCACAATTTCTTCATTTACAAATGAAAATAATTATTTCCTAAATTAGATGTGAGGATTAAAATGATTAATGCCTGTAAAGTGCATGCAATAGTATATAGCGCATTGGAAAAGAAAAATAGTATATAGCGCATTAACAAAGAAAACACATTGAATCAACAAGATTCTTAGATTTCCTTCTCTCCAGTCAATATAACCACTAGTGTTTCACTATATCTTTGTTTTTCGCACCCTACGACTAAGGTGTGAGATGTTTTGTAAAATAAATATAAAGATATATGTATATTTTCTTTTTCAGATCCTAGAAAATTTACCTGGGAGACTATATTTGACTTGAAATTCTTTTAACTAACTTGAACCATGAAGTCTTAAACCAAGCATTTCTCATTAATAAAATATAATGTGCATTTTTATCAGACATATCAATTTTCTTTTTTTAAAGCTTCAGAAGCTATAATTGGGAAAAGTAGCATAAAATTTGTGACTTCAATTCTTCAACTGCTGAAAGCACTAATTTCAAAGTGTTTAATGTGTGGTTACCAATATTTAAAAAAGTAATGTTTTAAAGCTTTATAGGTCTCATTTACTTTAATTTTCTGTTGAAAGTTTGGTATATCATTTGATTTCTATTAACTTTTTAGATAATATTTCATTTTGTGTATGATAATCGGTACTGTCCAATAGTTAGTTCTTCCATGATTGTCTTCATAGAAGACTAGTACTTTAGTAATGGTCATATCTGCAGTACCCAAGCTATTAGCCACTTGTAGCTATTGCACTCTTGAAATGTGGCTAGATCGACTGAATCACTGAATTTGAAATTTTATTTATTTATTTATTTATTTATTTATTTATTTATTTATTTATTTATTTTGAGACAGAGTTTCGCTCTTGTCACCCAGGCTGGAGTGCAGTGGCGCAATCTAGGCTCACTGTAACCTCCACCTCCAGGCTTCAAGCAATTCTCCTGCCTCAGCCTCTCAAGTATTAGTGGCTATGATACTAGGCAGGATAGATCTAGATTTAAATCTATATATGTTGAAAAATACACTTAATTATTTCATGTTTATATTTCTGAATATTATTCAACTCAGTGACTTAAATGACACTCTGGGCTTGATATTTATAAATATTTATAAATATTTTGTTTATACTCTAAAATTGACTTCAATGATAAAGCTTTTTTGGAGAATAATTATCTTTTTCCGAGTGTGGAAATGCATATTTTTTAAAAGCTTTATACATGTTGGTACCACAGAATTATGAAAAAATAAGATGATATAGTTGGAATAAAAATGATAAAATATTAAAATACTACAGTGTTTTATTTGGTAAAACTGAAGAAAATACAATTCAAAATTAATAATTTGAAAAGTATACTCAGGCACAGAGTTTTAAGAAATGAAAATATTCTGTATGATACCCTAATGGTGAATATATATCATACATTTGTCCAAGCCTATAGAATGTAAAACACCAATAATGAACCCCGATAAATGTAAATTATAGGTTTGAGCTGAATGAATACTTGTCAGTGTAGGTTTATCAGTTGTAACAAATGTTCTGTGCTGGTAGGGAACGTTGATAATGGGAGAGGCTATTCATGTGTGGGATAAGAGGTATATGAGAAATTTCTGTATCTTCAGCTCATTTTTGCTGTGAACCTAAAACTGCCCTAAATAAAGTCTATTGAAGTAAAAATATATACACCTGGAAGCATCTATATGAGTTAGACAAGGCAATCTTTTAGATTAATATGAGGAAATATTTCCATGTGTATGAAATAAAGATTGAATTACTACTGTAATATAAACAGCTACTCATTGTTAGGGTCAGTTTTAAACCACATGCTCTGATGCTGCATTCTGTTTATTTTTTATATATAATTTCTTTAAATACATCTGTGGCAATAAAGTAAATGATATTCTAAAACAAAGCATTTGTCTTATTCATTACACCAACCTACCAAAATCTAGTTTTCATAAAATTTGCACTTCTTGCAAATTGTCTACAGAAAACACTTGATAATAGTATGTGAAAAGAGAAAAACATTTGATAAATATATTAGAATCATAACTATTTGGTAATAAATATATTACTACTACTCTGAAGATAAAAGGAAAAAAGCATACTTCGGAGTCAGCTTTCCAAAAAATAAATAAATTACAGAAAGACCTTTCATAAGTCAGAAATATTGAATAAACTTAAATGATAATATTAAATAATCATACAAAATAAATGTACAAGCAATTTGTAAGTTAAAAAGAAAGGAATTCCAATTCTAAAAGTAAACAACTTCTAAAGTAATATTTTAATTTTTGTTGAATGAATAAAATATGGATCTTTTTCAGTTGATTTGTTTCTGTGGATATCCGCTCTCATGTGAAATGTTGATTTCAGTCCTTTTGAAGCCATTTCCTTACTTTAACGGCATTGCAAAGGTGATTCACAAGGTAAGCATACATCGCATGCCAGGAATATGGACTTCATAATTCATAAGTTTGGATCATTTTCCTTAGAAGGCCAAAAGGTGGTGCTGCTGTGTAGCTGAGTTATCATTCCTCAATAATCAATAGCCTTTCACCGTTTAATTCAACTGCTAAAATGGCGGAAATACATCTGTCATAAGAGCAAGTAAAACAGATCTAAACATGCAGTGATACAAATCGGTGGCAAATTAATTTAGGGTGGTATCCAATGGTAATTGGACTTAGTGAAATCTGACAGTTGTATAGTAGCAAAGAGATTTATAAACCCTTTTTGTGTTCTGAGAATTCAGTTTAGATACTCCTTATAAAGAAGTTATAGATTAAGAAGACAGAGAATGAGTCTTTGAAGAAATCAGTCACCTTATGAGGCTGATTTAATGAGTCAAGTATTACATTCTCATTTTACATATTTAGTAATTTTGTAATCTCAGAATAAATCTCAAAATTGTTGTTATTTCAAAACTATAAATTTGATATCATTATGATTAAACCATAATACTGTTCACTGCTGTCAGTATATTCAGATCCAGACTTTTCCCATTTTAATTTATTAATTTTAATTTTTATGCTTTATCACATCTGTATAGTCATTGTTTTCAAAGTGGAATAATTCTACATGACTTACAATATGGAAAAATTAAGAAAAAAAATGCCCTAACACTTAGAGAATTCCAAATCTTCACTCCTGAGATGATATCACTAAGAAAAGTTTTCTTTCTGTATTATGTTATATGTCAAGAAAACATGATTATTCTATTATTTCTTGATTTGTTAGTGTTAGATGTATCTATTGACTTTCTAATGCAGGAGAGTCTTCTATTTACCCTACTTCATACACAAGAGAGTTGTGCCATACTTTTTAGTTAAATTAATAATTAGTGTTTTTATTATGATTATGTGAACATTATTCACAGTTGAACTATATATACAGTGTACTTTGATTACTTCTGATTTCTGTACAATTTTGTTTTCTAGGAGATTATAGTCTATTGTGTTTTCTTAATACTGAGTGTCTGTTATTATAGGTAATTTATAATTTATCTCCAACCTCTACTGAAGTGTTTAATTTCTTCTCAACACATTTAAATACATACTCTGGTTAATCAACTAGTGTTTCTAGGGAGCATTATTCCTGGAATCCTCTATTCTTCCTTGTTACTGGGGAATACCACATGCCTTTCTTCCTGAAATGTTCTCTTTCTCTCATTATTTACCTTTATCCAGTATTGATTCTTTGGTTTGGATATTCATTTTCCCTGTCTTACTTCTCAGTTTTCCCGTTTCTTATGAAAAGCCCATGTAAAGTAAACTGAAATGATTATCTCACACTGCCTTTATTTTAACCTAAAATTGATTAATGCATTTCTCTCTCAGATTTTGAGGTTTTTCTCTATTGTCTTTAGGAAATTAGTGCTTCTATTGATAAAATTAATACTCCTCTTTTAAATACTTTTAGATAACATGTTTTATTTTATGGAAATTTAAAAATTTTATTCGTTATAATTCATGTTATTTTGAAATTTTATGGTGTTGAAATTCAATGCATGTCTGCTTTTGTTAATAACCTTGTCTCTTTGAACTCTTTCAAAGTAGAAATTCATTTTTCTACTCTCTAATCACAGATATACCTGATATTTGTGAGTTCAAATTTCATTTAAAATTCTCTATAGATTAAATCACCATTTTCTGCTTCTGTAATGGTAAGGTAGTTATTCTAATATGTGTCATCAGAGTGTATCTAAAGGTCAAACTGTTGCTTGTATATACTTTCTTTTAACATTTTAATTTCTTACAGAGGTATAATTAACATACAATAAGCTGTGCATACTCAAAGTGTACAATTTGATAAATTTTCATATATGTACATACTTGAATTAACCATAACCACAGTCAAGATCATGAAAATATCCACAACCCCAGAAGTTTTTTTTTTTACTAGCAATCTCCTTAGGTGTTAGAAGTACAAATTTATTACATGCATATATTGTATAGTGATAAAGTCTTTAATAGTTGAACATTGTACATAATGTAAGTTTTCAAACCTCACCCACCTCCCACCCTCTCATCTTTTGGAGTGTTCAATGTCTATTATTCTACTCTGTATGTTTATGTGTACTCATTGAGTTACCACTTATAAGTAAAACATGGGAGTATTTGACTTCCCGTTTATGAGTTATTTCACTTAAGATGATGGCCTCCAGTTCCACCCATGTTGCTGCAAAAGACATGATTTCATTCTTTTCATGGCTTAGTAGGAGTCCATGGTGTGTGTGTGTGTGTGTGTGTGTGTGTGTGTGTTGCATGTTTATCCAATCATGCTTACCAATCAAGCATTTTATCGAAAATGCTTTTATCCATGAGCATTTAGGTTGATTCCATATCTTTGCTATTGTGAATAATGCTGTGATAAAAACACAAGTGCAATGTCTTTGTGATGTAATTTTTGTTGCTGTTGTTGTCGTTTGTTTTGATTCCTTTTGGGTACACACCCAGTAGTGAGATTGCTGGATGAAATGATAGTTCTATCTTTACTTCTTTGAGAAATATCCATACTGTTTTCCAGAAACTATGTATATCCATACTGTTATCCATACTGTTTTACTAAATTACATTCCCATCAACAGTGTATAAGCATTCTCTTTTCTCTGCATACTTACCAACACCTGTTATTTTTTAACTTTTTATTAATAGCCATTTTAAATATCTAAGATGATATTTCGTTGTGGGTTTAGTTTGCATTTCTCTGATGATTAGTGATTTTTTTTATGTTAGTTGGCTCTTTTATGTCTTTTAAAAGTGCCTGATCATGTCCTTAGCTCACTTTTTAATGGGATTACCTGCTTTCTTCCCTTGTTGAGTTGAGTTCCTTGTAGATTCTGGATATTAATCTTTTGTTGGAGGCATAATTTGCAAATATTTTTCCCATTTTGTAAGTTATCAGTTTACTCTGTTGAATGCTTCTTTTGCTGTGCACAAGCTTTTTCATTTCAATAATCTCTATTTGTCTATTTTTGTTTTGTTGTGTTTGGTTTAGAATTTGGTCATAAATAATTTGCCTAGGCCAATGTCCTGAAGAATTTTTTCTAGGTTTTCTTCTATGATGTTTTTAGTTTCAAGTCTACGTTTAGGTCATTAATCCAACATAAGTTATTTTGTGTATGTGGTGAGAGGTATGGGTCCAATTTCATTCATTTGCATACGGCTCTCTATTTCTTTGATACTACTGTCTACACTTATACAAGTACCATGCTATTTTGATTACTGTAGCCTTGCAATATAATGTGATTCTCCAGTTTTGTTCTTTTTGCTTAGAATTTCTTTGGCTATTTGGGCTCCTTTTTAATTCCATATGAATTTTATAATATTTTTTTTTCAAATTCTGTGAAAAGTGATCTTCGTAATTTGATAGAAATTGCACTGTATCTGTAGATTTCTTTGGGCAGTATAACCATTTTAATGGTATTGATTCTTCTAATTCATGAGCATGGAATGTTTTCCCATTTACTTGTGTCATCTATAATTTCTTTAATCAGTGTTTCGTAGTTTTTCTTATGGAGGTTTTCACCTCTTCGGTTAAATATGTGCCTAGGCATTTTAATTTTTTTGTAGCTATTATAAATAGAATTGTTTTTTTGATAGAGTCCCATGCTAGATCATTCTTGGTGTATAGAAACACTGATTTCTGTACGTTAATTTTATATCTTGAATTTTTATTGAATTCATTTATTCTAAGAGCTTTTTTGTTGGATTCTTTAAGGTTTTCTAGATGAAAGATTTTATCTCTAGTGAACAGGATTATTTTGACTTCCTCTTTTCCAATTTGAACGTTTTTTATTTCTTTCTGTTGCCTGATTGCTCTGTTAACGGCTTCAAGTGCTGAATAGCAGTAGTGAAAATGGGCATACTTGTCTTGTTCTGGTTCTTACAGAAAATGCTTTCAGCTTTCCCCCATTAAACATGTAGCTGGCTGTGGGTTTGTCATATATTGCCTTTATTTTATTGAAGTATGTTTCTTCTATGTCTAGTTTGCTGATTTTTTATTGTTAAGAGATGCTGAGTTTTATTGAATGCTTTTTCTGCATCTATTAGAAGATAAGATGGTTTTTGTCCTTAATTCTATTTATGTCATATATCACACTTAGTGATTTGCATATATTGAACCATACTTGCATTCCTGGGATAAATCCTATCTGATGATGGTGTATTATCATTTTGATGTCCTGATGAAGTCAATTTGCTGGCATTTTGTTAACGATTTATTGCATATATGTTTATTATGAATACTGGTGTGCAGTGTTATGGTGTCTTTGGTTTTGGTATTGGGGTAATACTGGTCTTATAGAATGAGTTAAGGGGAATTTTTTCGTCCTCAATTTTTTGGAGTATTTTCAGAAGGACTGAAATTAACTCTTCTTTCTATAATTTTTTTTTTTCTATCTGTAGTATCAGTTTTATTGCTCCCTTTTCCATTTCTTTTTATTTGGATCATCTCTCTTCCTTCTTTCGGTAGTCTAATTGGTGGTTTATCAACTTCATTTTCTTTTGAAGTACCAACTTTTATTTCATTAATCCTTTGTATTGTTTTCTAATCCTGATCTCATTTAGTTTTCTCTGATTTTTTTTTTTCTTCTGCTTCCCAGGGTTTAGTTTGTTCTTGTGTTCCTAGTTTTTGGAGACGTAGCATTAGATTGTTAATTTGAGCTATTACTACTTTTTTGATGTAGAGATTTTATGCTATAAACCTCCATCTTTGCACTACTTTTGCTGTCTCTTAAAAGTTTGAATTGTTGTATTTTCATTTTAATTGGTTTAAAAAATGTTTTAAATGTTATCCTAATTTCTTCATTGACCCAGTATTCCTTCCAGAGCATACTGTCTCATTTTCATGTATTTGTATAGTTTCTGAAATTCCTCTTGGTATTGATATTTAGCTTTATTCCACTGTGATCTAAGATGATACTTGATATGATTTAGACTTTTAAAAATTTGTTAAGAATTTTATGGTATAATAAGTTGCCTCTCTTGGAGAGTGGTCTAAGACTGTATATTCTCTAATTGTTGAGTAGAATGTTCTGTAAATGTCTGTTAAGTTCACTTGGTCTAAAGTTCAATTTAAGTTCAATCTTACTTTGTTAATTTTCTGCCTTAATGATCTTTCTAGTGCTCTAAGTGTAATGTTGGCATCCTCCATTTTTATGGTATTGCTAGCTCTTTGTTTCTTTTCTTTTCTTTTTTTTTTTTTTTGGTATAGTAATATTTATTTTGTGAATCTGAGTGCCTTGATATTGGGTGTATACATATTTAGGATTATTACATTATCTTATTGAATTCATTTCTTTGTCATTATATAATGGCAGTCTCTGTATTTTATTACTGTTTTTCATTTAAAGTGTATTTAATCTTATATAAGTATATCCTACTCATTTTTGTTATCTGTCTGCATGGAATACCTTTATCCAACCTTTTATTTTCAGTTTACATGTGTTTTTATGGATAAGGTGAGGTTCTTGTAGAAAGTATATAATTTGATCAAGTTTTATTTCTTTTTAATTTATTCTATTAATCTGTGTGTTTTAAGTGGAACATTTAATTCATTACATTACAAGGTTAATATTAATATGTCAGGCTTTGTTCCTATTTTATTGTTCATTGTTTGCAAGTTTTTTTTTTTTTTTTTTTTTTTTTTTTTTGACGGAGTTTCGCTCTGTCACCCAGGCTGGAGTACAGTGGCTCGATCTCAGCTCACTGCGAGCTCCTCCTCACGGGTTCAGGCCATTCTCCTGCTTCAGCCTGCTAAGTAGCTGGGACTATAGACACCCGCCACCAAGCTCGGCTAATTTTTTTTTTTCTTGTTTTTAGTAGAGACAGGGCTTCACCATGTAAGCCAGGATGGTCTCCATCTCCTGACCTCGTGGTCCCGCCCACCTAGGCCTCCCAAAATGCTGAGATTACAGGCATGAGACATTGTGCCTGGCTGCAAGTTGGTTTTTTTTTTTACAATTTTTTTTGTTTCTTTTCTCTGTGTTTTATCTTTGTGGCTTGACGAAATTCTGTTATTTTGCCATTTGATTCCTTTCTCTTGGTGTGATTGTCTTATAAGAACTGCGAGTTTTAATTTTTTGTATATTTGTGTGATGGTAAATATCAAACTTTTGTTTCCATGTTTCATTTTCACCTTTGAGCATTTCCTATTAGGCTGGTCTAGTGAAGACAAATTCTTCTAGTGTTTGCTTACCTGGAAAAGAGTTTATTTATTCTAAAATTCTTGGCTGACAGATTTTGTTTTTCTTTCAGCACTTTGGAAATGCTGTCCTACTCTCTTATGACCTATAAGGATTTCTATTGAAAAGTCTGCTGTTAGTCTCATGGAGTTTATAGATGACTAGACACTTGCTAACTTTAAAATTATTTCTTTTACATTGACTTTTGACATTTCTAATATAATATGCTCTGGTGAAGTAATTTTTACAATGTATTTCAGTGATGGTATCTGGGCCTCCTGGATCTGAATGTCTGACTCTCTTGCTAGTCTTAGTACATTTTTGTTGATTATTTTCTTAAATAAGCTTTTAAACGTTTTTGACCCCTGTTCACCCCCAAGAATACCAATAATTTGTAAGATCTCTTGCTTCAAGTAGTCTCATACATCTCTCAAAGACTGTTTTTTGTTGTTGTTGTTTGTTTTTTGTTTTAATATATATTTTTGTTCGTCTATTTCAAAAGACATGAGACTCTTTCTGAGATTCTTTCTTCTGTTTGGTCTAGTCTATTACTGAAACTTTTGTGTTTTGTATTTCTGTCAATGAATTTTATTTGCAGAAATTTTGCTTTTATTTTATTATTATTTTTTTAATTTGGAGTTTTAAAGAATCCTTTTGATTGAGATCTTTTGCTGGGTGATTATTGTGGTCCTTTGATGGTGTCATATTTCCCAGCTTTTTCATGTTTCCTATGTCCTTCCTTTGATATCTACATATGTGGTATCATAGTCGCTTGTTCCAAGTTTTTGAACTTGCTTTGGTAAGGGAGAATTTTTTCCTGAAGATGTATATATGTTATTGGTTGTGAAGGATATCTTGGTTTTGATTTAGGGTGCCTGTGGTAGTGCAATTGTATCACTTCTTCGGCAGCATATAGAATCAGTAGTATCTGTGATTTCCTCTGTGACTTTAGGGTACAGTTATTAGTTGAGGTTGTGATAAAATATTGCTGGGGACTTGGACACCAACTGAGACAGTCTTCAGGCCCTTGTGTTGGTAGCTATAGAGTGAATGTGACTGTTTTTTAGGCCCCAGAGCAGCTTACTCTGATTCCAGTGTTACTAGGTTCTTGGGGGCTGATTCTTGAAGCTTCAGGTGGTTTGTTTAGAAGCTAATTGTGGGAGCCAAGAGTGCAGTTTGTGGGTGGGTTTTCAGGCACCTGAGCATCTGCTGTGTTGTAGGTGATGACAGTATCCATGATGGAGCAAACCAATGAGACCCAAGCAATTCTTGTTGATGTTCCTGGTAGTTTCTACTGGTTGGGTGGACTAGTCTTCAGTACCACAACAGGGTAGTGGGTATTTTCCTAAATGTGCTTAAAAGAGCTTGGTCCCCTCTGCCCCTCCCACAGCTGGGTGTTGGCTGCAGCCATGTCACCTTCAACTGGGTGGGGCAAAACCCAGTGTTAAACTCTCAAAATGGTATCAGCTGTAGGCTTATGACTAGAGAGGGTGGAGCACCTCTCAGATGAGCAGCATGGGCAACAAGCTGTGGGGAGTGCAGTCTGCTTGAGTCTCAATCTCACAGCAACCTGGAACAGGATGGTGGGTACTGTTCTGGGTATTATATAAGTGACCCTGGATTTTTTGTCCCTCATCAGCTATGTGGGGGCTGCAATCATGTCAGCTTGGACTCTGCCCAAGGGTGAGGCACAGCCCAGCATTGAACTCTCAAAATGTTTCCAGCTGTGGGCTTGTTACCAAAGAGGTTGGAACACCTTCCAGGCTAGCAGCATGGGCAAGAAAATGTAAGGAGTGTGGCCTGCCTGCATTTGCGTTTAACAAAAGCCTGATGTAGTGCAATGAATATTATCCTAGATGTGCATTGGAGGGCCTGGCTTCCCTGACTCTCCTTGGCCGGGCAGCATCTGTGCCAATGTCAGCCTGAACTCAGTCTGAAAGTGAAGCACAAACTAACATTAAACTATCAAAATAGAATCTTGGGCCTGGTACCAGAGAGGGCAGTGTCCTTTCCATGCAAGCAATATGGGCAAGAAACTGTGGGGAGAGGGGTCCACTCATTTCTCTGTCTGAAAAGCTGACTGTAGCAGAGTGGTAGGGAACTTCCTGGAGGTGTATAGGAGTGCCTGGTCTCCCATCTCTCTCCTTGGAACAGTAGAGCAGCAGCATCCCTGTCTGTAGATCCTTGATACTGGGTCTTTTAACAGGGCACTCAGTTGAAGCTGCTGTCATTTCAGATGCCTGTGGTATTCCATGTGGGTTCCTTTTTTGGAGCAACGCATGTCTGCAATCTATAGGCAGCTCCACATGTTAGTGGATCAAGGGTTTCTCCCATAGCCAAAACTATAAAAGCCCATTTTGAAATCCTAGGGATTTCTGTATTACTCTTTCCTTGTGTCTAGAAGTCTGTCTCAGCCCTCAGTCTCCAGCTGGCCAAGCTGCCTTAAACACTCTCCTTACTTCCTTCTAGAGTTTTCTGTCTCTTCTCTAATGAAGCCTAGTGTTATCTCCTAATTTATATTTAGAATGTAAGTATCTACTTAGTTTTCTGGTTCCTCCTTGTAGAAGAGGCATATACTACCTGCATCTAGTCAGTCATCTTGATTCCTTTATCCCAAAACTTTCATATCCTGTTGGAGTCCCACTCTCTCCACCTCACCAATGAAATCATTGATCTAATTCTGAAACAAATTAGTCTGCATTTCATAGAATTTTATATAAATGTCATTATACAGTATGTATTCTTTTCAGTCTGAATTTCTTTAACTTAGTATATTTATTTTCAGATTCATTCATGTTGTGTGTTTATCGTTTTTTATTTCTTGGCATTGCTGAGCAGTATTCTGTTGTGTGTGAATGCCACTACTTGCTTACCCATACACTTTTATGTACACATTAGTTGTTTTATATTTTTAGTTATTAATAAAGCTGTTATGAATATTTGTATACCAGTGTATAAATATGTTTTTATTTCTCTTGGGAAAACATGTAAGAGTGAAAAGGCAAGGTCATATAGTAAGTGTATATGTGAGTATTTAAGAAATTCACAAACTGCCTTCCAAGTTTTAAAACTTAAGTTATTCTAGTAGATATATACTGGTATATTATTATAGCTTTCCTTTGCCTTTGTATAATAACCAATTATTTTGAGCATCATTTCCTATGGATATTTGACATCTGTATAGCTTCATTGGTGAAGTGTCCTTTATGAAATGAAGTTTTGCATGTATTTTCTCCTTGTATTATGGCTTGATTTTTCATTAATTAGCAGTATCTTTTGAAGTGGAAGAGTTTTTAATTTATACTGGAAGACTCAGTATACTGATTTTTTTAGTATGTGATTTTCATTATATTTAAGACATTTTTGCAAAACCTATGATTTCTATGATTTACTTTTAGAAGCTCTATAATTTTAGACTGCACACATATGTTTATGACTAATTTTGTGTTTACTTTTGTATATATAGTGTGAGGTAATGCTATTTTTTTTTTTTTTTTTTTTTTTTGCATTTGGTTATTCAATTGTTCTAGCAGCATTTGTTGAAGTAATCATCCTTTTCTCTGTAAAATTGCCTTGGCATCTTATCAGAAATTATTTGCCTGACCATTTATGCATACCCGTTCTGTATTACATCATTGATATGGTTTGACTGTGTCTCCATCCAAAACGTATCTTGAATTTTAGCTCCCATAATTCTCACATGTTGTGGGAAGGACCAGGTTGGAGATAATTAATTCATAGAGGTGGTTTCCCCACTATTGTTCTCATGGTGGTGAATAAGTCTCCTGAGATCTGATGGGTTTATACAGGAAACCCTTTTTGCTTAGTTCTCATTGTCTCTCTCGACTGCTGTGATGTGAGACATGCCTTTCACCTTCTGCCATGATTTTGAGGCCTCCCCAGCCACGTGGAACTGTGAGTCCATTACCCTCTTTTTCTTTATAAATTACCCAGTTTTGGGTATGTCTTTACTAGCAGTTTGAAAACAGACTAATACAATTGTCTTGATTACTGAAGGCTTTAATAGGTACAGCATGAAATTAAGTAGTATATAAAATCAAGCTTTGCTCTTGTTTTACAAATGTATTGTGTTTATTCAAAATTCTTTACATTTGAATGGAAACTTTAGAACTAGTTTGCCAATATATAGAAAATATGTAGAAAAAGACCTAGGGTTTTGACCGGAATTTCATTAAGTACATGAAGAATATTTGTGAATATTGACATCTTAACAATTCAATGTTCTCACTCACAGGTGGGAACTGAACAATGACATCACTTGGACTCGGGAAGGGGAACATCACACACTGGGGCCTATCATGGGGAGGGGGGAGGGGGGAGGGATTGCACTGGGAGTTATACCTGATGTAA
>NW_016805873.1:43345-47210 GCF_001698545.2 Rhinopithecus bieti | reverse complement strand
AAAAAAAAAAAAAAAAAAAAAAAAACAAATTCTGAGTTTCCTAACCTCCCCCAAACAATATGTATTATAATATTTATTTGTGCCTTCTTTAATTTTTCAGCATATTTTATAAGTTCTCACCCAGCTCTATTTATCTCTTATACATTTTTTCAAGTCCATGCCTGAATATTTCCTATTATGATGAAATGCCATATGGTATTATTTCAATTTTCAACTTTTGTTGCTATATAGAAATTAAATTGATTTTAAATTTTCTCATATTTGCAAAACTTACTCATAAGCTTATTTGTGTCTTTTCAATAAATTCCTTCAGAGTGACTACCTAGTGAATCATATTATCTGCAAATAAAGTTAATTTTATATTTTCTTTCCAATCTACATGTCTTTTATTTCTTGTCTTACTGGAATGGCTAAGATCTCCCATACAATGTTGCACAGAAGTAGTGAAAGTAGACATACTTGCCTAGTTCCTGGTGTCAGACTGAAAGCAGTCTTTCAACGTTTTAGTGTAATGTTCACAGTGGAAATTTTTTGTAGATGCTTTCATAAGGTTAAGGACATTCCCGTCTCTTCCTAATGTGCTGAGAGTTTTTATAAGAATCAACGCTGTATTTTCTCCAATGCTTTTTGTATCTATTGAGATGATAATGTGGTTTATCTTTTTTAGTCTATGAACATGATTAATTTTTGAACGTTTAAGCACATTTATATTTCTGCAATAAACCTCACTAGGTATTTATTATCATTTTCATATATTGCTTAATTATTAATATTTTAAAGAATATTTTCATCTTTGTTCATGGAGAATATTAACATAGTTTTCTTTTAATGTCTATATCTGGTTTTGGAATAAGAATAGTGTCAACATCATATAATGAGCTAGGAAGTGCAATCCCACTTTAATGCTCTGGAAGTAGTTGTATAAAGTTATTTTTACTTCTTCCTTAAATGTTAGAATCAAGAATGAAGTCATCTTGGCACCTTTTGTTTTGTGACTGTTTTGACGAAGGGAGGTTTCTAAGTACAAATGCAATTTTAAAAATAGACTTACAATTATTAACTTTTTCTATATTTTATCATCCTGTTTTGGTAGTTTGTGTCTTTCAAGAAATTCTTCCAATTCATGTAGGCTGAATTTCTTAAAATAATTTTATAACAGTATTTATTCACAAGTCTTTAACTATCTGCAGAATGTGACATAGAAATATCTCATTACTAATATTAGTAAGTTGTGTATTTTATCATATGTTTTTTCTGCTTAGTTGGGTTAAAGATTTATCCACTTTCTTGATATAATAATCAGCATTTGTTTTCAGTGGTTTTCCCTATTGATTTTCTGTTTCTGTTGATTTCTTCACTTACAGTTAATGATTTATTTTCCTAATTCCTTTGTGTTTCATTTGTTTGTTTTTCTAGTTGTTTAGTGAGAAACATAATATTACTGACTTGATGACTTTATTTTTCTCAAATGTAGTGTATATTGCTGTAAATTTCTTCTAAATACTATTTTAACTGCTTCCCACAAATTTTCATATGCTGTGTTTTCATTTTTACTCTGTTCAAATACCTGTATTGCTTTTGCTTATTTGTTTTACCTATAGACTATTTAGAAATGTGTTATTTAATTTTTTTGAAGAGAAGAGCTTTAGATATCGTTCAGCTGTTGATTTATAATTTAATTCCATTGTGGTCACAGAACATACAGTGCATGATTTGAAACTATTCAGACTTGTAAATACTTATTTGGTGATCCAAAATATGGGTCTGTCTTGGCAAATATTTTTGTCATGTCTTTTGCTTCAGTTGGTTGGAGTGTTTTATAAATGTTGAGTAGATTAAGTTAGTAAGTAGTGATGCTCATATTTTCTGTATGTTTTGATTTTATATCTTCTTTTATATCAATTATTTATGGAAAATCTGTGGGAATAATTGTAGATGTGTCTATTTCCCCTTCTGCTTCTCTCAGTTTTCATTTCATGTATGTTGAGCTGTGTTATTCGTGAACTAATAACTAGGTTATTTTTATTTAACCTCAGTATTATGAAATAACGTTGCAAAAATTCTGGTAATATCTTGTGCTTTAAAATCTACTGGTTCAATATTAATATGTCCTCTCCATTTTTCTTTCATGAGTGTTAATATAACTTTTCCCCCTCTGTTTTAACCTATTCATGCCTTTACATTTATTATATGATTTTAGTAACGAGATTCTATTTCAAGCTTGTTTCTTAAAAATCTAATCTAACAAACTTTCTCTTTTAGTTCATATGTACATTTTATTTGTATTTAATCTTTTACAGATGGTTGGATTTGTATCTATCATCTTCCATTAGTTTTATTATATCCCTTTTCTTTTGTTTCTTTTCTGTATTTCGCATTAACTAAACATTCTTTAGAATTCCATTTTATTTCTTTGTTGGTTTATTAGCTATAATTCTTATTTTATTAATGCTCTATTCTGGGTTTCTAGTATACATCTTTAAGGCATCACAATCTATCTCCACTAATATTGTATCATTTCAAGCAGAGTTCAATAACTTAAGTATTCTTCTGATTTTCCCCTCACTGCTGGTTTGTTGTTGTCGTTGCTTTATATTGAACTATTTTTAACTCTACACAATTACATTTCTTGTGTTCAACAAATAGATCAAATTGTTCCTTTGATTTCTTTGACTGTTCAATTACTATTTGTCCAATATTTTGTTACTCATATTTCCTCTTCCACTCATTCACCCTTTAGTTCCTATGTCCCTTTTAATATTTTTTTAACCACTATTTTAACTGGGCTGTTTGGTAGAAAAATGGTACATGCATCTGTTTAATTGACGGAAGCCCCCATTTAATTTTAATGACATTTTCTGTGTTTATATTTGGATGGTCCATTTGAACACAATTTTATCGTATATATATTGTTTGACTAGAATGCTTACACTATTTCTGTTCTTCATTAATCTCAGTCCATTTCCATTGTTCATCCCTTCACGAGCTCTATGATTTTCACACTGAACAAATTTTCATGACCAAATCCTCAGCATTTACCTTATATTTCCATTCTTTCACTTAAACTTGTATTTTTCTTGACCTTGTTATCCACTTTGGAGGCAAGAATTCCCAGCAAGTGTGGCTTTTTTGTCATATATTTCTTGTTACTGGGAAAGACAAGAACCAGTGTTTAATATTCTCTACTGAAGTCCATGTCATTTGCTTATACCAACCTTCCCCAATAGCCATTGCTGTGGTTCATCAACAGATAGGCTACTATCTCATTGTTGCTGATTCAAATCTTGAGTAACAGCCATCTTCACTCATTCATTACCAATAATGAGAGAGAAAGCAAATTGGTATTAAGGCCAGGCTGATCAGGATTGAGTTTTAACTGTGATAGTTACCTAATATCCTATGATCGATTATTTGCATTGATGGCTGTGATCAATTGCCTTTATGTTGATGTTCTTTGCAATGTGACTTTGCTGCTCTTTCCAACAAGTAGTTCACTAATTATAGTGAACTTAAGGGATTACAGGAGTTACCCAAAGCACGTGGTCTAAAGGATGGCACAGAGAGTGGTATTTAATAAATGGACTTATTAACCTTGTTATTATTCCTCACAAAACCCCTATAGCACATTGATACTTTTTTTTATTATTATACTTTAAGTTCTAGGGTACATGTGCATAACGTGCAGGTTTGTTACATATGTATACTTGTGCCATGTTGGTGTGCTGCACCCATCAATTCGTCAGCACCCATCAATTCGTCATTTATATCAGGTATAACTCCCAATGCAATCCCTCCCCCCTTCACACTCCCCCCTCCCCATGATAGACCCCAGTGTGTGATGTTCCCCTTCCCGAGTCCAAGTGAT
>NW_016805873.1:37987-43050 GCF_001698545.2 Rhinopithecus bieti | reverse complement strand
CAATGGCGGGCGCTCCTCCCCCAGCCTTGCTGCTGCCTTGCGGTTAGATAGCAGACTGGTGTGCTAGCAATGAGGGAGCCTCCATGGGCGTGGGCCCCTCCCGGCCAGCTGTGGGTATAATCTCCTGGTGTGCCCGTTTGCTTAAAGCGCAGTATTGGGGTGGGAATTACCCAATTTTCCAGGTGTTGTGTGTCTCAATTCCCCTGGCTAGGAAAAGGGATTCCCTACCCCTTGTGCTTCCCAGGTGAGGCAATGCCTCGCCCTGCTTCAGCTCTCGCTGGTTGGGCTGCAGCAGCTGACCAGCACCGATTGTCCGGCACTCCCTAGAGAGATGACCCCAGTACCTCAGTTGAAAATGCAGAAATCACTGGTCTTCTGTGTCCCTCGCACTGGGAGTTGGAGACTGGGGCTGTTCCTATTCAGCCATCTTGCTCTGGCCCTCCACATTGATACTTTTTTGACACCTTGGCCTAATTGTATCTTAAACACTTCATAACTTCAAGTATTTCAGTCTTTATTCTACTTCAACCATTTATCAAAACAATTCTGTCTCTCCTTGAAAAATTTCACCTGTAAGCCTCTATAGTACATTCTCATAATTTTATGTTGCTTTGGTATCCATTTTGAATACAACTTTAACTTTCTCATACCAGAAGTAAGATTCAGTCATCCTTGAAATAGTTTCCAGCTTTATACCACACCTAAATGATTCAAGCTGGTGTCCAGAGATAATAATTTAGAGGTAGCTCTTCCACCAAGACTGGACTCCCTGCTTTCCTGCAGTTTTTTTAGAGAGACAATTCAGATATTTGCCTGTGAACTTAAAGTGGCCCACATCTTACTCCCTTATATATACTGCTAGTTGCCATGTTGTGTCTCTCTCTCCTTTTGTCTGTCTGCCTGATCCTTTGATCCTGTTTTGTATGACCTCCCTACTCATTATACACTCCTTGCTCATTTTTTATAGGTAAAAATCTCTGAACTTGTTTTCTGTTGTGGTGGTGTATTGAATGTATGGCTTCCAGCTGAAGAATGAGTGGCTGCTATAGGCTGATTTCTTCAGGACACTGAGAGAACATAAGGCCAGGTTCCCATCACCAGAGCAGTAGTCTAGTGGACCATGGGTCAGATAAGAGCTGCAAGTGCATCTGCCAGCATAAACAAGTTTTCCATGTGAGAGTACCCCTGGCTTTGGGTTGGACAACTAGACATTAGACTGTCTTCCAGGTAAAAGAAGTAACCTGTGAAAGTCACAATGTAAACACCTATGTTCAGCTCCCTTTCATTTCCTGTTAGGGCAGGTTGCACCTTTGTCAAAGATCAGTTGACTGTAGATATGTGGGTTTATTTCTAGGCTCTCTATTTTGTTTGTATTTATCTATATTTGTTTGCATATCAGTACCATATTAATTTTATTATTGTAGCTTTGTAATATATTTTGAAATCAGGAAGGATGATGTCTTCGGCTTTGTTCTTCCTTAAAATTGATTTGGCTATTCAGGGTCCTTTTAGAGCCATATTAATTTTAGAATTTTTTTCTACTTTTTGTAAAGAATGCCACAGAAATTTTTATAGAGACTGTATTAAAACTGTGGATCACTTTGAATATTCTGGACATTTCAACAATATTAAGTCTTTCCATTCATGAACACGGATATATTTTTATTCATCTGGTTCTTCTTTAATTTCTCGCATCAATGTTTTATAATTTTCAGTGCACTTGATGAAGAAAAACAGTTAAGATAATTCAGCATTCATTTATAATAAAAATTATCAGAAAGATAGGTATTGAAGTTAGTTACTTCAATATAATAAAGGGCATCTATGAACAGCCTACAACTTACATCACAATCAATGAAGAACAACAAAAAGCTTTTTCTTTAAGATCTGGTAAAGGTTAAGGATGATCACTCTTGCCACTTGCCTTCAATATAATACTAGAAGTCATATTCAGAGCAATTAGACAAAAAAATAAAAACCAAAGGCTTCCAAATCAGAAGAGAAGTAAAATTTTCTCTGCATGCAAATGACATGGTCTTATATGTAGAAAACCCTGAAGACTAAACAAAAAACTGTTAGAACAAATAAATTCAATAAATTTACAGAGTACATAATTCAGTCTTCTTTCTATACATAAGCAATGAACTACCTGAAGAGGAAAATAATAAAAGAATTCTAATCCCAATAGAAGCCAAAAGAATAAAATATGTTGAAATAAACTAGTTTAAAGAGGTGACCTCCCTTGTTCATGCACTTATTCTATTTATCTCTTTTTAGCTGAGACATACACATAATCTTAAGTCATTGTTTTATTCTCTTTTTTGTTTATTTTCATTTACTTTTCTGTGAAGTATTTTTCTTGCTTTGAGTCCTTAGGAGACCAAATTGTAATTTACCCCTGAAAGCCTGGAGGAATCCTTTGAATTCTGTGATTCTACTATAGTTGCAGTTTAGCATTCATCTGTGATCCCAACCCCCAGAGGTTACCTAAGAGCCTAAGAGTCCTTTCGCTCTCACAACAGTTGCTGTGCACCCACTCCTGCTGTCTGTGGCCCAGGTAGGGAGCAGAGGGGCTTGACACTTTCATACACCCCCCAAGAGAGATACCACAGCCTCCAAATAGAGAAGCAGGTAAACTACATACCACATGACTCCTTGTCTCCACTGCTCCCCACCAAATTGACTTGCCTGCATCAGTGACAGGCAACTTGCATCCTCCCTACCCTTGCCTGAACACAGAGTACCTCTAAGAGCCCAACCTTTAGAGACCACCACTAATAAGTGTTTCTGCTCTACCTGCTATATTCGTTTTCATCACCACTGCTGCCTTCTCCTCTGGTAGCCTCAGGTCAAGGAAGGAGCAGAAAGGCTAGACACATGTCCCCAGCAGTGATCAAGCACCACTTCTGTGGGAGGGTAATGTGAGCAGGCCACACATCTCACAGCTGCCATTCTCCATTACCCCAGCTGAGAAGGTCTGTCCTCCCTTGTAAAAGATTCACACATAGTCACATGGCTCCCACCAGGCTATTTTGGCTGCAGCCTGGAACCCATCGGAGATCCCAGGCCTATGATCTGCCTTTGGGTTTCCACTGTCTAAGTGCTGTGCTTACTCCAACTTGAGAGCTCTGCTGGTGACCCAGGAATGACCACCCTGCCCCTCTCCATCACAGCCAGCACCTGAACTCTGTGCTGGCCCAATCCCATTCCAGCCCCTTCAGAATTCACGTGCCATCCAGTGGGCCATCTGGGGCCTGGAACTGGGGAATTGTCTCGCCCAGTCAACACTGCTGGCACGTGACTGCTCCCCTGAGTACTGAGATCAGGCCAACCTCACCAGCTAACACCATGACATCTGACACACACCCACATGAGCCAAAAGGCAGAGCCCTTCCTCTCTCTAAACAAAGCAGTAGCATTTACCACATTAGAAAATAGGTGAGCCATGAAGTTATATGTGTCACCCTGAGTAAAGGGGTTCTTTCTTAGAATCACTCCCATGGAAAGTCATGGGACAGATATTTTCCATGACTCTCAGTTACACTATGGTCTAGAGACAGAAAATAACTGCACATGGACTGAGAGTCATGAGCCCCAGAGCAGAGATGTGATAGAGAAATAAATTGTGTTCCTGACTATCTAGGACATGGAGCTGGTTCAGCCCCCTCACTCCCTCAGAGAAAATGGAGCATTTCACCAGGAGATCCCCTAGTTACCCCCATCAGGTTTGGTGTCTGTGCTCATCATGGGGTATTAATGGGAAAGTCATGGGGTCCAGCACTGTCCAGCTGTCTCCCATACCTCCTTGCTGAATAGGAAGCTCAGGTCAACAAGCACTCCACTTTCCAGCTCATCATTTGAAACAGACTACCTCACAGTAAACAAAGATCAAGTGCACACGCTTCTGCTTGTGCCACAGCTGGTGCATATCCATAAGCACTACGTACTGGCCTTCAGATTAAACTGCACAGACCAATATAAAACCTTTCACAAGAACAGAAAACCAAACACCGCATGTTCTCACTCATAGGTGGGAACTGAACAATGAGATCACTTGGACTCGGGAAGGGGAACAATACACACCGGGGCCTATCATGGGGAGGGGGGAGGGGGGAGGGATTGCACTGGGAGTTATACCTGATGTAAATGACGAGTTGATGGGTGCTGACGAGTTGATGGGTGCAGCACACCAACATGGCACAAGTATACATATGTAACCTGCACGTTATGCACATGTACCCTAGAACTTAAAGTATAATAATAATAATAATAATAATAATAATAAAAACCTCTCAACAAAAGTGCACACTGCTATAGAAGCAAAACCAAAAGACCCTACCCAACATATTCTACAGTCACAGCCTCAAGGTGGGAAGTAACAGAGAAAGGAAAACCCCATATGAATGAAAATAAGTTCAAAATAAGAAGTGTCAGTTTCTCTAGATGATCAGGAAACATAAAAATGCAGGTACCGTGACAAATCTGAATGTCGTGACACCACCAAAGGATCACACTAGCTCTTTAGCAAAGGACCAAAATGAGAACTCAAACGGCAAATGAAGAATTAAAAGTATGGATTGCAATGAAGCTCAAAGAGATCCAAGGGAAGGTTGAAAATCAACACAAAAGCAACCCAGGAAGTGAAGGAAGAGGTGTATATCTTGGGAAAAAAAGACTTCTGGAAATAAAATAAATACTTAAGGAATTTCAAAATACAGCATAATAGACTGGACCAAAACAAAAAAATTTCAGAGCTTGAAACCTGATCTTTTGAATTAATCCAGTCAGACAAAAATAAAGAAAAAATTTTTTTTAGAAATGCACAGAACCTTTGAGAAATATGAGATTTACTATGTAAAGTAACAAAACCTACAACTTACAGGTATTCCAGAGAAAGAAGAAGAAACAAGCAACCTGGAAAATATATTTGAGAGAATAATTAACTATAATTTCATACTATACAAGATGAACATCATCAAAGTATACAGTCACGAGACCATCCAAGGTAGATGCAAAAAAAAAAAAAAAAAAAAAAAAAAAAAAAAAAAAAAAAAAAAAAAAAA
>NW_016805873.1:33779-36083 GCF_001698545.2 Rhinopithecus bieti | reverse complement strand
AAAAAAAAAAAAAAAAAAAAAAAAAAAAAAAAAAAAAAAAACTGAAAGACAGCTGAAGAACAGGGTCAAATCACTAACGAAAAAGATCATCAAGCAACAAACTTTTCAGCAGAAATCATACAAGCCAGGAGAGATTGAGGGTCTATTTTTAGCCTCCTTAAAGAAAAAAAGATGTTAGCCAAGATGTTCATATCATATCAAAATAAGCTTCATAAATGAAGGAGAAATAAGGTATTTTCCAGACAAGTAAATACTGAGGGAATTTGTCACCAATAGACTGAACCTACAATAAACGATTTAAGATGTACAACAATGGAAATTGAAGGATGATGGTCACCATCATAAAAGGACACATAAGTAGAAAGCTCTTAGATCTTATAAAACAATTGCATAATTTACACTCCAAAACACCTAGCTAACAACACTGTAACAGGAACTAACCCCCACACAACAATATTAACCTTGAGTAGAAATGGCCCAAATCAAGCTTGTTTAACCTGCAGCCCAACACAAATTTGTAAACTTTTTAAAAACATTGTGAGATTTTTTTTTTTTTTTTTTTTTTTTTGCAATTTTTTAGGTCATCGGCTATCATTAGTGTTAGCATATTTTATGTGTGGCCTAAGACAACTATTTTTCTTCCAGTTTGGCCAAGGGAAGCCGAATGATTGGGCATTCCTGGCCTAAATGATCCACTTGAAACATACAGAGTAGAAATTTTGATTAAAATAATACCCAACCACCAGTTGCCTACAGAGACACATCTATTGGCTAGAGACACATCTATTAGCTAATGACACCTTCACACTCAAAAGAGTCCAAAATTATATAGCACACAATTGAAAAACAAAAGAGAAGAGAGGTAGACATTACCATATAAGCAAACCTTAAACTAACAACAGTAAGAATAGAAAAAGAACAATATGTAATAATAAAAATCTTAAGAAGATTTAACTATCCTAAATATATATGTACTCATCACTGAAGCCCCAGATTCATTTAAAAAAAAAAAAAAAAAAAACAACTGACCTAGAAAAAAGACTGATAGAAATACAATAATAGTAGGGAACTTTAATATTCCACTGATATTACTGCAAAGATGACTGAGGTAGAAAATAAAAACAACAACAAAAACGACATAAATTGGAATTTAGAACAAATGGAGCTAACAGACATTTACAGAACTTTCTACTCAACAATTGCAAAATATATATTCTTCTCATATATGCATTGAACATTCTTCAAATTTGACCATATATGTGGCCATAAAGCAAGTCTGAAGACATTTTAAAAGATAAAAATCATATTAGGTATCTTCTTGATCTTCTTGGACCACAATAGAATAAAATTAGAAATCAATACCAAGAGGAGCTCTCAAAAGTACACTAATACATGGAAACTAAACAACTTGCTCCAGAATGACTGTTGAGAAAATAATAAAATTAAGGCAGAATTTAAAATGCTATTTTTTCACCAACCCAAATAATATAAGAAAAAAAGAAAAATTAATCATTTATTTAAAACTAATGAAAATAGAGACACAGTATACTGGAATGCAGCAAAAACAATGCTAAGAGAAGTTTATAGTGTTAAATTTCTACATCAAAAAGACATAAAAGTCTGAAGTTAACCACCTAATGTCAAGTCTCAAAGACATACAAAAACAAAAATAAACCAAATCCAAAGCTAGCAAAAGAAATAACAAATATCATAGCAGAACTAAAGGAGATTGAGATGAAAAGCCACAAAGGATCAGTAAAACAAAAAGTTGCTTCTCCAAACAGGACAAACACAATTGACAGACCACCAACAAGATTAATCAAGAGAAAAAGACAATTCAAATAAGTACTATTAGAAATGATAAAGGTGACATTACAGCTGGCACTACAGTAATTTATAGTATCATCAGAGTCTACTATGAACACCCCTATATGTACAAACTAGAAAACGTGGAGAAAATTAATAAAATTGTGGATATATACAACCTCCCAAGATTGAACCAGGAAGAAATAGAAATCCTGAATAGACCAATAATGAGTAATAAAATCAAATTAGTAGTAAAAAAAAAAAAAAGCTCCGAATCAACCCAAATGTCCATCTGTGACAGACTGGATTAAGAAAATGTGGCACATATACACCATGGAATACTATGCAGCCATAAAAAAGGATGAGTTTGCGTCCTTTGTAGGGACATGGATGCAGCTGGAAACCATCATTCTTAGCAAACTATCACAAGAACAGAAAACCAAACACCGCATGTTCTCACTCATAGGTGGGAACTGAACAATGAGATCACTTGGACTC
>NW_016805873.1:27254-33350 GCF_001698545.2 Rhinopithecus bieti | reverse complement strand
CAACAACAACAAAGGAATCTCGGAACCAGACAGCTTCACAGCTGAATTCCACCAGATGTACAACAAGGAGCTGGTATCCATGTACTAAAATTATTCCAAAAAATTGAGGACCAGGGATTCCTCCTTAACTCATTCTATGAATCTCATATCACTCTGATATGAAAATCATGCAAAAACATTAAAAAAGGAGAAAAGGACCAGTCAGTATCCCAATGATCATGGATACAAAGTTGCTCAACAAAATATTAGCAAATTAAATCCAAAAGCACATCAAGAAGATAATTCATCATGATCAAGTAGGTTTTCTTTAGTGAGGAGAGGCAAGGATGTTTCAACATAAATGATTCAATAAACAGGATTCACCATATGAACAGAACTAAGAACAAAAACCATACGATCATCTCAATAGATGCAGAAGAAGCATTCAACAAAATCCAATATTTCTTCATGATAAAAGCCCTCAACAACCTATGTATCAATGGAATATGCTTCAAAATAATAAGAACCATAATTGACAAACCCACAGTCAATATCATACTGAATGAGTAAAATCTGAAAGCCTTCCTCCTGTGAACTGGAACAAGATAAAAGTGTCCATTCTCATCACTCCTATTCTGTATAGTACGGTAAGTACTCACCAGAACAACTGGGCAAGAGAAAGAAAGACTTTCAACTTGGAAAAGAGGAAGTCAAATGATCTCTCTTTGCTGATAACATTATTATATACCTAGAAACCCTAAACACTCCTCCAAATGACTGCTCCACTTTATAAACAACTTCAGTAAAGTTTCAGGATACAAAATCAATATACAAAATCAGTATCATTACTATACACCAATAACATTTAAGCTGAGAACCAAATCAAGAACTTTATCCCATTTACAGTAGCCACAAAGAAAAGAAAATACCAAGGAATACATTTAATCAAGGAGATAAAAGAACTCTATGAGGAGAACTATGAAACACTGATGAAAGAAATCAGAGGTGACACAAACAAATGAAAAAACATTCCATGCTCATAGATTGGAAGAATCAGTATTAAAATAACCATATTGCTCAAAGCAAGCTACAGATTTAACACAAATCCTATTAATTACCAATGTAATTTTTCACAGAATTAGAAAAAAATAATCCTAAAGTTCATTTGCCACAAAAAAAACCTGACTAGTCAAAGCAATCCTAAGCAAAAAGAACAAATCTGGAGGTATCACATTGCCTTACTTCAAATTATACTATAAGGTTGTATTAACTAAAGCAGCATGGTAACGTATAAAAATAGAAACATGGATCAATGGAACAGAGTAGCGAACCCAGAAATAAGACCACGTACCTATAACAAACTGATCTTCAACAAAGTCAACAAAAATTAACAACGAGGAAGGACACCCTATCTGACAAATTATAATAGGAAAATTGGATAATCATATGAAGAAGAATGAAACTTGACCTGTATCTCTCAGCATATACAAAAATTAAGATTGATAACTAAATGTAAGAACTGAAACTATAAAAATTCTAGAAGAAAACCTAGAAAAAATTCTTCCATACATTGCTTGGGCAAATAATTTATGACAAAGACACAAAAGCAAATTAAAACCATAAAAAATAGGCAAATGAGACTCAAACTAAAGAGCTTTTCCACAGTAAAAGAAATAATCAAAAGAGAAAACAGACAACCTACAGACTGAGAGAAAATACTTGCAAATTAGGCCTCTTGGCAAAGGATTAATATTTAGAATCTACAAGAAACTCAAACAACTCACCAGGAATAAGACAAATAACTTCATTAAAAATTGGGCAAAGAACATGACCAGATATTTCTCAAAAGAAGACATACATACATACATATTAAAAAAATGCTCAACATCAGTAATCATGAGAGAAATGCAAATTTAAGTCATACCGAGACAGCAATCAGAGTGGCTATTATTAAAAAGTCAAAAAACAACAGATGTTGGCATGAATGTAGAGAAAAAAGAATGCTTATACACTGTTGGTGGGAATGTAAATTAGTTCAACCTCTTGTGAAAACAGTGTGGAGATAATTCAAACAGCTGAAAATAGAACTACAATTTAAGCCAGCAACATCACTGCTGGGTGTCAATTGAAAGGAAAATAAAGAGGTTGGATGGCAAGATGGCTGAATAGGAACAGCTCTGGTCTGCAGCTCCCAACAAGATCAATGCAGAAAGTGGGTGATTTCTGCATTTCCAACTGAAGTACCCAGCTAATCTCATTCGGACTCGTTAGACAGTGGGTGCAGACCTCAGTGGGTAAGCCAAAGCAGGGTTGGGTCATTGCCTCACCCAGGAAGTGCAAGTGTTGGAGAACTCCTTCCCCTAGTCAAGGGAAGCTGTGAGAGACTTTGCCATGAGGAAGGGTGCATTCCAGCCCAGATACTATGCTTTTCCCGTGGTCTTCACAACCTGCAGACCAGGAGATTCCCTTGGGTGCCTATACCATCAGGGCCCTGGGTTCCAAGCACAAAACTGGGTGGCCATTTGGACAGACACTGAGCTAGCTGCAGGAGTTTTTTTTCCATACCCCAGTGGTGCCTGGAATGCCAGTGAGACAGAACCATTCACTCCCCTGGAAAGGGGGCTCAAGCCAGGGACCAAGTGATCTTACTCAGGGGATCCCACCTCAATGGAGCCCAGCAAGCTAAGATCCACTGGCTTGAAATTCTCACTGCCAGCACAGCAGTCTGTAGTCAACCTGGGACACTGAAGCTTGGTGGGGAGAAGGGCATCTGCCATTACTGAGGCTTGAGTATGTGGTTTTACCCTCACAGTGTAAACAAAGTCACTGGGAAGTTCAAATTGGGTGGAGCCCACCACAGCACAGCAAAGCTGTTGTAGCCAGACTGCCTCTCTAGATTCCTCCTCTCTGGGCAGGGCAGCAGCCCCAGTTAGGGGCTTAGAGTTAAAACTCCCATCTCCCGGGGATAGAGCACCTGGGGGAAGGGGTGACTGTGGGTGCAGCTTCAGCAGACTTAAATATTCTTGCCTGCCAGCTCTGAAGAGAGCAGCAGATCTCCCAGCACAGCCCGCTTCTTCAAGTGGGTCCCTGATCCCTTTGCCTCCTGACTCAGAGACACCACCCAGAAGGGGTCAACAGACACCTTATACAGGAGAGCTCTGGCTGGCATCTGGTGGGTACCCCTCTGGGATAAAGCGACTAGAGGAAGGAACGGGTAGCAATCTTTGCTGTTCTGCAGCCTCCACTGGTGATACCCAGGCAAACAGAGTCCGTAGTGGACCTCCAGCAAACTCCAGCAGACCTGCAGCAGAGGAGCCTGACTGTTAGAAGGAAAACTAATAAACAGGAATAGCATCAACATCAGCAAAAGGGATGTCCACTCAAAAACCCCATCTGAAGGTCTCCAACATCAAAGACAAAAGGTAGATAAATCCACAAAGATGAGAAAAAATAGCATAAAAAGGCTGAAAATTACAAAAGCCAGAATGCCTCTTCTCCTCCAAAGGATCACAACTCTGCCAGCAAAGGAATGAAACTGGAAGGAGAATGAGTTTGATGAATTGACAGAAGCAGGCTTCAGAAGGTAGGTAATGACAAACTCCTCCAGGCTAAAGGAGCATGTTCCAACCCAATGCAAGAAAACTAAGAACCTTGAAAAATGATTAGAGGAATTGCTAACTAGAACAGCCATTTTAGAGAAGAACGTAAATAACCTGATGGAGCTGAAAAACAGCATAAGAACTTCATGAAGCATATGCAAGTACAAATAGCTGAATCGATCAAGTGGAAGAAAGGATATCAGAGGTTGAAGACAAAGTCAAATAAACTGTGAAGACAAGATTAGAGGAAAAAAGAATGAAAAGGAACAAACAAGCCTCCAAAAAATATGGGACTATGTGAAAAGACCTAATCTATGTTTGATTGGTGTACCTGAAAGTGACAAGAAGAATACAACCAAGTTAGAAAACACTCTTCATGATATTATCCAGGAGAACTTCCCCAGTTCAGGCCAAAATTCAAATTCAGGAAATACAGAGAACAACACAAAGACATTCCTTGAAAAGAGCAACTCCAAGACACATAATCGTCAAATTCATCAATTTGAAACAAAGGAAAAAATGTTAACAGCAGCTAGAGAGAAAGGTCGGATTATCCACAAAGGGAAGCCCATCAGACTAACAGTGGATCTCTCTGCAGAAACCCTAAAAGCCAGAAGAGAGTGGGGGCTAATATTCAACATTCTTAAAAGAATTTTCAACCCAGAATTTCATATCCAGCCACACTATGCTACATGAGCAAAGGAGAAATAAAATCCTTTACAGAGAAGCAAATGCTGAGAGATTTTGTCGACACCAGGCCTGCCTTATAAGAGCTCCTGAAAGAAACATTAAATATGGAAAGCAAAAACCAATACTAGCTACTGCGAAAACAAACCAAATAGTAAAGATCATGACACTATAAAGAAACTGCAACAACTAATGGGCAAAATAACCAGCTAACATCAACATAACAGGATCAAATTCACAAATAACAATATTAACCTTAAATGTAAATGGGATAAATGACTCAATTAAAAAATACAGACTAGCGATTTGGATAAAGAGTCAAGACCCATTGGTGTACTGTGTTCAGGAGACATATCTCACATGTTAAGACACACCAAGGCTCAAAATAAAGGAATGGAGTAACACTTACCAAGCAAATGGAAGGCAAAAATAAAAAAGCAGGGGTTGCAATCCTAGTCTCTGATAAAGCAGTCTTTAAACCAACAAAGATAAAAAAAAAAAAAGGCAAAGCCATTACGTAATGATAAAGGGATCAATGCAACAAGGAGAGCTAACTATCATAAATAAATATGCACCCAATACAGGAGTACCCAGGTTCATAAAGCAAGTTCTTAAAGACCTACAATGAGACTTAGACTCCCACACAATAATAATGGGAGACTTTAACACCCCACTGTCAATATTAGACAGATAAACGAGACAGAAAATTAAGAAAGATATTCAGGACTTGAACTCAGCTCTGGGTGAAGTGGACCTAATAGACATCCACAGAACTCTCCACTCCAAATCAACAGAATATACATTCTTCTCAGCACCACACTACACTTATTCTAAAATTGACCACATATTGGAAGTAAAACAATCCTTAGCAAATGCAAAAGAATGGAAATCATAACAAACAGTCTCAGACCACAGTATAATCAAGTTAGAACTCAGTATTAAGAAACTCAGTCAAAGAACTCGGGACTAAGAAACTCAATCAAAACTACTCAACTACATGGAAACTGAACAACCTGCTCCTGGATGACTACTGGGTACATACTGAAATGAAGGCAGGAATAAAGATGTTCATTGAAACCAATGAGAACAAAGATAGAACATACCAGAATCTCTGGGACACATTTAAAGCAGTGTGTAGAGGGAAATTTATAGCACTAAATGCCCACAAGAGAAAGCAGGAAAGATCTAAAATCGACACACTAACATCACAATTAAAAGAACTAGAGAAGCAAGAACAAACACATTCAAAAGCTAGCAGAAGGCAGAAAATAACTAAGAGCAGAATCAAAGGAGATAGAGACACAAAAAACGCTTCAAAAAATCAATGAATCCAGGAGCTGGTTTTCTGAAAAGATCAACAAAATTGAAAGACTGCTAGCAAGACTAATAAAGAAGAAAAGAGAGAAGAATCAAATAGATGCAATAAAAAGTGATAAAGAGGATATCACCACCGACCCCACAGAAATATAAACTACCATCAGAGAATATGATAAACACCTCTATACAAATAAACTAGAAAATCTAGAAGAAATGGATAAACTCCTGGACACATACACTCTCCCAAGATTAAACCAGGAAGAAGTTGAATCCCTGAATAGACCAATAGCAGGCTCTGAAATTGAGGCAATAATTAATAGCCTACCAACCAAAAAAAGTCCAGGACCAGACAAATTCACAGCCGAATTCTACCAGAGATACAAGGAGGAGCTGGTACCATTCCTTCTGAAACTATTCTAATCAATAGAAAAAGAGGGAATCCTCCCTAATTTATTTTATGAGGCCAACATCATCCTGATACCAAAGCCTGGCAGAGACACAACAAAAAAAGAGA
>NW_016805873.1:9072-26466 GCF_001698545.2 Rhinopithecus bieti | reverse complement strand
ATCTAATGAAACTAAAGAGCTTCTGCACAGCAAAAGAAACTACCATCAGAGTGAACAGGCAACCTACAGAATGGGAGAAAATTTTTGCAATCTACTCATCTGACAAAGGGCTAGTATCCAGAGCCTACAAAGAACTCAAACAAATTTACAAGAAAAAAACAAACAGCCCCATCAAAAAGTGGGCAAATGATATGAACAGACACTTCTCAAAAGAAGACATTTATACAGCCAACAGACACATGAAAAAAAGCTCATCATCACTCACCATCAGAGAAATACAAATCAAAACCACAATGAGATACCATCTCACACCAGTTAGAATGGTAATCAGTAAAAAGTCAGGAAACAACAGGTGCTGGAGAGGATGTGGAGAAATAGGAACACTTTTACACTGTTGGTGGGACTGTAAACTAGTGCAACCATTGTGGAAAACAGTGTGGCGATTCCTCCAGGATCTAGAACTAGAAATACCATTTGACCCAGCCATCCCATTACTGGGGGATATACCCAAAGGATTATAAATCATGCTGCTATAAAGACACATGCACACGTATGTTTATTGCAGCACTATTCACAATAGCAAAGACTTGGAATCAACCCAAACGTCCATCAGTGACAGACTAGATTAAGAAAATGTGGCACATATACACCATGGAATACTATGCAGCCATAAAAAAGGATGAGTACGTGTACTTCGTAGGGACATGGATGCAGCTGGAAACCATAATTCTCAGCCAACTATTACAGGAACAGAAAACCAAACACCGCATGTTCTCACTCATAGGTGGGAATTGAACAATGAGATCACTTGGACACAGGAAGGGCAACATCACACACTGGGGCCTCTTGTGTGGAGGGGATGGGGGGGAGAGAACAGGAGATATAGCTAATGTAAATGACGAGTTAATGGGTGCAGTACACCAACATGGCCCATGTATACATGTGTAACAAACCTGCATGTTGTGCACATGTACACTAGAACTTAAAGTATAATAATAATAAACTCACTGAAAACCGCACAATTTCATGGAAACTGAAAAACTGTCTCCTGAATTACCACTGGGCAAATAACAAAAGGCAAAAATAAATAAGTTCTTTGAAACTAAGGAGAAGAAAGACACATTAGAATATGTGGGACACAGCTAAAGCAGTGGTTAGAGGGAAATATATAGCACTAAATGTCCACAGGAGAAAGTGGGAAAAATCCAAAATCGACACCCTGACATCACAATTAAAAGAATTAGAGAATCAAGAGCAAACAAATTCAATAGCTAGCAGGAGACAGATCATAATTAAGATCAGAGCAGAACTAAAGGAGATAGAGACACAAAAATCCCTTCAAAATATCAATGAATCCAGGAGTTCCTTTTTTCGAAAACATTAGCAAAATAGAACAATAGCCAGACTAATGAAGAAAAGAGGGAAGTATCAAATAGACAAAATAAAAATTGATAAAGGGGATATCACCACTGATCGCACAGAAATACAAACTACCATCAGAGAATATTATAAGCACCTCTATGCAAATAAGCTAGAAAATCTAGAAGAAATGGACAAATTCCTGAGCACATACACCCACCCAAGGCTAAACCAGGAAGAAGTCGAATTCCTGAATAGACTAATAAACAAGTTCCAAAATTGAGGCAGTAATTAATGGCCTATCAAACGAAAAAAGCTCAGGACCAGAAGGATTCAAATCCGAATTCTACCAGAGATACAAAGAGGGGCTGGTACCATTCCTTCTGAAATTATTCCAAACAATAGAAAAAGAGGGACTCCTCCTTAACTCATTTATTGAGGCCAGCATCATTCTGATGCCAAAACCTGGCAGAGACACAAGAAAAGAAAACGTCAGGCCAATATCCATGATGAACATCGATGAAAAAATCCTCAGTAAAATAGTGGCAAACAGAATCCAGCAGCACATCAAAAAGCTTATCCATCATGAGCAAGTCAGCTTCATCCATGGGATGAAGTTAGTTCAACATATGGAAATCAATAAATACAATCCATCACAAAAACAGAACCAAAGATGAAACCACAATTATCTCAATGAATGCAGAAAAGCCATTTGATAAAATTCAACATCCTTTCATGCTAGAAACTCTGAATAAACTAGGTATTGATGGAACATATCTGAAAATAATAAGAGCTATTAATGACAAACCCACAGTCAATATCATACTGAATGGACAAAAACTGGAAGCATTCCCTTTGAAAACCAGCACAAGACAAGGATGCCCTTTCTCACCACTGCTATTCAACATACTATTGGAAGTTCTGGTCAGGGCAATCAGGCAAGAGAAAGAAATAAAGGATAGTCAAACAGGAAGAGAGAATGTCAAATTGTCTCTGTTTGTAGTTGACATGATTGTATATTTAGAAAACCCCATTGTCTCAGCACCAAATCTTAAGCCGACAAGCAACTTCAGCAAAGTCTCAGATACAAAATCAATGTGCAAAAATCACAAACATTCATATACACCAATAATAGCCAAATCATGAGTGAACTCCCATTCACAATACCTATAAAGATAATAAAACACCTAAGAATACAACTTACAAAGGATGTGAAGGACCTCTTCAAGGAAAACTACAAACCACTGCTCAAGGAAACAAGAGCGGATACAAACAAATGGAAAAAAAATCCATGCTTATGGATAGAAAGAGTCATTATTATGAAAATGGCCATACTGCTCAAAGTAATTTATAGATTTAATGCTATCCCCATCAAGCTACTGTTGACTTTCTTCACAAGATTAAAAAAAAGACTTTAAATTTCATATGGAACCAAAAAAGAGCCCGCATTGCCAGTACAATCCTAAGCAAAAAGAGCAAAGCAGAGGCATCATGCTACCTGACTTCAAACTATGCTACAAGGCTAGAGTAACCAAAACAGCATGATACTGGTACCAAAACAGATATATAGACCAATAGAACAGAGCAGAGCCCTCAGAAATAACACCACACATCTACAACCATCTGATCATTGACAAACCTAACAAAAGCAATGGGGAAAGGATTCGTGTTTAATAAATGGTGTTGGGAAAACTGGCTAGCCATATGCAGAAAGCTAAAACTGGACCCCTTCCTTACATCTTATATGAAAATTAACTCAAGATAGACTAAAGACTTAAACATAAGACCTCAAACCATAGAAACCCTAGAGAAAAAAACTTGAGCAATACCATTCAGGACATAGGCATGGGCAAAGACTTCATGACTAAAATACCAAAAGCAATGGCAACAAAAGCCAAAATTGACAAAATGGGATCTAATTACCTAAAGAGTTTCTGCCAAGCAAAAGAAAGTATCATCAGAGTGAACAGGCAACCTACAGAATGGGAGAAAAATTTTGCTATCTATCCATCTGACAAACCACTAATATTCAGAATCTACAAGGAACTTAAAACAAATTTAAAAGAAAAAAACAACCCCATCAAAAAGTGGGTGGAGGATATGAACAGTTGCTTCTCAAAAAAAGACATTTATGTGGCCAAGAAAAATATGAAGAAAAGCTCATCATCACTGGTCATTAGAGAAATACAAATGAAAATCACGAGATTCCATCTCACACCAGTTAGAATGGCGATCATTAAGAAGTCAGGAAGGCTAGGTGCAGTGGCTCACATCTGTAACCCTAGCACTTTGGGAGGCCAAGGCAGGCAGATTGCCTGAGCTCAGGAGTTCGAGACCAGCCTGGGCAATATGGTGAAACCCGGTCTCTACTAAAAATACAAAAAAATTAGCCGGGTGTTGCAGTGTGTGCCTGTAGTCCCAGCTACTCGGGAGGCTGAAGCAGGAGAATCACCTGAACCTGGGAGGCGAAAGCTGCAGTGAGCTGAGATCGTGCCACTGCACTCCAGTCTGGGTGAAAGAGTGAGACTCTGTCCCACCACCCCTCTCCAAAAAGCAAAGTCAGGAAATAACAGGTGCTGGAAAGGATGTGGAAAAATAAGAACACTTTTGCACTGTTGATGGGAGTGTAAATTAGTTCAACTATTGTGGAAGACAGTGTGGCAATTCCTTCAGGATCTAGAACCAGAAATACCATTTGACCCAGCAATCCCATTACTGGGTATATATCCAAAGGGTTATAAATTATTCTATTATAAAGACACATGCACACATATCTTTATTGCAGCACTATTGACAATAGCAAAGACTTGGAACCAACCCAAAAGCCCATTAATGATAAACTGGATAAAGAAAAGGTGGCACATATACATCATGGAATACTGTGCAGCCTTAAAAAGGATGAGTTGACGTTCTTTGCAGTGACACAGATGAAGCTGTAAACCATCATTCTCAGCAAACTAACACAGGAACCAAAAAGCAAACACCGCATGTTCTCACTCATAAGTGGGAGCTGAACAATGAGAACACATGGTCATAGAGGGGAACATCACACACCGGAGCCTGTTGTGGTGTGGGGGGCTAGGAGAGGGATAGCACTAGGAGAAATACCTAATGTAGATGATGGGTTGATGGGGGCAGCAAACCACCATGGCACGTGTATACCTATGTAACAAACCTGCGCGTTCTGCACATGTATCCCAGAACTTAAAGTACAATTAAAAAAAAAAAAATCAGGTGAAAAAGACACCTGCCCTTGTATGTTTATCACAGCAGTATTCACAACAACAGTTATGGAACCAACTAAGTGTTCATCAGTGGTTGACAGACAAAATATGGTTTATATACACCATAGAATACAATGCAGCTATAAAAAAAGAAGGAAATCATTTCCTCTGCAGCAACATGGATGAAGCTAAAAGATATTGTCTTAAGTGACCTAACTCACAAACTGAAAATCAAATATTGCGTGTTCTCACTTATAAATGTGAAATAAACAGTGGACACACATATACGTAAAGATGGAAATAACAGAAACTGAAGTCTCCAAAATGAGGGAGAGTAAGAGGGGTTTGAGGGTTAAAACTTTACGTGTTAGATACAATGTTCAGTATTAGGGTGATGGGCACATTAGAAGCCCATTCTCCATCATTACCCATATAACAAACATGTACTTGTAACCCCTGAATCTAAACTAAAAAAAAAATCCCTGACTGTATTCATTATTTCATTCATTTAAAAATACCTGCTATATATCACATACTTTCTTAGCCTGGAGATATATAGCTGTGAACAGGAGAGAAAAGTTCTATATTTCTTTCAGGTTTGTCTTATATTGGACATAAACAGTGTAACAGAAAATGCCAAAACATGTGATAGGGTTATAACAGGAATTTCCCAGAGGCCCATGCAAGTATACAGAAAAAATACATATCCCATACTAGAGGGATGGAAATGATCAAAGAAAAGTGTATGACTTGCGGCATGGCCATAAGATAAAAATCCCCTCAGATAGCTTAAAGAGAATTAGTGAGGTGACTGCTTCCAGAGATAAGCTCGGTTTTGGAGACATCTAGAGGCTAACAACAGAAACAAGTCATTATTATCCCCAAGGCTGAAGGGGAAAAGAAAGAAATAGTGTTACTGAAGTCCAGAAGGAATGGGGGCACTGAAAGTTCAGCCCTTTGGGAGCTATGGTCATAAGGGTCACAGCTGCAGCACTGAGGAAAAATACCTGGAACTCTTGTTTCCCCAGTTTCAGTCTCCTGCCCATGCTTGTCATTGACCAAACTTAACTAGAAGTGAACTTTTAGAGAGCAAACATGATGCATATTATATCAACCACTTGGAGTACAGAACAAAACAGGCAATGAATGGGTTTGGGTAGGAGAGGATGAAATACAATCAGTACAGATTGCTTCTCTTGCTACTCAGATTTTATTCTTGCCATTTAATCAAATGAAGGAATTCTCATTGACAACTCAGGTGAGGCATAACTGCCATTAGACTCAATAATGAGGGATGATGTCAGATTGCTTTATTTTCATGCAGAACCCAAATGATGATAATACATATCACCGTTATTCTTCACGTTAGTTGACCTGAAAAATGAGGCAAACAAATAATCAGAAATGATAAGTATAATTTCTACAGACCCTGATGCTTGCTGGTCAATATTAAGATTCATAACTTTTAACTTTACCATCATTTATTTCGTATCCTTCTTTTCCTCTATCACAT
The DNA here is from genome assembly GCF_001698545.2 of Rhinopithecus bieti. Classification (NCBI taxonomy): domain Eukaryota; kingdom Metazoa; phylum Chordata; class Mammalia; order Primates; family Cercopithecidae; genus Rhinopithecus; species Rhinopithecus bieti. The sequence continues at coordinate 20,370 of NW_016805873.1, read as the reverse complement.
TGTAGAGTTTCCTCATGAGATAGGTGACCTCATTTACTACTCTAACATAGTCTGGGTAGCAGGTCATTCTGTCTTTATTCGATTGTCCCATTTTTCCATTTATTATTATTAATGAACTTAGAAGCTCTAGAAGGCATACAAGTGAATTTCCTAGGTTCCAGGTATAACATTCCTACTTTCCAATGTGTAGCCATGACCCAATTTTCCCTTGGTAGTGGGGAATAATTTCCACAACTAGTAAAATAATCTTGATGCCTGTTGATTCTAGATGTAAAAGCCAAAAGGCCTATAAACATTCTCAGCATCCATGAATGTGCTCCCTGGCAAAAGTGTTTCTCCCTTTTAAGTAAGACCTCCAAACCTATTGTATTATTCTGCTAGTTTTTTGATAAGCACATATGACAGAAGATCCCAACACCTCTTTAGATCACAGCAAATGTGGCTTCTCACTGGCGGATTTTCAGTCTGTGTGTTGTATTCAGGTATCTTCTATATGTATCTCCTTCTGTAAATAACAGCTAACCATTGCATATACTTATCCTAGTGGTGGACATAAGACCCACAACTGCCACAGAGATGCATTTTACATTGGGCCCAGTTAAAACTGACAGACTTGTTGCTTACCAAATAAGTAGACAGAATAGCAGACATCAAACATAAATAGGCTCACCATATGTTGTAGCAGTGCAAGATGCTGCAAATTATCACCCATTTTAGAGAAACATCTTGACATTCCAAGAGCATTGGAACCCTAAAACTTCACTAATGTGATAGACCTCTAAATTTGTGTTGGGGTTTTTCTCTCATCCTCTAAAATGTGTCACACTACTATGCCATATAGGATACTTGCTACTTTTAGCTCACAAAGTAAAATAATGTCATCAATATAATGTTCAATTATGATATTTTCTGGGACACTAAAATGTTCTCATAGGTCATGTATGACAGAATGCAGTAGATTTGTTCTGACCTTGATTTAAGACAGTAGAGACTTATGGCTGTCCCTGCTAGGTAAAACAAAGTTCTGGTTGTTGCAACTAATTGGAAATTTTTTTAGAGAAATTTGCTGAGAAAATAGATGCACATTAGGTGTCAGAGATTATGCCAATTTGGAACATGTTTAGATTATAGTGGTAGAAAGTTGTCAATTTTCAGGGGATTATTCTTCATTTAACTTGCTTCTTCCCACTCATATAGCTATATTACACAGGTGAAGAAACATATATGTTTTCTACTACTCATCGAATATTTTTGTTTATCCTTTCAGATACTAGAGAAATAACCATTGGATCTACTGAGAATTGGATTCAGGGAACAATTTCATCTGTCATGTAACCTCTATAATTAACCATACTGATGACTGAATCATAGTAGTGTTTCTGCTTCATAGGAAGAAATGTTACTTTGGACTGACCAATCAATAACCCCCAGAGGGTTCTATGTATTTCTATCATAGCCATGCACAAACATTATTGTATGTGGCCACAAGTTCCTCTGGTAATGGCTTGGAGGAAGATTTAAAATATACATTTGACTCTCCACTGCAGAGTGTTACCCATGATGAACTAGCCTTGCTCTACAAGTAAGGAGTTCTAGGTGCAGGAACTGTCTCAGATATGGAACTCAGTAAAACTACACAAGTTCCAAAAACATGTTTTTTTTCTGAATACATAGATGAACCAACATCATAATGACTACCCATCTCTTTCATTCACAGGGATTTAATAATCAATTAACTACTGCCACAGATCCTGCGGTTAAAATATTTTGAATGCAACTTTGGCCTTCCAGCTTGTGGCTATCTTGTCTCTGATCATTAGTGGACACCAACATTTTGGTCTAATTGTTCACATTGATGAAGAGTGCAATTAAATGGCGCATTAGCATCTTCAGCTTACAGTGGGATAACATCAAAGAATTTTAGAGAAAGTGCTGGTGCTCTGCCAAAACTTTTTTTTTTTTTAATGCCTTTGGGAAGGAATATCTTCTAGGTCCTCCACATGTGTACATTTTCCCTGCTCTATGTGGCAGGGAAAGTTACATACTATAGATCTGCTCTGATATTCTCATATCCTTTACATTATTAAAGACAAGTTCTGGAATCTTTATCTCATTGATGGGAAGCCACTATTGAATTCAGGCTTCAAGTAACCAAACAAGAAAACTCATAGAGCATTGCAAGTGTTCAGATAAACAAATGAAGTTACACATTCCAAGTAAATTTCCCAACATTGAAAAATCTGTTATGTAACACCAGATTTTGTTTTGTTTGATCTAATAACAACAGAGTCAATTCTAACACATAGTCTTCAGGGAAAGATCTTGCAGATATGTTGGTATGTACTCTTTCTACTCTTGGAAAAGATCTTACTCTTGGAAAATATCTTGCAATTCTCCCTCTGTGAAATGCTAGTATTTAACTCATCAGGCAGTGAGGGGTGTAGATTTGTGTCTTTTGGAAAAGTGGTATTTCCTTGAGTGATACCTACTCCAGCCAAGGTCATTGAAAGATATTTAAGCAAAGAAAGATTTGACTTGTCCATTCAAATCATTAATGTGTGATGAAACGTCTCTACCTCAATTCATTGGGGATATATTTCTTCCTAATCACTTTCCTATCTATAGCATAGGAAGAGATTTGATGAGTTTATGCACTGGCATAATAACTGTGAAACACAGATAGTCATTTTCAGGGACAGATGCTTAGCCCTGTCAGCCCTGTAGCTATTGGAATAAATAGAGGTTTTTTGTTTGTTCGTTTGTTTTGTTTTGGCCCCATAGAAGTCTTTTTTTAAAAATGTTCTCTTCTTTATTCTTGAATTGGGTGCATGTGTTCCTTAATATAATGTTTTGTGTTTTCCAGTACTGTCTGATGATATCAGCCTACATTCTTTCTATTCATCACTGTTGCCATAACAATGAATAACAAGAGCCTACATGATCACCCAAGTATTTATGGTCTATTGCTAATCTATCCTGAACTACAACCAATGGTAACCTGGATAATTGTGATGCAATGCATGCTACAAATTAGGATTATTACCTTTTTCCCTGACTGGAGATCATATGTTCATCAAATATGTGAGCAACACAGATCCAAAATCTTACGATAGTCATCACGTTTCTGGGACCACTCCTAGTATCAATTACAACATCAACTAGGTATTGGTACAGTAGAGATTCACTCACACAGAAACATTAATGAATGTATTTCAAACAGTGTGTGCACAGTTTACTAAACAGAGGATGTTGAGATGCTCAGAGACTAGTAACATTATAAAATGGTTACCTTTCCTAAGACTAAAAGAATGGAGGAGAGAGCATAGTCTTATTGGAGTCACAGAACTGGGATCACTTGATGGAAATTGTTATTACAGAAAGATATAACTACTGTCAGAGTGTAGTGTCAAAGAAGGGGGAAGAAAAGAACTACCTTGACCTTGATGTCTCCTTACTTCCGCCCACTGACTTGTGTGTGTTTCTCATTAGAGGAGTGCAACTGGAAGCCACAACACACACACACAAAACCTCTAGTGATGCAGTTATAAGGTCGACCTCCCAGAAATAGTGAAGCACAAGAAATGTTAGAGAGTACATCAGAGGTGTGGAAACAAAAAGGAATAATTCATTTAGGAGGTAACAATTATATCAATACCTAAAATGAAAGAGTAAAAATGTGTTTTTCAGAAAAAAGTTAGAGGAATATTCCAGGTAGGAAGAAAAGTCATGAAAAGAGCTGGACATTGAGACATTGTACACTTGTAAAATTGAAAGAAGATTGGCACGGAAGAGATGTAAATTGGAAAGTGGTGATTTGGGGCACCTTAGATGATGCAACGTCTTTTATATCAAGTTGAGATATTTAGACTTTTTTCATAGAAATAACGGAAAAGCATTCAATGGTTTTAAGAGAGACATGATAAGGTCATTTTATGTCAAGAAAGGGCATTTAACCAAGTTGGAGAAAATCGATTGCAAGAATAAATGCAAGGAGATGAATTAGAAAATAAATGCAGTGTTTTAGGTGATAAATAATAAGGTCTAGAGTGAAAGTAATTACTTAAAAGTAGATGAGATATGGAGAAATATTTAGAGAATATAAACAATGGCTGGGCATGGTGGCTCACACCTGTACTCCCAGCATTTGGGAGGCTAAGGTGGGTGGATCACCTGAGGTCAGGAGTTCAAGACCAGCCTGGTCAACATGGTGAAACCCTGTCTCTACTAAAAATACAAAATTAGCTGGGTGTGGTAGTGGGTGCCTGTAATCCCAGCTACTTAGGAGGCTGAGGCAGGAGAATTGCTTGAACCTGGGAGTTGGAGGTTGCAGTGAGCCGAGGTAGTGCCATTGCACTCCAGCCTGGGCAACAAGAGCAAAACTCTGTCTCAAAACAAACAACAACAACAAAAAACAAAAAACAAAAAGCAAACAAAAAAAAAGGAAACAAGATTTAGACACACACACACACAGGCAGAGAGGAGGGCAGGGTAGAGAACATGAGAGGGAGAGAGGAAGAGAGAGAGATAATTAAATTAAGCAAGGTATCTAACTTTGAAATTTAGTAAAATGTAGGCATTTTACTCTGTCTCATTGGGATGTTCTCCATTTTACAATGTCTTCCTTGTCAAATTTATTTGTAATTAACACTACTTCTATTATGTCAGTGCAGTTATTTCCACCCTATACCTCCAATGAACATTTTTTTCTAAATCTAACCTCAGTAATTTGCAAGATATTCTACCTCATCTCTGAAATTTGGCATATTCTAACTGAACTTGCTAGTCTTTCATTCTACATCTACCCATTTTTCTGATTACCTATATTATTTTAATGGTGCCATCCTTAAAATTTCTCATCTTCTAAATAACTTTCACTTATTCTTTGTTAATTTATCATATCCAATTAGACAAATGCTGTTAGATTTTACTTCTAGTAATTTGCATCTGTCCCTTTTCTTTTGTATACTTTAACTCTACTGCAGTTTAGACCACTGTTTCCTCTCCAGTGGACAACTGTCATGTCCCTCTACTTAGTGTTGTGTTTCTTTCCAATACATTTGATAAAATTAATATTTCCAACACAAAATATTGGCTATGTCATTGATCTGGTCCAAAATTAATGAAAGTCACTCCTTACAAACCAGTTTAAATATATAATTGCTATATTTTCATTCATTAAACTTTTATTTTCTCCTTTTCATTCACTTTGTTTAAAAATTCTTTTAAAACTCATCAAATTTGTTCTTTGACTGAAGTAATGAATTATTTGTCATAATGCCGTGGCTATGTCTGCTCCTTTATGTTAAAGCTAATTCCTGATATTAAAACAGTTATTTTTAATCAGAGATGTTACATGTTTTCTAAATAATGGGTTTTGACACCAATATGATATATATATAATATATCAACATAATAAATATAATAAAGCTATGAATATTTAGCTACGTGAACCATATAGTTAAATTGGTAAAACTATTTTAAAAGCTTGGTTCTATACTGTTTCTTCAGACAGAATTGTCTCAGTGACTCTTAATAGTAAGAGTTTCTTTAATATAGCATTATGATAAACATGAAGGAATTAATCATAATTGCTTAGTGAGAAAACATTTGACTTCTTGGAAATGAGATTTTTATATCTGTAAATAGGATAATCGCACTTGCCCTACATACTTGACAGAATTGTTTTGAAGGCCAAAAGAAATTTAAGAATGCAGATAACTTTAAAATACAAGTATGCTATGTAGAGGTCTCATATCTGTAACTTCAACAATCTCAAATCCATATAAATATCAGCAAACTGCTTGTTTTAAGAAAGACTGCTATTAAATTCATTTCTTTTCTGAAATCACTGATTAGGATGCTATGCATATTTAAATAGTACTTCAAATCACCAAGGCAGTTTTTATATTTGAAAAAATGACATGAGATTATTATCTAATTCTCATCTCTGGAATCACTATACTGTGGTAAGAGGTTCTTAAGACTTAGTTTCTGCAAGTCTCTTTGTCATAGACATAATAGACCAAAACACATTAAAAAGATTACATGTAGTAAAACGAAGTATACTCATAGTTGATATTAATTATGTCTTTCTGCTATTTTGAAAAAAGTCAAAGAAGCTTAATAACTTTAGTTTCTAGCAAGTTTTCTAGCCCATATTATGTTAAAATCGTAAACAAATGAGGATCGGCTACTTGAAACAGATATTATTTGTATTACAATGAAATACGATATATAGCAAGTAAAGATGTAAACATAAGTTTTAAACATGGAAGAGAGGGTTAGCATTCTTCCAACTATGTTCCCCACATCTCTCTCTGGCTTCTAATAATGTACCTAAAGGGTCTTTTGGAGTAGAGGGGAAACCAAACAACAGAACTCTGGAGCAACCACTCAGCTTCCATTTAAGTAGCTTGTTTTTAAATGCTTAATACACAGAAGCTTTTCCCAAAATCCTCTTTTGAGAAAAGATTTATATTTTCTGTTACCCTCCCTGCCACCTCACATAGTAATTCCCTTCCAAAAAACAAAAACAAAAACACCTTGAAAAGCTCTGTGGTAGAGAAAGGCATTTCTTTTCTGCAATGGATATTACTCTATTACATCCCACTGAAGTTGCTGACTTATGTAATGATGATGTTGTGTCATTAAGAAAAAGTTAAACTGTGTTCACATAATTCTCTGTCAGAATGCAACAGAGTATTGGCGATAGCTTGAATAACAGCCCCCAAATACCTCCATGTCCTAATTCTCAATACCTATCACCGTTACCTTATATGGTAAAGCAGACCTCGTAGTTGTGATTAAATTAACAATCTTGAGATGGGGAGATTATTCAGGTGGGTACTATGTAATCATCATGATTACATAGTAATCATAGTAATCATTTAATGGCAGACACAGCAGGAGTCAGAGGAGGAGGATAATGAGATTTGATAAGGGAATCAGAGTGGATTGATGTACTTTGAACTTCTTAAAAGGGGCCACAAGCCAAGGAATACAGGTGACCAATAGATGCTGGAAAGGTCAGGGAATGGATTTTCACTTCATCCTCCAGAAGGAATCAACTTTCCAAATATCTTGATTTTAGCCCATTGACACTGATTTCAGATTTATGCTTTTCAGAACTGTGAGATAATAAGTTTGTGTAATTAGCCTACTAAGTATGTGGTAATTTGTGGCATCTTCTGTAGGAAATTAATATAGCATGCAAGACATTTGAGTGTCTGTAGTTGTGGTAGCTTCATGTGACAACATTCTCTGTGAAAGTTCCTATGAAGTTTCTCTTAGTCATTCATACATTCATTTATAAACTAGATCCATATTAAATATCATTAGCTATTTTAGGTTTCACAGATGTATAAATTATCATTCCATAATATAAGACCTTGAGGAACTAGGAGTCTGGTAGAGATGACAGATATTTAAGATATAATTATGATCATGTGTTAAATAATATAAAAGAAACTTAAACAAAATAATTTTGTGGGAACCTAGGAGAGAACCTAAACCTCTCTGGAAAAGGTTAGAAAGATTTCATGATACGTGAGTTAAGTGATAGAGAATCAGACGAAAATTTCCAGGGTAATTAAGTCTAAATAGGAATCCATAGGCAGAAGAAGTCCTAATGCAAAATATGGTGACCTAAATATTTTAACCTGTTTAAACAGCTACAAAACTAAATGGAAATCTGGGGAACAAAGAGTGATCTGAAAGGATCGCTGATTAATGTGATAAATGCATGCAATGATATACTACTCACATATTATCTTTCACAAATAATTCTAAATATAAGGAAATCATTCCTACTGAGTTATAAATGAAGGTGGAAGGAATGACTAATTTGTTTTATGACAATGTGAAACCCAGATTTTAAAAATATACATTGTGTTTACAAGATGAGCACCAATGTTCCTTTAGTTCTATACTTATATAATTCTGTTGAATCTAAGTGAAATTTATCCTAAGTTCCTAAGTTGGTAGAAATAAAGCTTTTGAATACATCATAAAAATTGTATGTTTGCTAGAAAGAGTGTAGTGTATTTGTAAAGAACCGATTATTAATATATTTTTTGCATGGCATTAAAAACAAGAAGTTGTTCAAATATTTGTATGTTACCATGTAAACAAATATCTGTTTGTTTAAAAGGGTTCTTTGTTGTTGCTGTTGTTTGTTTATTTTTTCTTTTGTTTTGTTTGCTTTTCATTACTTTTCATTAGAATGTTTCAGGATTATGTGGCTGTAGTCAAGGTCTTTATTTATTCTGTCCTATTCAAGTTAACTTCTTACTTTAGCACTGATGATTTCACAAGTCTCATTCCTTTCTCCACCACACTTTTAGTGAAGTATGAATACCTATTGTTTGCCACTGCTGTTATTCCTCCGATGTGAAGGCCACCTGTCATTGAAAAGAGTTACCATGCTCTGGTAAGGCAGATAAGATATTTTTAAATATATTCTAAAATTTATTTAATAGGTTTGACATTTCCAGAAATTGTCCTTATCCATCATTACGGTACATGATCAATCATTTTAAACTTCATCATCTACAAAACAAGCATTAATAACAGGGGAAAGAGTTTACATTCTATTTTTCTCAAGAGATTTATATCAAAATGCTTTGGACAGCTCTGCTAATTAAGGATAAGAAACTAAAAAATGTTGACCAATCTGACTGTCTTAACAGGGTCAGGGTCTTAACTGAAATTTCTGTTAATCAATGTTTTACTTTAGATATTTAGGGGCATAAAGAGTGAGACCAGTAATATTTCTTTGGGTAAATCCGTAATCTATTTGAATAAATATGCCTTGATTTCTCACTTATTCTCTCAGTATTAACTTTAAAAGTCAGGTAGTATTTATTTTTTTTTCAAATATGTAAAATAAACAGGTACATAAATCATTAGTGAATCACCTGTATGCTATGACTGGATGCTGCCAAAAATTTACCTGTGTGAACGTTGACTTTATTATTTTGGCCATGACTACAGTCTCACTCCAAACAATGGATAGATTGTGAAACGTGGCCTTCATAGTGAGTCTATTTTTAGGATGAACACTTCAGGAGGCATAATTTTTACGTGAGGTATTATACCCAAACTAAAGTTTGGTCAAGTAAGTATCAATTTAAAAAGAAAAAAAAAGATGCCCATATCCTAAAAATTGTAAAGATACTTCTCAAGCAAGATCTGGTCTTATTCCAGGGCAACTGATATCCATCTATGGGAACAAAAAATTACTCTTTCTATCAGTCAGTATATGAGTTCACTAAACATTTGTAAGGTTAATAAATGTCAGAAGAAAGGCTAGGGTACCTTATCACAGTCTCTGCTATTCTGATTTTAAACTACTTGAACAGCAATTGATGGAGCAACAGAAGTGACAGTTCTGTTTTTAAAATAAAACACAGAAAGCAAACCCAACTCTATTATTCTCTATAATAAAACCAAATACAATGAGAAATAAAATTAGAAGGGGGTGGGGAACAGTGCAGAGGCAGAGATATCTTGTCTCTGTTCTGAGTTATTGAAGACAAAATATAATGCAGAAATGTTATATCTAGTGTTATTGTAAAAATAATGTGTATGTTTAGCCATGTGTATCATCAACTTTCAAATCTAAAGATCAAAGCACTCTTCCAGTTAATAATATGAATAACCTACATCCAGCTCCGAAGTAGAGCAGATTCCACTTCTATGCCTCTGGAAATATATTCATACTTTTAAAGATTTTTTTAAATACCCATGTTTTATATAATGAAATTTCACAAAATGATAGCCAATACATATGATGTTTTTTATCAGTCTAGTTCTCTAAACTAAATATTTATTCTGGATCTGTATTTGCACAAATTAATAAGCTAGGGATTTTCATTATCTAGTAAAAATAATGATTATCAATGTACTATGGCTACTTTGATAGACATCTGGGTTATTTCTATAAAATGCCTAAATATTTACAGGGAATATAAAACAACAGCAACAACCAGAAAACAAAAACAAAAAAACTTACCTTCATCCAGATGTTTTCCTTACATGATAACAGATATTTGAAAACATTTGGATGACTAGATCTTTCACTTTTCATATAAAAGTGAAATCACAGATATATATGTGAATCTGTCTATAATGGAATAAATTCTAAAATAGTCACTAGATAGTGGAATATCCTAAAAGACCTTGAAAGCATTATTTATTTTTACAGGAAGTCATTCTCTCTGCTCCAAAGTGATTTGTTCAGTATGCTTTTGACTTTTTCTTAGCTTTAAAGTAACCAATTAGAAAAGAACCTTCTGATATGTCCATATTCATTTCCACATGAACTAAATATGAAAATTCAACGTTACTCACAATATCTACACACAACTCAGACAAATAACAAAGAACAAAGACAAAGAATGTGATTGATGCTAAACTGATGAAACAGCTGTGAAATGCGAGATATCCCATAGAGATACACCTGAATCCATATCAATCATACGTATTTTCTTCTATAATTCAGTTATATAAAAACAAAATTTCTCACTTCAGTAGTTTTTCCATTAGCATTCCATTAAACTTGTATACTGTTAATTAAGAATGTTGGTTCCTGATACGTTGCATGTTATACTTTGAGAAGATTTTGTGTAATTGAAATTTAGACAGGGAATACTATTCTATTCTGTTTTTAGACAAGTTAACTAGTACTCAAAGAAGGGCAAATAACCAACTGGATATCTAGTACCAAGTGGGTCACACATTTCTTAAATTCGAATTCAGTTGTTCTTTTTCCCAGGCCTTTATTCACTGCACTATATTAAGTTGCCTTAAAAACAGCTGAATATTAGACCATTAAAACTAAATACTAACATTATCAAAATGTCCAAATTTGTTTAATTAGAATAATATAACTTAGATTTAAAACATATCCTCAATAAACAGAGAATATTTTTATTATTATTACTGTATATGAATATAAAATAACAATAGGAAAAGATTCTTTCCAGCTGCTTCATGGAGTATGGATATTTGTACTCTTGTAAAAAGAATAAACACCTTATAGGTAAGCTAAATAACTGTAAATAAGTTTATATCATAGAAAAGGTAGAAATAATCTACTTAGTTTGTTACATTTAAAACCTTTTTGAATTTTTTTTACTTAATTATTTTAAAAGCCCCAAGTGAAGATTTTAAAGAACCAAGTCTAATATTTCTTTTAAACTGTTTATCTGGATCTTAAATAAATCAAACATTTTTAAAATAAATCAAAATGGTTTTTACTTACCTTAAGAATTCAGATTAGAATTCTCTGGTCCCAAA
>NW_016805873.1:0-7232 GCF_001698545.2 Rhinopithecus bieti | reverse complement strand
GCATAATTTTAAAATTCAGATTATATATTATAGAAAGAAGTATCAGGATTATTTAGCATTAATAGAAATTTTAGGAAAGTTTTAAAATACTATCCATAAAATTTCCATGAACTAAGAAAGAATGATTATTTTGTTACATAACAAGTAACCTTACAATGTGTTCTTAATGCATTTATTTTAAAAAGTAAGAATAGTCTAATTTGGCTTAAGTCAGAATAAAGAAACAAAGACACTAACAATTATATTCATTATTGATAGGAATTTGTCTCCACCATAAGGCAGCAGAAGAAAAGACTTAGAAAACTTTTAATAATTATTTCATCAAGATACATTTTGAGATGAATTACAGTTTTACTTACATTATTGGCACAGATGGTATCATATTTGGAAGAGGGATTTTAGAAAGTGTAAGAGAAAAGGTTATTTGGTCTTTTCTGTGCCAATATTAGAATATTCTTAGAACAAAAACCATATTTGAGAAACAAAGAATAGAAGGATCTCTAAAAATGAAAAATGTATCCTCTGGCAATATCTGATCTAACAACTAGATGGCCTCTCAGGTTCAATGGCTAAATCTAAATGGAACAAGAGGGAGAAGTTTAAAAATATTCATTTTTCATACCAAATAGGCCTGGTTTAAGAATATAATTTTTAAAAATAATCAGGCAGGTATCCAACACGTTTGCTGTCAACTTCTCTGTAAGGACACACACATACGACAGAGAGAGAGAGAGAGACGAGAGGAGAGGAGAGGGGAGGGGAGGGGAGGAGAGGAGAGGAGAGGAGAGGAGAGGGAGAAACACACAACACCATGGTCTCTTTGTTTTCAAGGAGTTTATGCTGAAGTGGGGGAGAAAGACACGGAAAAAACTTATTAACAATTAAAGTCACAATTATAATACAAATATGTAGCTACATCAAAGAAGAGATAACTCGATTCAACCAACTATCTTAATTGTTGGAAATGCAACTTTGCATGAGAATGCTGGGTGAAGGTCGTGATGGTAAGCATATTGGTGGGAAAATATAAGAGATCAAATTCTGTAAACTTGTGGGAGTGAGTTAGAGAGAGGCCTTAAATGTATATTCATTTGTTCATCATTAAATAAACTTTGAGAATCTGTTAATTTTTAAGTCCTATCTATATTTTAGGCAATCTAGATGATTGGCATAGACTTAACTCGAAATACTTAACATACTAAGACATGGATAGAATGTGAATGTCCCTAACCATGTTAATAAGGAAAATTAATTTCATAAAATAAGAATATATAAAAACCATTGTGGTGCGGCTTTTGCGGTGGTGAAAACATCTTCAGCATAAAAGATAATGATAGAGGTAGCACTGGGACAGCTTTGAAGGATAAGTAGAATTCACTTATGGAGTGGTCAGGTGGTGATATATGTTAGGCCCCAATTTGTTGTCTTCCTGACAGGGTTCCAATCACCTTTATTAATCTCAGCCTTGAAGTCAATTGTGAGGAAATGAGGATTGATTTAGTTTTGGGAAAATTCAATTATAAAGGAATTTACTGAACACTGTATCATGAGAGTGGTGAATGTTGAATGTTGACTGAATGTGGTGAGAGTAGATATCCATGCCTTGTTCCAGATCTTAGGAGAAAAGCATTCAGTCTTTCACCACTTAATATGATATTGGATGTATTGTATAGATGCCTTTTATCAGGTTGAGGTTGAGAGAATGCCCTTCTATTGCTAATTTACTGAGAATAATTATTGAGAATGAAAATTGTATTTTGTCGATTGCTTTCCTTCATCTGTTAAGATACTCTTGTGTTTCTTCCTTCTTTGGACTTTTAACATAGTAGATTATATTGATTAATTTTTTAAAATATTGAGTCAGCTTTGCATTTTTTAGGTAAACTCCACTTGGACATGCATGATATTCTTTTGATATAATGATGAATTTCATTAGATAATATTTTAATTAGGATTTTGCTTCTATGTTTACTAGAGAAGCTATCCCCTAACTTTTTGTTCGTTTCTTTGTTTTTGTACTGTTTTAGTGTGGTTTAGGTATCAGGGTAATCTTAGTCTTGTAAAATGAGTGGGAAGTATTTCCTCTACTTCATCATCTGTTACTGGAAGAAATGCTATAGAATGAGTGCTATTTCCTAAATGTTTGGTAGAATTCACCAGTGAAATCATGTATGTATGGAGAATCCTTTATAAATGTCTTTAACTACCAATTCAATTTATTTAATAGTTATAACAGCATTCAAATCATATATTTTATCTTGAGTGAGTTTTAATAGTTTATAATGTTTCAGAAATTGGTCTGTTTTATCTAACTTGGCAAATTTATATACATAGAGTTGTTTGTAGCATTCTATTTTCAATAATATTACTGTAGGATCTGTAGTAATGTTCTTATTTTCTTTTTAGTAACCTCACCTTAGAGTCTATAGTGACATTCTTTCATTTCTGATATAATTTGTTTTCTCACCTTTTGTGTTAACACTGCTAGAGGTTTACAATTTCACTGCTCTTCTCAAAGAATCAACCTTCTTTTTTACTTATTGTCTTTTTTCAATTTTAATGATTAAAATTATTTATTAATTTGTCTTAAGATGTAGCCTTAGGTTATTAATTTGAAATGATTGTTATATTAATAGTATAAGCATTCAAAGCTATAAATTCTCTCTGAGTATTGCTGCAGTTGCATCACACACATTTTAATATGTTGTATTTTCATTTTTATTAAATTATTTTCTAATCTGCTCTGAGACTTCCTCTTTTACCAATGGAATTTTTAGGACTCTGTTGCTGAATTTCCAAATGATTAGAAATTTTGCCAAATATGTTATTGATTTCTGGTTAAATTCAAATATGCTCAAAGAACATTTTGTATTTTAAGTCTTTTAATTGTGTTGTTTTGTTTTATGACCAAGGTATAATCTAGCAGGTGGAATTTACCATATCCATTTGAAAAGAACGTGAAATTAGATATTGTTGAGTGTTCCATAAATGTCAGTTAGATTCAATCAGTTGATGAGGTTGCTCAGTTGTATAAACTTGATTTTTCTCTCTACTAGTTCTATTACTGAGAGAAAAGTTTTGAGGTATCCAACTATAATCGTGGATTTCTCTTTTCAGTTCTGTCAGCTTTTGTTTCATGTATTTTGAAACTGTTTTAGGTAAATACATTTTAATATTTTATGTCTTTTAGTGAATTAACACTTCATTTAATATGTAATATCTCTATGGCTCTCTCTATCCTTTATAAATTTCTTAGCTCTGAAGTCTACTTTGATAATTATATAGACTTTCCAGCTTTCCTTTGATTAGTGTTTTCAGGGTATATCCTTTTCTATCGTTTTATGTTTTAAAATTATTTTTGTCGTAAAGACACTTATGAGATATACCTTCCCAATATTTTTTTAAGTGTACAATATATTATTTGTATAATGTTGTAGAGTAGATCTGGAACTTAGTAGTCTTGCTTAACTTAAATGTTATGTCTTTTGAGTAGTAACTCATCACTTCTCTCTCCCGACCGGCCTCTGAAAAACACCATTCTGTAGTTTAATTCTATGAATTAGACCAATTCAAATACGTCATATAAATGAAATCATGCAGTATTCATCTTTCAGTGACTGGCATGTTTACATGATGTCTTCAAGGTTCATCCACATTGTCACATATTGCAGAAATTTTTTAAGGCCTAATAGTGTTTTGTTGTTGTGTATCCATAATTTTTTCCATTAATGTGAGGTTGGACAGTTGGGTTGTTTTCACCTCATGTTATTGTAAATACTACTGCAATGAAAATAGAAGTGTTAATATCTTTTTCATATTCTAATTTCACTTCTTTTGAATAAATAATCAGAAGTAAGATTACTGGATAATATGTGCTATGGTTTGGATATGATTTGGCCCTACCAAATCTTGTATTGAAATGTAATTCTGGCAGGGCACGGTGACTCACGCCTGTAATCCCAGCTCTTTGGGAAGCTGAAGTGGGCGGATCACGAGGTCAGGAAATTGAGACCATCCTGGCTAACACAGTGAAACCCCGTCTCTACTAAAAATACAAAATAAATTAGCCTGGCCTGGTGGCAGGTGCCTGTAGTCCCAGCTAGTTGGGAGACTGAGGCAGGAAAATGATGTGAACCCAGAAGGCAGAGCTTGCAGTGAGCCGAGATTGTGCCACTGCACTCCAGCCTGGGCGACAGAGCGAGACTCTGTCTCAAAAAAAAAAAAAAAAAAATGAAGTGCAATTCCTAGTTTGGCAATGTTGGGAGGTAGGGGCTAGTGGGAGATACTCAGTTCTCAGTTTATGGGGGCAAATCTCTCATGTATATATTAATGCTGTCTCTCAGTTCTCACTCTGTTAGTTCCTGCAAGAGCTGGTTGATAAAAAGAGGCTGGCACCTACCTTCTCTCTCTTGCTTCTGTTCTTGCCATGTGACCCCTGTTCATGCCATCTCTCCTTCACCTTCCACCATGAGTTGAAGCAGTGTGAGGATGTCACCAGAAGCATATGCCCAATCTTGAATTTTCAAGCCATTCATAAGCATGAACAAAACAAACCTTTTATTCTTTATGAATGACCCAGCCTCAGGGATTCCTTTATAGCAACACTAAACAGACTAAGACAATATGATGGATTATATTATTTTTTTCAGCAACCTCCATACTTTTTTTATATTGTCTGCACAATTTTCCATTTCTACCAACAGTGTGCAAGGGTTTCAATTTTTTTTCACATCCTCAACAATGTTTGTTGTCTTTTTTTAATAGTAGACATAGATAGGTTTGAGATATTATCTCATTGTGGTTTTTTTTTNAAACCTTTTTAAATTTTTTTTACTTAATTATTTTAAAAGCCCCAAGTGAAGATTTTAAAGAACCAAGTCTAATATTTCTTTTAAACTGTTTATCTGGATCTTAAATAAATCAAACATTTTAAAATAAATCAAAATGGTTTTTACTTACCTTAAGAATTCAGATTAGAATTCTCTGGTCCCAAAGCTATTACCTTAGATATAAATTATGGCTTATACGCCTGTAAAACAGAAAGATGTTTCAACTTAAAACAACTCTGGAAGTCAAGAACACTGAATAATATTTGAGAAGCCTCACAACTCCCCAAAACACTAAAGCCAGAAGTCCCAAAGGGACAGAAGTCTGGAGGACAAAAATACATGTAGATAGGAAAGAGTAAACCAATCTCATATTAAATTATGGGTCAAAGAGTGATGTGGTTTGGATTTGTATCCCCGCCCAAATCTCATGTCGAATTGGAGGAGAGGCCTGGTGGGAGGTCATTGGATCATCGAGTGAATTTCCCCCTTGCTGTTCTCACGATAGTGAGTGAGATCTGATGATTTAGAAGTGTGTGGCACTTCCCCTTTGCTCTTTCTTTCTCCTGCCACCACTGTGAAGAAAGTCTTTGCTTCCCCTTCACCTTCTACCATGATTGAAAGCTTCCTGAGACCTCCCAGTGATGTTCCTGTTAAGTCTATGGAACTGTGAGTCAATTAAAACCTCTTTTCTTCATAAATTGCCTAGTCTCAGGTAGTTCTTTATAGTATGTAAGAAGAGACTAGTACAAAGAGTCTGGTAGTAAGAGATAAGGCATCTGCAGTTCAAACTATCCAAGTAAACCCGAGAGAAGAGAAAGTTCTAGTGAAGATAAAATTTAATAAATATAGAATTGTTTGAATTGGCTCATAATAGAAGATAGAAAAATAAAAAATATTGCTACTCTGTTTATGTCAACCTTAAAGGTTAGTATTTTCTTTATAATTTCAGTATTGGTTTGTAGATGAAATTTATAGGCCAAAAATAATATACTTCAATGACTCCTGTGTGACGTATTTGTTACTTTGGTGCTTCAAACTGAATAACCATTTTAAACCCTAACGATAAGGGCGAATAATTCATTGACCGAATGAATCTTATCCTTGTGTTGCTGTGTAGGAGCAGTTTTTTTTCAGTAAGATTTTTCATCTACCCAGAATTTTAGTAGATGACAAACACAACTTTTGATATTTAAATTTACTTTTTATTTTTTAATTGCATACTTGATTTCTGTCATCATTATTTCTAATCCACTTTATTTTTTAATTAAAAATTATAGTGTCAGACCAGACTAGTTACTTAAGCAATAGTGGATATGCAGCCTAGACTGGCCTCTTATAAGATGGCACAAGTGATTTGGGGGTAGTTTAAAACAAAGAAAAGACAAATCCCCACTTGAAAGGCATCATTGATATAGTCTGGAAACATCACTGGAACTTTCCCTTGAATGTAATATAGAAGGAAGCTCATAATTTTAAATACATAATAGTCTAACACTTTCCATTTGAGATCCATGGTGGGGATAGAATGAAGTGTAGAAGCTTGAGAGTCAGAGAGACCTTGAATCAAATTCCAGCTTCATTAGCGAGGGTGAGTTATTTGATCTCATTGATTGTCAGACACTCCTTCTTTGAAAAGAGATTATGATTTTCCCTTACAGGCCTACCAGAAGAACCAAATTAGATCATTTACTTAAAACTTTTAGCAGAATGTCTAGCACAAAAGTTTCAGAACATACTAGCTCTTTTGCCAAGTAATAGAAAATGTAAGTATATTTGTGGCTGAATGTATGAGAAATACTGTTCCTGAGAGTGTACAGATTCAAATCTCTTTTAGAAATGCATTTTGAGTTGAGATATCCATAATAACTCATTTAAAAATATATAAAGGCATTCTTCAGGATAGATTTTATTTTTGTATATGATACATAATTTAAAATAAACAACTTAGAGATAATCTTCCAGTGCCAAATATAGCAATTTCTGTATTGTTTCAAAACTTCAGATATTTCATTAAAATACATTTGAAAATTATGTATAAGTGCTCATACTGCACTTGTACTTTTTGTATTTTAAATCAGAATTTCTCAAAACTGTTTTTGCACAAATAGCTCAGTTACACCCACAAATCACTGAATCTATTTAGCATCTTTTGAAGAGGTGTAATTTTTTGAAAAATGTGACATTTGTTTTTGTGCCAGTGCATTTGTCAACATTAGTGTAATTAGCTCAAGTTTCATCAACTAGCTCGTGCAATCTGTTCAGAATGCAACTTTGAATTTTGAATAGTGTTAGGGACTCCAGTTAGAGTTTAAGCCTATTGAATATGATTTCAGATTTTTTTGTTTGAAAAAATAGTCTTTAATAAAGTCAGCATAATTTTTAAAAATTCAGATTATATATTAT
>NW_016805872.1:0-1752 GCF_001698545.2 Rhinopithecus bieti | reverse complement strand
TGGTACAATGGAGAGCTTTCATTTATTTATTTATTTATTTATTTATTTATTTATTTATTTATTTATTTATTTATTTTTTTGGAGACAGAGCCTCGTTCTGTTGCCCAGGCTGGAGTGCAGTGGCGCGATCGCGGCTCACTGCATCTCCGCTTCCTGCGTTCAAGCAATTCTTCTGCCTCAGACTCCCTAGCAGCTGGGTCTCCAGCAGCATACCGCTATGCTCGGCTAATTTGGAAACCTTTTAATGTAGTTTAATTAAGTTAAATCTCATATCTAAATACTGTGCCATAAGCACACTTTAATACTTTGTGTTTCCCTAGAGACCAACTTGTGATCCATTACACTTACTCTAAATGTTTCCCCTCTTTTTATATATCCCTATATTTGTAACTTTGCAAATTATATGCATTTTTAATAAATTTATAGGATATTTCTGAATAAAACTTACTGTCATAGTTCAAAAGCACTGATGCACAGCATTGATGTGAGTTCACAGATAACTTTTCCAATATTCCTAATCCCATTTTTTGTAATTAAAAATAAATATTGTAAGTTTATTACCTTCTAATTCTTTGAAAAAAATCTTTGTAAATATTTGCAGTGATTCAATGGAAATGTAATATCTGAATTTCAACAGGTATTACTAACTCCAACTCCTCACTTATGAGTAAACTTGCTGCCTACTGCATCCTAATGATACTACCTACCTTCTCAGGAGTATCTGTCTCTATTTCTCTCCCTCTCTTTTTCTCTTATCATCCTCTCTCCATTTTTTCATCCTTTACTATCCTTTCTGTCTCTTTCTCTCTCATCTAGTCAACTTATTCTTATTACTGGATTCATTCCATCCATATTAATATGTTCAAACTATAACTGAAAAACTTTTAAAAGAAAATTCAACACTGATTCTTTTGTTAATCACTTTTCCCTCTCCCTTCATGGCTGAAATTTTTGAAAAATTTGTCTTTATTTTATCTGCTCGATTTTTATTTTCTCCTCATATCATTCAGTTCTCTGGTTAATCAAATGTTTTCATTAAACTAGTTCTCATTATTGTTAAAACAACTACCAAAACACATAACAGGTATTACTTCCATGCTTATCTCATTTGACTTTATTATTATCTATATATTATATAATAATAACTATTATTGTCATGTTTACTTTTTAGGTTCAGGGTTACATATGCAGGTTTGTTATACAGATAAATTGTATGTCACAAGGGTTTGGTGTTCAGATTATTTCATCACCCAAGTAATAAGCAGAGTCCCCATCTGATAGTTTTTGTCCTTCGTTACACTCTCCATCCCTCAAGTAGGCCATACGGTCTGTTGTTTCCTTTTCTGTGTTTATATGTTCTCAATGTTTAGCTTCCACTTATATTCAATAATGGAATTGCTAGGGCGAATGTTAATTCTATCCTAAGTTCTTTGAGAAATTGCCACACTGCTTTCCACAATGGCTGAACTAATTTATATCCCCACCAGCAGTTTATAAGCATTCCCTTTTCTCAGCAACTTCCCTAGCAACTGCTATTTCTTTAATTAATAATAGCCATTCTGACTGGTGTGAGATAGAATCTCCATTGTGGTATTAATTTGCATTTCTCTAATGATTATTGATGTTGAACATTCTTCACATGTTTGTTGGCTGTATGTATGTTTTATTTTGAAAAGATAGTTAAATTATTTAAACATGTTTCAGGCCGGGCGCGGTGGCTCAAGCCTGTAATCCCAGCACTTTGGGAGGCCG
>NW_016805871.1:0-1994 GCF_001698545.2 Rhinopithecus bieti | reverse complement strand
GTCTTTTTTTTTTTTTTTTTGCCAATTTTTTTTCCCTTTTGTTTTCTTTCTTGCCTTATGTAACTGGCTTTGACTTTCAGCACAATACTAAGAGGAGCATCGCATAAATAGAATTAGAATTTTATAACTAAAGCCAGAACAAGTACAATTACTAAAGCCCAAACTCCTTGAGAAATTCATAATGCTACCAGTGGTATACAATAATGCCTGTTTCTAAAATTTCAGATGTTATTCTTTTGCATCTTCATGGAGAGAAGGATGGCTTGATTGACTGACAGAAACACTTTTATATAAAAATGATTCATGATATATATGCTGCTTTTAGTCAAAATATTGAATTCATTTTTGCTTAAATTTATTGAATACGAACACACTGAAATAAAACTAACACTGTTGCTGGACTTCAGACACCATTTCTTCACCAAAGAAAATATTTTCTTCAAGATCATCATAAGGCTGGAAAATTTTACTGAAAAATTATAAAAGACTGGTATCATTTAAAAAAAACTCTATTTGTTTCCATTAAGATTACTTTTACTCATCACCATAAAACATGAAGAAAAGAGCACTCTCACATTTTCAAATCTTCTCTCCTCCCAAATGTAATTATTTAATTTTTATTTACATTGCCAAAATTCAAACTATGTAAATTCTATTCTATAATCCATAATTATCTGGACTTGTTCTATTTTTAATTCGGTGCTCACCACCATTTTTTAAATCATGTCTTTTTATTTCTGAGCTCTTTGTTTCAATCTTTACCAGATTTCAGGTGATTTTCCAGAAGACTACAAGGGTGGTACATTCCTGTGTGCCTCCATGTTTTAATATGTCTGCCTGTTCTTTGAATGCATACATATATTTCATTGTTCTCAGAACACTGAGACATGGCTTCACAACTTGTGAGATATAATTCTATTATTTTCTGCCTTAAATTTTCTGAGCACAAGACTCCATGTTAGCCTGAACTTTTTTCAGTGCATCAAGGTCTTTTGCACTATGATAAGTGAATGTTTTTTTCTTCATTGTTGATGCTAAATAATTTTATCAGAGCATAACTCAACACTGAGTAACTTTTCACATTTTCCTGTAACTTAGTATGGTTTCTCGGTTTGCTAAATCTGCTCTTTCTTCATTTAATGAAAAATTTCTGTTTAAAGTTTTGGAAATTGTTTTTGTTTTCCTGTACCATTTGTAAAATTCTCTTTTTCAAGGACACTTGTTGCCTCATCTTTCTCTGTCCGTTGCCTTCCCTCAATTGGCTTTAAAATACCTTTTCCTCTGTCTTTTTCCCTTTCTCCTCTACTTTTTCTTCTCTCTGCATTCACTCTGATTACTGCTCATCTTCTCTCTTCATTGTTTTGGGTTTTATCTCCATCGATTTTGTTTCTGCTATTTCTCTTTCATGTATTATTCTCAATATCAGTGTTTGTTCTTTCCAACTATAATCCCCCTTAGTAATCTCATGCTGTTTAAGTGTATCAATATTCATATTGAGATGATCTGTAGATTAAAATTCATGTGAGGAATTTCTTCTATATCTTTGACTACTTTCTTCTAGGCTATGTTTTTGTTCTTTTCATTCTGTGTGCTCTTCTTTCTGTCAGTTTCCCTGAACTGTTTTACGTATTTGATACGCCTTCTCACCACAGATCTTTGAAACCAGATTGCTTTTCCAGAATAGTTAACTTTGAGAGCTCACTGTTTTGTAGGATTGGTGTGAGTGTGGAGATCCATGTTGATGACATGGACTCTGATGACTGTGAACACCCAGCACCAGCACATGCATGAGGAGCCCTGGCATGAGATCTGGTCCTTGATTCCCCCACCCCTACCCTTCTCCTGCATTTCCATTCTCTCTGGCTCACACTGTCCTTCAAGCACAACAGGCATGTTTCCACCTTTGGACCTTTGCATTTGATGTTTCCTCTCTTGGTATTGTTATGCCCAGACTGTTTATTCCCCAAAGAAGACCACCAGAGTCCAGAGTCAAA
>NW_016805870.1:0-911 GCF_001698545.2 Rhinopithecus bieti | reverse complement strand
TCTTCTCTTTTTCCTTCTCTGCTCTTCTCTTCTCTCTTTTCCTTTCCTTTGCTTTCCTTTCTTTTCTTTCCTTCTCACTTCTGTTGTTTCCTTTTCTTCATTCCTTTCTTCCTTCTATTCTTCCTCTCTTTTCTTTCCTTTTATTTTCTTTCTGTTCTTTTCTTTTTTCTTTCCTTCCTCACTCCCTCTTTTCTCTTCACTTCTCTTCTCTTCTTTCTTTTCCTTTCCTTTGATTTACTTTCTTTTCTTTTCTTATCTTTCCTTTTCTTTTCTTTTCTTTCGGTTATTTTCTTTCCCCCATCTCCCTCTCACCTTTCTTCCTTCCTTCCTTCCTTTTCTCCCTTTCTTTCTCTTTCTTTCTTTCTTTCTTTCTCTTTCTTTCTTTCTTTCTTTCTTTCTTTCTTTCTTTCTTTCTTTCTTTCTTTCTTTCTTTCTTTCTTTCTTTCTTTCTTTCTTTCTCTCTCTCTCTCTCTCTCTTTCCTTCCTTCCTCCCTCCCTTCCTTCCTTCCTTCTGTCCTTCCTTCTTTCCTCCTTTCTTTTCTGGAAGGGTAAACCAAAACTTAATTACTGGAGAGTCTGGATAATTTACAGTCCTGCCAAATTAGGCTGTTGTAGTTTTCCACTGACCTTAATCTCAGGGCATTTAAGAACTGACAGGGACCCTAATGGATCTCCTGTGTTCTATGCCTACTCTTCCATACCTCCATTTTGGAGTAGTAATCTGATTTTATCTTGATAACCCCGGTGAATCACCACAGCCAACACTCACACACCCTTCTTAGCCTATTGCCTGAATGGTAGGAGTACACCAAAATGCCAAGGGGGCAATCTTCACTGTCACTTTAATGGATTTGTCATTATATCTCCTGGTGGCAGCATTTCTCCTTCTGAAACTAAGACCTCTAAGCCAG
>NW_016805869.1:0-1108 GCF_001698545.2 Rhinopithecus bieti | reverse complement strand
AGATACATTGGGGGGATACAGGCATTGGATAAATACAGCCATTCCAAATGGGAGAAATTGGCCAAAACAAAGGAGCTACAGGCCCCATGCAAGTCCAAAACCCAGCAGGGCAGTAAAATCTTAAAGCTCCAAAAGAATCTCCTTTGACTGCATGTTTCACATACAGGTCACACTGCTACAAGAGGTGAGTTCCCATGATCTTGGGCAGCTCCACCACTGTGGCTTTGCAGGGGACAGCCTCTCTTGGCTGCTTTCACGGGCTGGCATTGAGTGTCTGCAGCTTTTCCAGGATAACTGTGCAAGCTGTCAGTGGATCTACCATTCCGGGGTCTGGAGGATGGTGGCCCTCTTCTCACAGCTCCTCTGGGTGGTGCCCCAGTAGGGACTCTGTGTGGGGGCTCTGACCCCACATTTCCCTTCTGCACTACCCCAGCGGAGGTTCTCCATGAGAGCCCCATCCCTGCAGCAAACTTCTGCCTGGACATCCAGGCATTTCCATACATCTGAAATCTAGGCAGAGGTTCCCACACCTCAATTCTTGACTTCTGTGCACCCACAGGCTCAACACCACAGGAAGCTGCCAAGGCTTGGGGCTTCCACCCTCTGAAGCCATGCCCCAAGCTGTATCTTGGTCCCTTTTAGTTATGGCTGGAGTGGCTGGGACACAGGGCGCCAAGTCCACAGACTCCACAACAGCAGAGAGACCCTGGGCCCAATCCACGGAACCATTTTTTCCTCCTAAACCTCTGGGCCTGTGATGGAAGGGGCTGCTGCAAAGGTCTCTGACATACCCTGGAGATATTTTCCCCATTGTCTTGATGATTAGCATTCAGTTCCTTGTTACTTATGCAAATTTATGCCGCCATCTTGAATTTCTCCTCAGAAAATGAGATTTTCTTTTCTATCACATTATCAGGCTGCAAATTTTCCAAACTTCTATGCTGTTTCCCTTTTAAAACGAATGTCATTAATAGCACCCAAGCCACTTCTTGAATGCTTTGCTGCTTAGAAATTTCTTCCACCAGATGCCCTAAATCATCTCTCAAGTTCAAAGTTCCACAATTCTCTAGGGTAGGGGCAAAACGCCCACCAGTCTCTTTGCTAAAAC
>NW_016805868.1:0-408 GCF_001698545.2 Rhinopithecus bieti | reverse complement strand
TGTGAGAGTGTGTATGTGTGTGTGTGTGAGAGTGTGTGTGTATGTGTCTGTGTGTGTGTGTATGTGTCTGTGTGTGTGAGAGTGTGTGTGTATGTGTCTGTGTGAGAGTGTGTATGTGTCTGTGTGTGTGAGAGTGTGTGTGTATGTGTCTGTGTGTGTGTGGGGTGTGTATGTGTCTGTGTGTGTGTGTGTGTGTGTGTGTATGTGTCTGTGTGTGTGTGAGTGTGTGTGTATGTGTCTGTGTGTATGTGAGTGTGTGTGTATGTGTCTGTGTGTGTGTGAGTGTGTATGTGTCTGTGTGTGTGTGAGTGTGTGTATGTGTCTGTGTGTTTGTGAGAGAGTGTGTATGTATGTGTCTGTGTGTGTGTGTGAGAGTGTGTATGTGTCTGTGTGTGTCTGTGAGTGTGT
>NW_016805867.1:0-1512 GCF_001698545.2 Rhinopithecus bieti | reverse complement strand
CATCTCAAAAAAAGAAAAAAAAAAATCTTTTTTCTTTTGTAAATTTCCCAGTCTGGGGTATGTCTTTATCAGCCATGTGAAAACAGACTAATACAGCCTCTAATGAAATGTTTGGCTCTGCAAATATGTTTCTCAATTCTAAGGTTTTTGTTTGATTTTTAAAAATTATTATTTCAATCTCTTTGTTATATTTCTCTCATAATTTTTTTGTAATCTCTTTTTTTTGAGACAGAATCTCACTCTGTTGCCCAGACTGGAGTGCAGTGACACGATCTCTGCTCACTGCAAACTCCACCACTTGGATTCAAATTCTCATGCTTCAGCCCTCCCGTATAGCTAGGATTACAGGCACCTATCACCACCCCCAGCTAATTTTTGTATTTTTAGTAGAGATGGGGTTTCACCATGTTGGTCAGGCTGGTCTCGAACTCCTGACCACAAGTGATCCGGCTGCCTCAGCCTCCCAAAGTGCTAGGATTATAGGTGCGAGCCACTGCGCCCGGCCTTGATTTCTTTTAATTGTTCTCCTGGCCACGTCCTTTTTTTTTTTTTTTTTTTTTTTTTTTTTAAGAGAAGGAGTGTTGCTCTGTCACCCAGGGTGATGAGGAATGCAGTGGCGTGATTGTAGTTCAGTGCAGCCTCAGTCTCTTGAGGACGATAGGTGCACACCACCACCCCGGCTAATGCTGATAAATTTATGAATTGCTTTTCTGTGTTATCTTGGAGATCACTTGTTTTCTTAAAACTGCTGTTTTGAATTTTTCGTCTAAGAGTTCATATAGTGCCTTCTTATTAGGGTCAATCACTGTTTTCTTGCTTTCTTTGGATATGTCATGATTCTCTGTTTGCTGCTATTTCTTTTGGATGTATGTAAATGTCTTTGCATTGAAGGATCGGTTATTCTGGTCTTCTCTGGCGTGTTTTGGCTTTAATTAGATATTTTTGCTTAGACTTTTTAAATAATTTACCTTTCTTGTTTTCCCCAGTAGTTTGCTGCCTCCTTTTTGGCACTAAATGACATCTTAAGCCCGGATTTGCCTTAGTTGTAGTAAACAGTCAGGAATGTCAGGAGTCCCAAATTGCAATGGTCCCAAAGTGGGGAATATCCTGGTAGTGCGAAGGCTGGCTAGGGGTTTGTGCCTCGGGTACCTGTGGAACTAATCTCTACAGCATGGTGCTGCTGAACTGCCACTCTGATATGGCATCTCCTTTGTCTCATTTACAGAGCAGAGTTTCCAGGACTGGGGATGGTAGTCCTTCCCTGCTTCCTTTGTTTCTGGCTGTCCTCAGGGATATTTCTACCTTGGGGTGTTCCTGATGCTTCCTGTCGGTTGAGGCAGGGATAGATCTCCTGCTAGAAAACCCCAGGTGGTAGGGAAGCTGGTTGTCCACCTTTATCTTACTTTCTCCAGTGTTGTAGAAACCATAAGTTGGTGGGGAAGTGTGGTCCTGGGCAGATTGCTGGGAGGGGCATTGCAGATAGAAAGTGAGATTCCCTCTCAAAAAAAAAAA
>NW_016805866.1:7331909-7336353 GCF_001698545.2 Rhinopithecus bieti | reverse complement strand
TTTACCAAAGGAAACAGCTTTCCCATCTGCAGTAGTGGCAACATCCCCTCCACAACCCATGCTGCCATCAGCCTTTCCACCTTTGTCTGAGGAGATAAGCCCTGCACTGCCTGTGGCAACAGTGATGGCCTCCCTTGAGGCAGTTTCCAGGCAAGATAATGTTGATTCTCCTCAAGAGCCACCACCAACACCCCTGTTTGCTTCCAGACCTATAACTAGACTAAAGTCCTAGTGAGCCTCCAGCGGTGAGGTTAAGAGTGTGACCCATGAGGAGGTGCACTGTAGTTGAAATGAACTGCTTGAGTTTTCTAATTTATATAAACAGAAATCTGGACAACAAGCATGGAAATGGATATTAAGGGTACAGGATAATGGTGGAAGGAACACAGAGTTGGGTCAGGCTGAATTTATTGATTTGGGCTTACTACGTAGGGACTCTACATCTAATGTTGCAGCTCAGGGAGTTTAAAAAGGTTCTAATAGTTTACTGGCTTGGTTAGATGAAATATGAATTAAAAGATGACCTGCTGTGAGTGAGTTGGAAATGCCTGATGTCCCTTGGTTAATATAGAGGAAGGGATTCAAAGGCTTAGGGAGATTTGGATGGTGGAGTGGATTAGTCACTTTAGACCTATTATTCCCAGATGGGAGAGTCCAGAAGAAACACCCTTGACCAATGCTTTGCAAAATAGATTTGTGAAGGCAGCATCTGCATCTTTAAAGAGCCCTGCAATTGCCCTTCTCTGTATGTCAGATCTAACAATTGGAACCACAGTCACTCAACTACAAAATGTAAATACAATGAGAATAATTGGATCCCAAGTGACAGGGACCAAATGGCAGTACTCAACCATCAGAAATAAATCTGACTAAAATTCAGGGACCTTCTACCTCAGTAAAATGTCTAGGGACACAGTGGTGTGAGGCCTGTTGAGATATTCCTTCTAAAGTAAAGGATAAGTTGCTGCATTTGGTCCCTCCTACTACCAAGAAAGAGGCACAATGCCTAATGGGCCTATTTGGATTTTGGAGGGAACACATTCCTCATTTGGGTGTGTTACTCCAGCCCATTTATCAAGTGACCGGAAAGGCTGCCAGTTTTGAGTGGGGTCCAGAACAGGAGAAGGCTCTGCAACAGGTCCAGGCTGCTGTGCAAGCTGTTCTGCCACTTGGGCCACATGACCCAGCAGATCCAGTGGTGCTTGATGTGTCAGTGGCAGATAGGGATGCTGATTGGAGCCTTTGGCAAGTCCCGATAGGCAAATCACAGTGGAGGCCTCTAGGATTTTGGAGCAAGTTCCTGCCATCTTCTGCAGATAACTACTCCCCTTTTGAGAGACAGCTCTTGGACTGTTACTGAGCCTTGGTGGAAACAGAATGTTTGACTATGGGTCATCAAGTCACCATGCAACCAGAACTGCTTATCATGAACTGGATGCTTTCTGACCCATCTAGCCATAAAGTGGGTCACGTACAGGAGCGTTACATCATCAAATGGAAGTGGTGTATATATGATTGAGCTTGAGCAGGTCCTGAAGGTACAAGTAAATTGCATGAGGAAGTGGCTCAAACACCCATGGTCTCCACTTCTGCCACCCTGCCTTCTCTCCCACAGCCTGCACCGATGACCTCATGGGGAGATCACTATGACCAGTTGACAGAGGAAGATAAGACTAGGGCCTGCTTCATAGATTGTTCTGCATGATATGCCGGCATCACTCAAAGTGAACAGCTGCAGCACTACAACTTTCTAGGACATCCCTTTCTAGTCCTTTCTAGGACATCCTTGAAGAACAATAGTGAAGGGAAATCTTCCTAATGGTGGAACTTTGAGCAGCACACCTAGCTGTGCACTTTGCATGGACAGAAAAATGGCCAGATGAGTGATTATATATTGATTCGTGGGCTGTAGCCAGTGGTTTGTCTGAATTGTCAGGGACTTGGAAGAAGCATGTTAGGAAAATCAGTGACAAAGAAATTTGGGGAAGAGGTATGTAGATAGACCTCTCTGAGTGGTCAAAAACTGTGAAGATATTTGTATCCCATGTGAGAGCTCACCAACAGGTGACCTTAGCAGAGGAGGGCTTTAATAATAAAGTGGAGAGGATGACCCATTCTGCGGACATCACTCAGCCTGTTTTCCCAGCCACTCCTGACATTGCCCAATGGGCCCATGAACAAAGTGGCCATGATGGCAGAGATGGAGGTTATGCATAGGCTCAGCAACACAGACTTTCACTCACACCAAGGTTGACCTGGCTATGGCCACTGCTGAGTGCCCAATTTGCCAGCAGTAGAGACCAACAACCTGGTGCAGGTTGATTATACTGGACCTCTTTCATCATGGAAAGGGCAGAGTTTTGTCCTCACTGGAATAGACACTGACTCCAGATATGGGTTTGCCTATTCTGCAGACAATACTTCTGCCAAGACTACCATCCATGGATGCACAGAATGCCTTATCCACTATCATGGTGTTACACACACCATTGCCTCTGACCAAAGCACTCACTTTACGGTTAAAGAAGTGTGGCTATGGGCTCATGCTCATGAAACTCACTGGTCTTACTAGGTTCCCCATTATCTTGAAGCAGCAGAATTGATAGAACGGTGGAAAGGCCTTTTGAAGTCACAATTACGATGCCAAGCAGGCGACAATATTTTGCAGGACTGGGACAAAGTTCTCCAAAAGGCCATGTATGCTCTGAATCAGCATCCAATATACGGTACTCTTTCTCACATAGCTAGGATTCACGGGTCCAGGAATCAAGGAGTGGAAGTGGAAGTGGCACCACCTACCATCACCTTAGTAAACCACTAGCAAAATGTTTGCATCCTGTTTCTGCAGCATTATGTTCTGCTGGTCTAGGGGTCTTAGTTCCAGAGGGAGGAATGCTGCCACCAGGAGACACATCCATGATTCCATCAATTGGGAAGTTAAGATTGCCATCTCATCTGGACACTCTGGGCTCCTCCTATCTTTAAACCAACAGTCTAAGAAGGGAGTTACAGTGCTGACTGGGATGATTGACCCAGACTATCAAGATGAAATCAGCCTACTATTCCACAATGAAGGTAAGGAAGAGTACACATGGAATACAGGAGATCCATTAGGTCATCTCTTAGGGTTACCATTCCCTGTGATTAAGGTCAATGAGAAACTACAACATCCCAATCCAGGCAGGACTACAAATGACCAAGACCCTTGGGGAATGAAGGTTTGGGTCACTCCATTAGGAAAAAAAACCATGACCTACTGAGGTGGTTGCTGAAGGCAAAGGAAATATAGAATGGGTACTAGAAGAAGGTGGTCATCAATACCAGCTATGACTATGTAATCAGCTACAAAAATGAGAACAGTAATTGTCATGAGTATTTCCTCCTTCTTTTGTGTAAAGACGTGTTTGTGTGTGTATACATGTTTACTAAGAAAATATCTTCATTTTATTTCCTTTCTCATTTATCATGTGACATAAGATTTATTGACTTCACGTCAACATTTCAGTATTGTTAACTTTACGTAATAGTATTTGAGTTGGGGATTGGTGTGTTTTCAGTTGTATGAAGGATAGTTGTATTATGTTAGGTGTAATTATGACCTTATTATTTTCTTTCTTTGAAGATTAAGTATAATCTCAGGAGATGTGCATGGGTTCAAGTTGGCAAGGGGTGGACTTGTGATGGTAATTACTGAGTGTCAACTTGATTGGATTGCAGGATACAAAGTCTTGATCCTGGGTGTGTCTGTGACTGTGTTGCCAAAGGAGATTAACAATTGAATCAGTGGGCTGGAAAATGCAGACCAGTCCTTAAGCTGGGTGGGCACAATCTAATCAGCTGCAAGCACAGCTAGAATAAATGCAGGCACAAAGATTCGAAAAAAGACTGGCCTAACCTCTCAGCCTACATCTTTCTCCCAGGCTGGATACCTCCTGCCCTTGAACATTGGACTCTAAGTTCTTCACTTTTGGAACTCAGAGTGGTTCTCCTTGTTCCTCATCCTACAGATGGCCTATTATTGGACCTTGTGATTGTGTGAGTTAATACTTAATAAACTCATGTATATGTATACATATATATATAAGCACACACACATATATATTCCACTAGTTATGTCCCTTTAGAGTACTCTGAGTAATACAGCACCACTCTCCCTTTCAAAGAAAGATGATTTGCCATGTACATAGTTAATACTAAAATGCTTGGTAAGTAACATAGTTTGGCTGTGTTCCCACCCAAATCTCATCTTGAATTGTAGCTCGCATGATTTCCACATGTTGTGGGAGGGACCTGGTGGGAGGCAATTGAATCATGGGGGTGGGTCTTTCCCATACTATTCTCATGATAATGAATGTCTCATGAGATCTGATTTTTTTCTTTTTATTACACTTTAAGTTCTAGGGTACATGTGCATAACGTGCAGGTTTGTTACATATGTATACTT
>NW_016805866.1:7281233-7330237 GCF_001698545.2 Rhinopithecus bieti | reverse complement strand
TCCGCCCCTCAGAGGTGTTCTTTTGAGATCTGATGTTTTTATAAAAGGGAGTTTCCCTACACAAGTTCTCTTCTCTTGTCTGCCACTATGTAAGATGTGCCTTTCACCTTCTGCCATGATTTTTTGGCCTCCCCAGCCATGTGGAAATTTAAGTCCATTAAACCTCTTTCTTTTGTAAATTGCCCAGTCTCAGGTATGTCTTTATCAGCAGCATGAAAACAGACTAATACAGTAACCAAAGAAATAAATATAAAATTTCCTTTGCAATTTTTTTCTGAGGCTTACCATATTGTTACTAACAGCATCACAAAATATTTTTGGATATTCAAAAATGTTCACATCAATCAATCAATCAATATTTTATTATCATAAAAAAACTGAATATTAAATGATTTCACCTACAAAAGGCATACATATTTATGTCTTTATCAAATTTCTCCTTGGCAGTGAAAATCCTCCAAAAGATGAAGGTAAAATGCTATATGCTTTAGGTAACCATCAGGAACAAATTTCTGGTTAGTAGACTTTATGCTCCACCTCCACCTTGGATAAAGTAAAAAATAGAAAATAGAAAGAAATTTTTTCCCTCTCCAAAAGCTACAATACTGAGAAACTGTTAAGGACGTGTTAATGTATTCTTCGGTTTCTTTTCTCTGCCTTCAGTGTAATGAGCATAGTTGTTTTCTTGTCCACCTGGGCCCATTGTCAAGGGTCTCTTCCCACACAGCCATGGATGCACTGAGCTGTAACTTATTGAGCACAATTGTATTTGCAATACAAGTGTAATCTGTTGTCATCCATTCTTGTATGAAAAATGCTATAAAATGATATTGTAATATGTGCTTCATTAAGAACAATAGCCATTTTCAAGTGTAAATTCAAAACATTTCCCATTATGAGTTATTAGGCCTCCAGGTTAGGCCCTCTTTGGAACAGGCTTGTAAGGTTCATAGTTGTATCTGTGCTTATTGGAATAATCTAGCGCATTAGGGGTTTCAAATTTATTCTGTAAAATCAAAAAAACAGCTTTGCTAATGTCATTTCTATTATGCTTGGAATGTTGCCTGAACTAAAGTGTCATGGGACTAGTCAGCCTCCACAAGTTTCGGCATTTGCCCTTTCTTCCTGGATTTCACCAGCTATAAACTGACAGACTACTCTGGGGAAAATGTACATTTTGGAGTTGGTAAACAGTCAGTCGCCACTGCTCTCTCCACATTCAATTTGAACATTGAAACAAAGTTATGATAACTTTTTGAATCAACTTTGATTTATTCTTTTGAGTTGACAGCCACAGATTAAAATCCACCCTAGCCATAGGGAGAGACTGATTAGGAAAAATATTTATTTTCCTTCTCTATAATCTATACACCTATGGGAACTCATTCACTGTGAGTAAATGTTTTTAACTACCTGTAATTCATACAAAGTTCTCGAGCCTAACCTCAGGTGTCAGCTCTTTCCTGACCTCTTGGTCTGAAGATCAAATTCCTAATAAAATGTTCACTTTTATGATCCCTTCCAAATGGAGCTAATCATCATTCTCCTAATATCCACACAGTTCAGTGTGCAACGAAAACAAGGTCTATCTTCTGTTGAAACTCAGAGGGCTCCAGGTATAAATGGGATATGGGTGTAGGAAAGAAGGGGTGGGGATGGGAGATGGACCGTGGGTATGGAAGATCTCTGAGAAAGCTTACAACAGGATGCCAGGAGGTGGTGGATACTGGGTTTAATGTTTCTGTATTATCTCTATGCTCTGAATATCTAAAACATTGATACGGTTTATTATTCCTGCTAGCTGGGCATCTTTCTCTATCCTAACCACTAAATCTCATATGTAGGATCTTCAATGTATCCTTTATCAGCATCATCGGCCTGTCACATACATGATGCCTGAGCTTCGGCCACAGAATGAACATCCTAAAGAAGTTCAACTCTTCTTGTGCTGGAAAACTAAATGGATCTCTTGGCCCTTATGCAATTCTTACTTTCTTCTTTTTATGTCCATTTATAGAAACAAATACATAATAAATGCAATCATATTTTAATGAATATCAGCCACATGATTTGTGATTTTTTTGGACAATACTTCTTATGAATACCCAGTTTATCTTTATCTGGACACCTTGTACCATGCTCAGCGGGAGAACCAAGTTGTATGTTAGCTGGGTCCTCAGAGTGCCACCTGTCCCTTCTCTCTGGACTACTGGTCTGAATCCTTAAATCAAAGGGAGGAAGGGAGAACATGAATCAGATTGGAAGGAAAGGGTTAATCTCAGAAGAAAGGTAAGGATCGTTAAGGGTATTCTGGAAGTAAAATGTGGACATCTACCTGAAATAATTCTAATTTGGAGATAGAATTATTAAAGAAAGTTATCATGAGTGGAGAAGCAATTAAGAGCACTATCTCAGAATAAACAGATTCTTTCCTTTTAGATTTACTGTTCCCTCTAAAGCTCTCCCACACCATGCCCATCACTACCACTCATGGCCAGGATGCTTTCCCTAAAATAGAAATCAGACTATATCATCCCCATTTAAAATGCTTTTCTGGTTCTCCACCCTCTTTAGGATAAATTCTATGATGTCCCTTGGCATGTAAACATTCTGTGATTTGTCTATTACCTCTACCATACCCTAACCTGAACCGGCCTTCTCACTCACCATCTCCCAATTCACACACTCCTTTCTTCTTTTTATTGCAAACCACATGCAGTAGCTTGAAAGTGTCATAATATGCAATCCATGCCTGTACCTTTTCATACAAGGCAATCTCTCTCCCGCAAATGATTCCTCTGATTTTCTCATGGCAGCCTCCTCTTCCCAAAGCATTGTCTCCTCCAGGAAGCCTTGATTGACTTGTTACAGGCTAAGGAAGGAGTTCACTCAATATTTGTCACAGCATTTTTTGGTTCCCTCTATTATAGTACTGATTATCTTTTATGATATACTTTTTGCATACTTGCACCCCATTAGAATATGAGCAACTTGCAAGCATATAATAAGTTTTCTATATTTTTCTGTCTTAATGCATGGCACTATTGGGACTTAATAAACTGAATTGAAAGAGTAAATATCTATCGAAGTCCAGATGTTCACACCAGTCCTGTTGTTTCTAATGCTGTACATAGGAAAGGGGCCCAAAATCTCTTCAATAACAGCCTAGGCTATTGGCCTGATTGAGATACCATCTTATTCTTTATTCAATCCTTCATGCTTTTTTTTAATCTTATATCATTTTGGTGGGTAGGGGCTATGTTTACACATCATGTTATAATTTTTTATTACTTTACTACTTAGCACAGAATCTAGAAATTTATAGTAATAAAGCAAATCATTTGAGGCACTATAAAGTGTGTTGAGATATTAATTTTACATAATCCTTCTGCCTTTTCTCTTGCAATGGTCTTTTTTATCTCTCCCTATCAAACATCAATATATTTTTTGCCAGATATTTTTCCTTCATCATCCACCCTAACTAGTAGTCAAAATTGGAACTGTAATGCCCAAAAAGTAGCAAATGATTAGTATAATGGAAACAAGGTGCTAAAGGAAAGAAATAGTCTTTCGCTTTCCAAATAACAATGTTATTCACTTTCGGTAATACTAGAGAGTTCCTAAATCTAAACTCCCTATATTCTCTCCACTTATGATAATATTTATGTGCTTCAAAAATTCAATATTGGAGTCATAAAGTCATTTTTTTATTTCTGAAATAGATATTTATTTTGTTATTTTTCGTTGTTCAAATACGGAATGAAATAATAACCTTGACTCCATCAACATCACTTAGAAACACTACCCCAAAAGGAAGATAAACTTTAAATAGTTCTGCAATTAATTTATCTTTGTTCTAAAAGAAAAAAGTATTTCATCTAACTTTACATATACAAAATTATCTGATGCAGTGAGCGTATTGTTTCTGGTCACCTAGTTTTTTTCATCAATCATAAGACCTATCTTACTGGATCTGCCATATGCCTTAACAAACATACAATAGTTTATGTGGGTAAATAAAAGGATATGTGAACTCAGAAATTAGGATATATCATTGTGTTTAAAATACAAAATTTCAAGAAAGTAAAACATAAAAAGCCTAAATCTCAAATAGAACAATGCAGAAGGAGTTCAGATCCTTCTGTGGACTAATGGCAAACACTTCTGTCACTGTATTTTTGTGGCTCTCCTATTACTAGTCTAACACTTAAATTAGTATTCGCTTATCCTTGGAATAAAAATAGCATGCAAATCAGAAGATAACTCTACACTTACTGTATTCAGCATTTCAAGGACAATACTGATTATGAATTAATCTTACTATAAAGCAAATAACAAGAAAGAAAGGAGATGTTTTATAGTAAAACTTAAAGTAAGTGGAACACAGATTAAGGCTACTCCATGATCTACAAGACACTTAATATGCATACGAGAGTCACCAGTGGAAGATTCCTCAATTCCTAAATGACACACTAGCCCCTTTTATGGGGCTCTTAATTCTTTAGAAACATGTATGTGTACTAACCAAAAAATCATTTACAAAATCAATATTCTTCTGGTCAATAATTAAAAGTTTGTTTTAAATGAAATTTTGAAATATAACAAAATATTAATACATGGTACAGGTTTTAGAAATCAGCCTTCTCTTCACTGATGACCTAGTTTAATCCAGGAATATGAAGTAACGTATGCAAGATTGTACATCTATTTAACACTAAACATGGGTCAAAACTCAGGTTGCATGACTTTCAAGCCAGTGTGTCACTACATTGTTTTCCTTTTAGCAAGATCCACAAACAGGCAAATGCTTTCCCCTTCTTATCCATGTCGTGTTGATTAAGCCAGTTTCTGAAGACTATGCATACTAGCAGCAGGCGGATAGTTGTAGATGTACGA
The DNA here is from genome assembly GCF_001698545.2 of Rhinopithecus bieti. NCBI lineage: Eukaryota > Metazoa > Chordata > Mammalia > Primates > Cercopithecidae > Rhinopithecus > Rhinopithecus bieti. The sequence continues at coordinate 7,325,341 of NW_016805866.1, read as the reverse complement.
AAAAAATGACTTCACCGAAAGAAACAGTCCAGTTGACCTTAAAAACTTTTAAAGCTTCCAAAGTTATCACTTTTTTTTACTTATATACCATTTTTCATATTTGGATTTCTATCTTATTATTTTCTAGTTCTATATACTATTTCACATGATACACATTTAAATATATGTATGCACATATATGTATACTCATTGTACATATATGTATAATGAGAAATGGTAAATACATGTGTGTATATGTGTGTGCATAGAGGTATGCGTGTGTGTGTGTGTGTATATATATATAGAGTCCATGAAGTCAATATTGTCTCATTCAACAATAACTGAAGAATATATTATAATTATGGACAAAAAATAGCACCGTAATATTTTACAAAACCTATTTTTCAATCATAGCATACATATTTTAAAAACTAAATAAATCATGAACATATTGCCTGATTAATTTTCACAAAGCAAATGCATTCATGTAAATAGCACCCCGTTCAAGATACTGTTGTATTTTTACACCTGTAAATACATCCTATTTATATTTAACTTTCTAAGTGGAATTGCATTTTATGATCGCATCAGAGTGTTCTTGAAGAGGATTGACAAAGTCCTAAATTGTTTGAATAATCAAGCCTGCATTCAGCCTTTGATTACTAACTGGGTTATTTAAAAGCTTTTGGTTAAGCCTGAACAAAAATCATGTATTTAAACCAGTTAAGAACTTACTTTTAAAAAATGTCCCACTTCTTCATTTAATAAATAATCATAGTAGGCAGTTGCAATCCTATGTAATTTCTATCTAGAAATATTTATTTGTGCCTGAGTATATGTGGTACTGTGCTAGTAACTTTAATTTCATAGTATACATTTTACTTCTTGATCTCTTTATTACAATTTCTTAACTCTGCAAAAGTAAGGAGATCAGAATGTTAGATATTATCCAAGAGCTATTAATTAGATACTAATTGCCTTTACAGGAGAGTCATCACCAAACTTTTGACTCTAATGTAGCATTCAATTAAATTTATTTCAGTAAGTTCACATATGTCTGCCTTCTGAACTACCTTGAGACTTCCTGTTAATAATGAATGCATTAATTTCCTACTCATGCTAGAGAAAAGATCTTCCACCATCCCACTTATCTCTTCTTACTAAAGTGGAGGTTTGGAATGCTAAGAACAATCCATGCTGCAGAAAGTAGTCCTGGAATTTGCCAGTTAATGGCACATGGGAAACATGGAAAAACCACAGAGGTTCCCTGCACAGTCACCTGTAGAACCTCTTGCTTACATAACAAGCTTTACTAAGAGAGACAGCCAAGTTGGCTGGTCTCACAAAACAGGGAGGATGATTCTTTTATTAGAATGATCACTTTTTTGTAGTACATTTATTCATTCATCATACATCTGCTACAGATGTGTCTAGATGAAAGGAGGAGCCTAATTAAGATTCATTGAACAAACACTGTGAGAAAAGCTATTGTACTGCCATGCTGCTTTGCAGAGAAATTTGATCCTTGCTTCCCTCCACATCCAGTGAAAACTCCACATGAAAGTATCTAGTTGTTCTTGGCTTCCTTGATCGCATTTTGAGGGACAGTTGCTGAACCACAATACAAGTGTATTTCCCTCTGGTTTTTATTCTATATTATGCACTATCACCTTGACTATTTTATTTCACCATGAAAAATACTCAAAGATGAAGGTAAAGTGGATGTGAAGACTCAGATAAAACTCCACTCTGACTGAGCAGGCCAGTTCAGGTGTTTCCTGGTCCTTGGACTTTGCAGATATGGAAACATTTTTCTGGAGAACCCATTATCCTCTTTAACCCAAAATCCTAAAACACTCTGATGTGAACCTTATGCTCCCAAAGCATTGTGAATACCTATATCTATTGTAATTGTTATTGCAATTAAGAAAAAAATATTTAGACAACTATATTATACTTTTCTTAAAAGAAGGGATGGTATATTCTGCTTATACTCAACAAGTCTGTATTGAATGAATTGCCATCTGCTTTTCATAGACTTGTTCAACTCCCAAGTTATCGGGGAGGACCTCCTTACTTCACCCTTACTTGAATCAACATCTCTTTCCATATACTGCTAGCAGTACTTTTCTATATTATGTGACTATCTCTATGTGTTTCTGTTGTGAAAGGAAAATAAATCCTGGGGCCCCAAAATCACTAAGCTGAAGGCAAAAGTTCAGCTAGGAACTGCTTGGGCAAACCTGCCTCCTATTCTCTTCAAGGCCACTCCCCTGCTCACTGAGATAAATGCATATCTGATTTCCTACTTTGGAGAGGTTAAGCAGAAACTCAAAAAAAATGTAACAATTTGTCTCTTATCTACTTATGACCTGGAAACTCTCTCCCACTTCCAGTTGTCCTGCCTTTCCAGATCAAACCAAAGTTCATCTTATATGTGTTGATTGATGTCTCATATTTCCCTAAAATGTGTAAAACCAAGCTGTGCTCAGACCACCTTGGGCACATGTCATCAGGACCTCCTAAGGCTGTGTCACAGGTACATGTCCTTAACTTTGGCAAAATAAACTTCCTAAATTAGGTGAGATCTGTCTCAGGTTTTTTGGGTTCATACTATTCTCCCTCACTAGATTTGAAGATCCTTAATGGTAGGGATTTTAACTGATTTATGTAGGCATGCTTTTTTCTATTATACTCCTATATAATTAATGGGTATTCATTAAATCTATGTTGAACCACATCTACATCCATTGGCCCTTATGTGTTCATTTAAGTCAAATAGGTAGCATATCCTCCACTGAAAACTATGGATATATAGTAAAAATGGTTCCAGTGGAAATCAATGTAAAATATTTTATTTCAAATACAATGACGGTTTTGAAATAGTGTTTTAAAATTATCAAATGAATCTGTATTAGTCCATTTTCACACTGCTAAAAAGAACTGCCCAAGACTGTGTAACTTATGAAGGACAGAGGTTTAACTGACTCACAGTTCAGCTTGGCTGGGGTGGCCTCAGGAAACTTACAATCATGGTAGAAGGCAAAGGGGAAGCAAGGCACCTTCTTCACAAGGTGGCAGGAAGGAGAATAAATGCAGGAGGAACTACCAAACATTTGTAAAACAATCAGTTCTCATGAGAACTCACTCACTATCACAAGAACAGCATGGGAGAAACTGCCCCCATGATCCAATTACCTCCACTTGGTCTCTCCCTGGACATGTGGGAATTATAATTTGAGATGAGATTTTGGTGGGGACATAGAGCCAAACCATATCAGGATCTAAATTTTGTTTGGCATTGAGATGGTAAGGTGTTGTTATTATTAGTGTTTTCATTTATGATGGTGTATAATTAAATAGAATTTCAAGTGTTCAAGGCTGAGAGCTATGTGTCAGCCTCAGTCTTACATTAGAGGATAGTTTACAGGTACAAAGCAATTAAAGGATAATCAGACCTTATTTGCCAGATGTAATCTGCAGTGGTTAGCAAGGTTAGTAGTCAACAGCAGGGAGAAATAGAACGCTTGCTATAGCATGCAGCACATACCGTTTATAGTCTTCAAGAGCAAAACATAAAGAGTAAAAACTTGCAACAAAGCCACTGTGGAAATAGCCCATTATTACATCAGTATAAAGTCAAGTCACTATGTAATATTGCATACCAACTTGAAAACTAAAGTTGTCTTTGTTTTGTTTGGAATTCCCAATACATATCTATATGTATAGAGTTCATATGTATAGGAACCCTAAAGAGTAAACAAAAGGCATGGAGCTCTAAGCCAGTGGACTTGAATTTTCTCCACCAGAATTTTTAAGACACTTTGTCCTTTAATATTTCCAAAGTAACCTTCTAGCTTTATCTTTCATTTCTAAAACTATGTTTCTGCCTTGTTAATAAAAAAATGATATATTAAGGCCATTTGTTAAACAGATATCATTTAAAACTTACGATTTGCCACTTCAGGAAAAATTGTAATGACAAATCATCATAAAATTAGAGGTGAGAAGGTTTCAACTCCAGAGTTTGTGTTTTTTTGATACAATAATTCTGTACAGACTTCAAAAAGAGCAAATCAATGTTACAAACTATAGTGTGCAATATATTTTGTAAGTATAGTGTGAGAACAACTGAAAGCAGCACAGCACACTGGAAATACCACAATTCTTTCCAAACTTCCTTTCAGTTATGAACATTATGGACACATGCATTGCCTTTGTCCTTCAAATTCTGTTACTGTGTTTAATGGAAGAAACATCTTTAAAGCAAAGAGAAAAAGAAAGTGGAAATGTAAATAAAAGCATGGACTACTACTTTTTCCACATACCAGAAAATGTATAATTTAGGCTGCGCACAGTGACTCACACCCATAAGTCTAGCAATTTGAGGGGCTGAGGTGGGCAGATCATCCGAGGTTAGGGATTCGAGACCAGCCTGGCCAACATGGTGAAACCCCATCTCTACTAAAAATACAAAAAAAAAAAAAAAAAAAAAAGAAAAGAATTAGCCAGGCATGGTTGTGGGCACCTGTAATCCCAGCTACTTGGAAGCCTGAGGCAGGAGAATTGCTTGAACCCTGGAGGCAGAGGTTTCAGTGAGCTGAGATGGTGCCACTTCACTCCAGCCTGGGCGACAGAGCCAGACTCTGTCTCAAAAAAAAAAAAAAAAAAAAAAGTATAAAACCAAAACCTCGATTTACAATTCTGTTATTTTGGAAGACCAATACACAAAAATACCTAAAGCTATCCAAAAAAGCTAAAATATGATGGATCAAATTATGAAATATAAGTAAATCCTTAAACGTACTGTTTAGCATGAATGACAAAATGCAAAGCCAGAGATGCAGGCAGCACTGAGTCTTGAGCTGATTGACTGCTGTATTTAGTAATCATGTATAAATCAATATGTAAGCAATGAAGAAGGAATATTAACTAGATAGAAGAATAATGTTTCATTCTATTTAAAAAGGTATTTTAAGTATATAGCAATAAATTTTTAATCAAGGGAACAAATGATAGCCAAAATGTTCTGAGATTTTGATACTATAGAAGAGGAGGGTAAAGATAATTTTATATTTTGATACATTAAGCATGCCTTTTTATAAACCATAGCAGAGTGAAGAGCAGAATGATAATAGTTAAGTTAGAAAGAGAAAACAATATATGGTAAGTGGGATCCACAACATAAAATAAGATCATATTTTAATATGACATATATCATGCATTATATTACATATAATGAGCCAAATATATTATGTAAAATACTAAGATGATCAACTATATTAAAAAATCAATTATACTCTGTTCACTAGAAACACACTATAGTATTATATATACAGATAAATTATAAGTAAAATGATAATAAAAGACCAAAAATACAAATTGGGAAATAGAAAATATTTCACACTAAACTAAAATGACAATATATAAACTTATGAGATGTTGTTCTAGCAGAATAAGAGAGGAATTTATGTGATTGCTTATATTACAAAAAATTAAGGCAGCAAATTGAAAGGGTAGATATCTCTAGAGGTATTTCCTGTAACAGAGAAGCCGAGCACATTTTTGGCTGACACAGCAAAAATTGAATTCTAATTTTATTATGTAATATGTTAACTTGAAATTAGTCTCATCAAGTCTCTTTCATAAAAATTCAGCTATTTTTTATTTTAAAAAAAGGACTGTAAGAAGTGAAAGTAACCTATATTTGAGAATGTATTTGGATAACTCTGAGAATCTAAGCCCTGAAGGCCTGCTGAGTGATGCTGGCCAGAAGCAGAAGCCTGTCCATCTGTGCCTGATGAGACTCTTCTTGCTTTGCTTGAATGACCTTGCCTAAGGGGTTAGCTAGCAACGGGAAGCAAATGTCCTCAAGTCCCTTCCCCGTTGCCTCCACACCTATGACAAGAATTATATCCCAGAGTTGGTGGAGGATGGGGTCACAAAGTCTAACAGAAAGCTTAACCCAACAATGGCAAAATTCTGATAACTTAAATTGGCAAAAATGTGAAATTTATTTGTTTCACATGAATACATTCTAAGGAGGCCAAATCAGGGACAGAGGAATAGCTTCCAATCAGGATGGGAAGTATCAATAAAGACGCAATTAATGGAGAAGAAGGATCCTCAAAACAATGATGATTGGCTCTAATTGTTTACTTGGTTGATTACTGACCTTTTTTCTTAAAGATGTCTAATACTAAATCAGGTTGAGAAAAAAGTTTCTTTAGGATTCGATGGAAGAAAGTTGGAATGTATTTGAAACGATTCACTGAACTACTTACTACAAACAACCCTTTCTCAGTCTACTGAACCTGCTCTATCCAACCTTACTAACATCTAATTTGGCATTACTCTGCCTTTCTTTCAATTGACCTATCACCTTTTGACACTAAGAAAATTTTTGTTTTGCAACAATTTTAGCATAGTTGGAATTCCATGTTGGGACTGGATGAACAGTTTTGTAGGAGGTAAACAAATATACACAATCTTCAAAGACTCTGGCTATAAATGAAGTTAAGAACCACGAGCAGTGGGAACATATACGTTTAGGGTTAGTACTAAATATGGATAGAGATCTTAAAATTCTGCCTTCTTAAAATCTAGATAATAATTAGCATTAACATTTAGGAAGTAAACAATAATTTTGGATTAAATATATGAATAAGCTTAACAGAGATAGTGCTTCTTTCACTGGTCATAAGAAAAGTTAATTAGTAAGAACAGTCCACTTCCAGCAAGTTAGGCTTATGTATCTGATTAAAAATAAATAAATATGGCTGGATGTGGTGGCTCAGGCCCTTAACACCAGCATTTCGGGAGGCCAAGGCGGGCAGATCACAACGTCAGGAGATCGAGACCAACCTGACTAACACGGTGAAACCCTGTCTCTACTAAAAATACAAAAAATTAGCCGGGTGTGGTAGCGGGCTCCTGTAGCCCCAGCTACTCAGAAAGCTGAGGCAGGAGAATGGCGTGAATCCTGGAGGCGGAGCTTGCAGTGAGCCGAGATCGCGCCAGTGCACTCCACCCTGGGCGACAGAGCGAGACTGCGTCTCAGAAAAAAAATTAATTAAATAAATAAAGAAATACATAAATAAAGTAGTGAACTATTCTTCAATCATTTGTTGACTTCTCCAATCATAGACTTTGGTTGATCTCATTCAGGGAGCTCTTTCATGTTGGTGTGTTAGAAGTAGTCTCTCTATAGCACTCATGTCTACTAGAGAATGAGAATAACATTTGGAAAACGACTTCACTTTTGAAAACCGGATACTTCTTTCTTGATTAAAAAAATAAGTTGTTTATTTAAATAAACGAACAAACAAAAAAAGAGCTACTACATTTTAATAGTGTAGAAAGTCATGAGATATTTCTCAATCCAAGGTAAAATATGTAGGTATATAAAATATAGTTCTTCATTCTTGAATTGTTACTATTTAAATTCATTATGATTTTATTGATTTGAGTACCTTTAAAAGCAGAAGACTAAACTGCACAAGGTAATAACTTGAAAATAAAAGTAATACCTTAAGCATAAGAATATTTATTACTGGAGATTTTAAAATTGTACCATCTTGGGCTGGAATAACTTATGGTGGTTATAATTCAATTTATAATAGGCATCAATTTGTTTTCAAAAGCTAAGATGTAAAATCAAGAGACTGGAAAGTGAGAATGAATTCATAATGAGTAGTTATGTTCCCATCTGGAAATGGCATAAATAAAAATAAATGAAATAAATGACCTTTCCTATTTGCATATTCAAAGATTAACTAGAAACAGACTGTTTTGAATTATTTCCATTTAAATAAAGTGTATAACCCGAGAAGTTTGCATTTTAGACCCCTCTATTTTATAAGAAGAATCACAGCATGAGATGTATTTTATTCACATAGTATGTTATATACTCCTGAGTAAAGCCACAATTTGGTAACTCAGTTACAGCCCAAGTGAGCATTAATAGTACCTTTAAGTATGTCCTTGTATTCTTGTGAACCACCATGTTCACCCATTTTCCAAATAGCCAAACTCTTGTTATTTAGTAGGTGCACCAGGAGAATGCCACAAGTAATCTTTTGCATATTCAATTGCTTTTTGTGCCAAAACTCCTGACAAAGGGAAGCATTTGACATTTACACTGTTGTTAGCTTATCAAATTGAAAAAAAATAAGTCAAATAAAACTTGCCAAATTTTTTACAAGCCTCAAAGCTAAATGCATGTTGAAAAAAATTTATGCAAAATGTCAGAAATGGTGACTAGGGATATTTCTGCATTCTCAAATTGCATTAAAATTACTACAAGGGTAGAAGTGAAGGAAAGGATAAGAAGCAAATCTGTAAATACCTAGGAAAAATACATGTACCATGAATTGTGAGGAAGTTATTCAGAAACGAATACCTACAAAATTAGTCTGTTGGAGAAGTCAGAGGGAAGAAACTGTAACCCCAAATTCACACCAGTCAGTGAATCCAGATGTAAGAGATTTTCTGTTCATGGGGAAAAATTTCAAGCCTAGGGGAAAGAAGCACAGGAAGTATAATCAAATCATAGGAAAATTTCAAAGTAATTAATTAAAGTCTCCTATGAAAGAGATGAGCAGATTTCCTTGAATGAGCTTCAGATCTCTGCAACAGTCAGTAAGTAAAACAAACAAAACAAGCAAAAAACAAAGCAAGCTAAAGTAAAATGTCAGCCTGGAGTAAAAGAGAGAAGAATACTAAAATTGTTTGCTTGCTCCTCTCCCAGAAACCTGAAAGACATTCTGACAGTAACAATATTAGATTCCGTTCCTTGTAAGATATGTCTATTGTAGAAAGAGATGAATCCCCACTTCCAATTCCCCCATCTCTCTTAATTACACTTTTAAAAGTCCAGCCTTTGATGAATCAAGGGTATTTGGGAAACCATTATCTTTTTAAAAAACTGGTATTTAAAATTTTGCACATATTGCCCTGGAAAATTTTGAAGATCTAAGTATTTCCTCACAATCTTATAAACGAGTATCTGTATTTTGTATGACTTACAAAGATTATAATTTCATATATAATGTAAATTTTATACTTTTAAATAATACAGTTATATCACCCTTTTATGCTCATCTGATGAAATGTAATTGTAAAATCGTATACCAATATTCATGTATTGAAAATACATTAATAAGTTTTACTTTTATTATGGGAAATTTTAAATAATTTCTTTTCTCCTGACATTGTATTTCCATTCCACTTTTCTTGAAGAATTTTATGCCAATGCAGTATATTCTTGTGCTTAAAATATTATGTATACCTCTATCACATGTCTCTGCAACAATTACAACAAATATACATGTGTGTGTATATATATGTATGTATGTGCATGTACATATATAGAAATCTATTCATTGTAATTTTCTCTAATAATAAAGCTCTGAATATTTTACAAGAATCTTCTAGATTTAACTTCAGTATTTATAGTATATAATTGTTGAAAACGATTTAAATATTTATTCAAGTTTTGATAAAATTATTGTTTGGTATGGAGTCCTGCATAAATTTTAGGATGGTGACAGGTATGTCTTCCTTTTGTAAAGTAGGTAAAAATAGTTTCTTTTGAAAGGGAGGAGGGAAAAGAGAATGTCAGATGCCTTCAATGCAGCCCCATTATCAGTTACATCAATTTTGGAAAATCATGTACCTCAGTTAACCAAGATGTGGTTTTCTTTCTCCTTCTCCTTCTCCTTCTCCTTCTTCTTCTTCTTCTTCTTCTTCTTCTTCTTCTTCTTTTTTAAATTATACTTTAAGTTCTGGAATACATGTGCAGAACGTGCAGGTTTGTTACATAGGTATACACATGCCATGGTGGTTTGCTTCACCCATCAACCCATCATCTACATTAGATATTTCTCCTAATGCTATCCCTACCCTAGCCCCCAACCCCTGACAGCCCCTGGTGTGTGATGTTCCCCTCCCTGTGTCCATGTATTCTTAATGTTCAACTCCCACTTTTGAGTGAGAACATGTGGTGTTTGATTTTCTGTTCCTGTGGTAGTTTGCTGACAATGATGGTTTCCAGCTTCATCTATGTCCCTACAAAGGACATGAACTCATCCTTTTTGATGGCTGCATAGTATTCCATGGTGTTTATGTGCCACACTTACTTTATCCAATCTATCATTGATGTGGTTTTCACAATTGCATATCTCCTGAAATATTTCCATGTACTCACATTTGTGCACATATTGAACTTTTAGGTCTACTATTTTAACATGTCAAAAGTATAGGCATTTTTTTTTTTCTTCAAAAATACAACCAAAAACTTTCTGAAAAATACAGTTTGGTTAACAGAGAGTGGCTACCTAGGATAGAAGCAATTTTGTCATACTGAGCTTGTATAAAAGGCTACTCTTAGAGATATAACATTATCAATTCCAAAAAAAAAAAGACCATATTTAAAACAGTGCTGATAACATGTATTTGCAAGGTTCATGATGTTTTATATAGTAATTAGCAAGGGCATATCATTTGGTTTTGTATTCTTTTATTTCTCTAAATTATAATGTTGTCTTAATCTAGAAGGAGTGGTTTCTTCATTAACAATACCATTGATTATGTAATTTACTTATGCAAAAATATTTATTTCAACCTACTAGGTAAAAAGCAAAGGTTTTACAACTAACTGATAAAAGTGATTACCTCTGGGAAACAGATTTAAGAGCATGTTGGCATGGTATTATGCAGAATAGAATTTCAACATTTACTTCATAGAATTTTTAAATGAAGAGATTAAAATTACTGAACTCAATGTTTTGAAATATCTGTAAATATGAAATGCCTACAGTGAGTTAATCAGCATATGCATTATATCACAGAGTTATCATTTTGTGGTGAGAACAATTAAAATCTACTCTCTTAGCAGTTTTCAAGAATACATCCCATTGTTACTAATTAAAGTCACTGTGTTATACAATAGATTTCTTGAACTTAATCCTCCCATCTAACTGAAATTTTTTTTATTGTTTGCTCAACAACTCCCCCTCTCCATCATCAAGCCGCTGGCAACCACCAAGCTATTGTCTATCTCTGTGAGTCTCACATTTTTAGATTCCACATGTAAGTGAAATCAAGTAGTATTTGTCTTTCTCTGCTTTATCTCACTTAACATAATATTCTCCAGGTTCATCCACGTTGTTCCAAATGACAGGATTTCCTTTTTTAAAAAAGACTAAATAATATTACATTGAGTATATATACCACATTTTCTGTATCCATTCATCCATTCATAGACATTTAGGTTGATTCCATATTTTGGCTATTGTGAGTAATGCCTCAATGAACATGGGAATGTAGATATCTCTTTGACATACTAATTTCTTTACCTTTGGCTCCATAGGCAGTACTGGGATTTCTGGATTAGATGGTAGTTCTATTTGTCATTTTTTGAGAGGCCTTCATACTGTTTTCCATAATGGCTGTACTAACTTGCAATCTTACTGGTAACATACAAGGGTTCTCTTTTCTCCACATCCATGTCAGCACTTGTTATTTTTCCTTTTTGTGTTTTTTTTTTTTTTTTTGATAATATCCATTATAACAGGTGTGAGGTATTACTGCTGTGGTTTTCATTTGAATTTCTCTCATTAATAGCGACATTGGGCATTTTTTAATATATGCCTGTTGACCATTTATTTGCATGTCTTTTTTTGAGAAATATCTGTTCAGGTCCTTTGCCCATTTGAAAGTCAGTGAATGTTTTCAAATTCTTTTTATAAGAATTGTATATGCAAAAACTCAGAGGTTTTCAAATATAGTTATTCATTACCTCAAACTCAAAACCTTTTCAAATATAGTTATTCATCCCAATTCTGTATGTGCCTTAATTTTTTGTTATTAATATCATGACAGTAAATTCTCAAATTGTTGCTATTATATATAGTAAGTTGATCAACTTTACATATTTTATTCTAATGTAGAGATATACCTTTGACAATATTTTTGGCATAAAATAATGTCGCTTTGTTTTGTAATTTACAGTTTTTTGAAGCTGTGGTAAAATAGTCAAACCTGGAGAAGAAATAAAATTATATCATATTACAGTAGAATAGGAAACGTCCAGTTCACACCAGTAATTAGTTTGTAAGCAAAGGCTGAATTGCTTTGACATTATAGGAGAGAGTCTGTGTATCACATTAAGTCATAGAGCAGGGTTTGGCCTGGGGTCTGTGGAGCATTTTATATATATATAATTGGAGAAACAACTGTAATGCATCACATGTGTTCAGTGGAGTGTTAGAAGTTACAACAGAAACCATTTCTCTGGTTAAATTAAGAGAAGAGAATATTACTATCTTCTGGTTGTATAGCTTTCTGGAAAGTTTTGTGGTTAGTGGGCTAGTTCTGCAATCAGCTTGCTTAGCAAGTTTGAAATATTTGTATTTTTCATAAAAACACAGAGAAATACAATATTTGAAATGTTTTCACAAATAGAAATGTCAGCTAAAATGACTTTTCCCAACAGTAGTGGTGCTAGGATTGTGTTTTTCTTTTCTAATTCTTGTTTTAAAAAATAATATCTTGTATTCCCCATGAATTAAATGGGGACCACAAAATGAAATATATATTATTGCAGAGTATTTTTATCTCTAGTTAAATGTGTTATTGGAAAAAACTTATAAATTTTATAAAATGCACATTCAACACTTATTGAAATCACATATGTATATATACAACATTTTTTTTTTTTTTTGAGATGGAGTTTCTCACTGTCACCAGGGCTGGAATGCAATGGCGCAATCTTGGCTCACTACAACCTCTGCCTTCTGGGTTCAAGTGATTCTCATGCCTCAGCCTCCTGCATAGCTGAAATGACAGGCGCCCACCACCATGCCTGGCTAATTTTTTGTACTGTTAGTAGAGACGGGGTTTCACTATGTTGGTCAGGCTGGTCTCGAACTCCTGACCTCATCATCTGCCTGCCCTCATCATCTGCCTGCCTCAGCCTCCCAAAGTGCTGGGATTATAGGCGTGAGCCTCCACGCCCAGCTTATACAAACATTTTCTTTGTATAAACTCTGTATGTGTTTCTTTCTTTCATTCTTTTTCTTTGTTGTTGTTGTTGTTTTCATCTAGTTTATGGTATTAATAGACTTACTTACGTGGAACACATCCTTGCATTCCCAAATGATTATTTAATAAACCGTTAATATTAATGGATTGATTATAAAGGTCATCTTTAAGCAGCTATTATGTTGGTTTAGAGTTTGGTATGCTAGGTTCTTCCTTTACCAGCCATATGAATTTAATCAAGCTGTTTATCCTCACTGTGCCTCAATTTCTTTATCTGTTAAAACGAGAGCAATAATAATATCCCACATATTTATTATGATGCTTTAAAAAGACAGATATAAACAGAAAGATAGCTCAGTCCTTAAAAAATCATGTCTGAATTCTGAAATAAGAGAGGTACAGCAATACATTAAACAATAATAAAAATAAGTTTACCAAATGGTTGACAATGATTCATCAGGGTTCCCATTGATAAAAGACGGTGCCTTTAAAATTCACAAATACATGCACGCACACATGCACACAAGCACACGTGTGTGCACACATACATGCAATGACTGCAAACACTCGCTAGTGCCCTTCAGGTGGCCCCTCAGTAGTGGCATGTTCAGGGGATGGAGTCATTTCTGATTTGGGTTGGAATAGACAGAAATAGAAAATAAGCAAGGGGGTGTGAGAGAGTAATGGCATAAGTAATAGTTCCCTTAGAAAAGATTTAATCAAACAATCCTAGAACTATGGAGAAAAACTGTAATAGAAGAATTTTCACAATCAAAATTATATCACATGCTTTTGTCACAGTGATGTTTTTACTTTCCTTTTATTTCTGAGATGTTAGTTGAATAAAAAAAAAAATAATGACTTACATTTGCACTCATAGGCTGCACCTCTGGGAATAAGTATACTTGCCTGCTAGTTCTGAACTGAACTAGCGTCATTTGCATCACGGGCCTGGCCAGCCCGGTTGCTAAAGTTCTGTTCATGGTCATTTCACAGGAGACTCCTCCTGACTCCATTCTTCTTCTATTTGATACTTACCTTTTAGTTGGTCTCTCACTTGGGGCTCAAAAATTACTTTTGTCTTTATCTATTGACTTTCATTCTCTTGGTTTGTCCCAAAGCACAGTCTTAAGACTGCGATATCATAGATTTAAGTCTCTATATCCTTTCAGTGGTGAAGGATGGGAGAAGAGGTGGAAATGGACACTCTCCAGGCATGAGAGATCGGAAAGCTTGCGGAGCTCACTCCAACTTTGCTTCAAAATGTGTTCCAGGGTTCACTGTGATGTTTTAATTACAGATCATACTAGAAAATTTAGCATTGGTTTTAGTCTGTATTTATGGTTAATAAAGAAAATGTACACATACCTGCACACACACACACACATAAACATACATATTATATTGGAATTACATGTCCCTCTTCAATAGATACTTCCCGATAGTAACTAGAAAAGCTACTGAACTATCACAAATATTTATTAGGCAATTATTAAGTGTTTAACATGCAACAGTCCAACAAGGTACCCACTATGATTCAAGAAACCTACCCTATATTCTTAAATAATTATAGCTCCTTAAAAAATCTTAATACCATTTTCATTTGAAAAGTAGGGAGAAACATGAAGAAGAAATCTTCCACTTTCAACCAAGTGGCAATGAAACATAAAATCAATAGATTTTCCCACAGCTACAAATATGAATCACCTGAGCCACTCTCATTTTTTTCCACTACACAATGCAGAACTATATTGTTGGGTGAAAGCAGCTGTTACCCTATCACTGCTCAAATCAATATCGACTCTATGTCTGTAAACTCTCTGGCTAAAAATGTATATCAAAGATGCTCTAAGCAAGAAAGAATCATTTTTATCGTGTTTCCTTGACTTCTCTACTCTCCCTCTTTTAGTTTATAAATAAAAGTCAAGGCACTGGGATTTTCCTCAAAGCTTCAGCATTGAAACACTTGTTTAGTGCAGTTTATGACCTCATATTATTCTTGAAAAATACTGGCCTTTAAAAAATAAATCAACATTTTTGCCCAACTCAGTCAACTATTCGGAGATAAAAATCCATCAGAAGAATACACACTTGAAGTGAATTTGTCCTAGTTAGCAATATAACATTTCAAGAAAGTTATGAGAAAATTATTCCTAATAAATTTAGGCGTAAATAATTTAGTCAATGGTGAGTATACCTTGGAGGTTACAGTTACGTTTCTGATTTTTATTTTTTATTTTTATTTTTTTGAGACGGAGTCTCGCTCTGTCGCCCACGCTGGGGTGCAGTGGCCAGATCTCAGCTCACTGCAAGCTCCTCCTCCCAGGTTTACGCCATTCTCCTGCCTCAGCCTCCCGAGTAGCTGGGACTACAGGCGCCCGCCACCGCGCCCAGCTAGTTTTTTGTATTTTTTTTTAGTAGAGACGGGGTTTCACCGTGTTAGCCAGGATGGTCTCGATCTCCTGACCTCGTGATCCGCCCGTCTCGGCCTCCCAAAGTGCTGGGATTACAGGCTTGAGCCACCGCGCCCGGCCACGTTTCTGATTTTTAAATATTTTACAGCTACAGAATAGATTACTGTTTTTCTAAAACAAATATATCTCATTTTCTTATTTTACATTTTTACACAGAGTGACACAGATGCATAGTTTAGATATCTGTCCCTTCCAAATTTCATGTTGAAATTTGATCCCCAAAGTTGGAGGTAGGGTCTAGTGGAGACTTTTGGGTCTTGGGGGTGAATCGCTCCTGAAGAGATGAATGACCACTCTAGGGAGGGGGTGAGTGAGTTATTGCACTGTTAGTTTCCCCTCCATTGCTGCTTCTCTTTCCATGTGATCTCTGAATACATCAGCTCCTCCCCACCTTCTGCCATGAGTAGCAGCAGCCTGAAGCCCTCACCAGAAGCAGAGGGTGGTGCCATGCTTCTTGTACACTTGTACAGCCTGCAGAACCATGAGCTACATAATTTTTTTTTTTTTTTTTTTTTTTTTTTTTTTTTTTTTTTTGAGACCGAGTTTCACTCTTGTTGCCTAGGATGGAGTGCAGCGGCACGATCTCGGCTCACTGCAACCTCGGCCTCCTGGGTTCAAGCGATTCTCCCGCCTCAGCCGTCCTGAATAGCTGAGATTGCAGGCATGCGGCACCATGCCCAGCTAATTTTGTATTTTCAAGAGAGTCGGGGTTTCCCCATGTTGGTCAGTCTGGTCTCTAACTCCCGACCTCAGATGATTCCCCGGACTCGGCCTCCCAAAGTGCTGGGATTGTAGGCCTGAGCCACAGCGCCCGGCCTCTTTTGTTTATAAATTACCCAGCATCAGTTATTCCTTTATAGAAACACAGAAATGAACAAAGATGCAAAGCTTTATTGTGTCATTCCCAGCAAAAACTAGGAATACAAAGATTTGCATCTGTTACTGATGATTAAGAACCACTGAGAACACATATGATGACTTCAAGCAAACAGGAAAAAATAAACCTTAATGGCAAGTTTGATAAATTTTTCCCGGAAATTTTAAATTCAGAGAACTAATGTTTAGGAACATGCACATATTAACTTGTTGATTTATTTTTTTTAGTTTCTTTATTGTAGTTGAATGCTAAATTTTATTCAGAAACCTACCATATGTCTGTAAATAACTTCTTAAATTAGTCTTTTAAATTAATATATTGTTTTATAAGTCTTTTCTGGCTGTGATGTAAGTCAAATGCAAGTATTTCAGATAACTGCAGGTCCTATTAAATAGCCAAGAGCTAATAAAAATGTTATGAGGCTTAACACACCTCTGACTTGTATATCCTCGTCTCTCCCACTAGATGTTGGTGGCCTTAAATTAAATTAAGAATTAAATAAAAATAGAGAGAAAGAAGGAGAGAGGGAGAGAAGAAAGATACATCAAGGATTGAGAGAGATAGAATGTATATGTGCTTGAGTTTACATTTGAGAGGTAGAAAATTTCTTCTCATCAAGTTTTAAGCCAACTTAAATAGTGGAACAATTTGTAAATTATGGAATTCAAATAAAACAAAAGTTTTAATATTAGTTCAGAGAAGTATTTTTCATGGACAATGTACTCAAATAATATTAATTTTATTTTGAGATTTTTCTGGAGGTTTTTTATTTAAGATGATGTTATGAGATGGTATGTTTCAGCTCTCCAACTTAGCAACAAACCCAAATGAAGACAGATTAAAATAAAATAAATAAACACATAAGCTAAAGTAGACGAAAGAGTAGGAACTGGAAGATAAGCAGAAGAAAGAGAAAATGATAGAGAATAAGAGGAAGGAGGAAAGAAGGAGGAAGAGAAGAAAGAGATAATGATAGAGAATAAGAGGAAGGAGGAAAGAAGGAGGAAGAGAAGAAAGAAGAAAAGAAGAAAGGGAGCATGTAAGTCTTAAATTGGAAAGAGAGTTCAAAGCTGGAATAATCAACAACTACTATGATTTAGACTTGCTAAAGAACTGGGCTTGAAAAGTTAGCACCCATCCTGATGTAAAGAAGAAGAGATGTCATTTTTATGGCTGGGAAGGGGAATTTAATTTCCTTCAGATACCCCGATTATACATATGGTTTCTATAGACTGTTAGAAAGTAGTTCTAAAAGTGCCACTTAATGGCCCAGAGAATGAGAGAGAAAGTTTGCCAGTTCACTGTGGATCTGAGTGTGTGTGTGTGTGTGTGTGTGTGTGTGTGTGTGTAGAGGGGGTATTAGTTGTTTCATGATATTGGGAAACTAAGTGCACACCTCTGCCAGAGTGGGATGTGAGTTTCTACAGAGACATACCACATTTCATTTTGTGTTTTTCTTTATTGTGCTTTATAGATATTGTGTTTCTTTACAAATTGAAGGTTGGTGGTACCCCTGAGTGAGGCATGTCTATCAGCACCAACAGTTTGTGCTCTCTTTGTGTCTCTGACATATTTTTAAAATTCTCACAGTTTTCAGACTTTTTCATTATGATTATACCTGTTACGATGATGTGGGATCCGTGATGTTTGATGTTACTAGTATAACTGTTTTGGGGTACACAAAACACATCCATATAAGACAGAATACTTAATAAACATGATGTGTGTGTGCTGACTGCTCCACTGACCAGTCATTCCCCATCTCTCTGTCTCTCACCTCAGGCCTCCCTATTCCCTGAGGCAAAACGATATTAACATCAGGCCAGTTAATAAGTCTACAATGGAGTCTATATGTTCAAGTGAAAGAAAGAGTTTCAAATTTTTCACTTTAAATCAACAGCTAGAAATCATTAAGCTTAGTGAAGAAGGCATGTAGAAAGACAAGACTGGCCAAAAGCTAGACCTCTTGTGCTAAAAGTTAGCCAATTTGTGAATATAAAGGAAAAGGTATTGAAGGAAATTGAAAGTATTACTCCAGTGAACACACAAACGACAAGCAAGTAAAATAGCCTTGTTGCTGATATGGAAAAAGTTTTAGTAGTTTGGATAAAAGAATAAAACAGCCCACAACATTCCTCCCTTAAGCGAAAGCCTAATCCAGAGCAAGACCCTAAATCTCTGAAATTCCATAAAGTCTCAAAGAGGTAAGAAAGCTGCAGAATAAAAATTTAAAGCTAGCAGAGGTGAGTTCCTGAGGTTTAAGTAAATAAGTCATTTTCATAACATAAAAGTGCAAGGTAAAGCAGCAAGTGCTGATGTAGAGACTGCTGCAAGTTATCCAGAAGATCTAGATAAGAATGGTGATGAAAGTGGCTGCACTCAATGACAGATTTTCAAGTTAGATAAAACAGCTTTATATTGGAAGAAGATACCATATAGTAGGTTTATAGCTAGAAAGAAGTAAATACCTGTCTTCAAAGAAGTAAATACCAGGCTTCAAGAAGTAAATATGTGGCTTCAAAGCTTCAAAGGACAGGCTGACTCTCTTGCCAGCATCAGAAGTGGAGTCACATCTTTAGGCCCCACTTCTAATTCTAAGATATGACTGAATTGCTGCAATCAACATAAAACTTGAATGGATGAGGAGCTGCTTCTTATAGATTAGCCAAAAAAGTAGTATTTTTTTTTTCGAGATGGAATCTACCCCTTGTGAACACACTGGGAACATTGCTGAAAAGACAACAAAGGATTTAGAATATTATGTAAGCATATTTGATAAAGCAGCAACAGGATTCGAGAAGATTAACCCCAAATTTGAAAGAAGTTCTACTGTGGCTAAAGAGCTATCAAACAGCATTTCATGCTACAGAGAAATTATTCATGAAAGGAAGAGTCAATCAATGTGCAAACTTTTCTGTTCTCTTATTGTGAGACATTGGCAGAGCCACCCCAACTTTCAGCAGCTATCACTATAATCACTCAGTGGTTATCAGCATCAAGACAAAACCCTTAAACAGCAAGAAATTACAACTTGCTGAAGTTTTGGGTGGTTGTTAGCATTTCTTGGCAATAAAATATTTCAAATTAAGATATGTACATATTTTAGAATAGTGCTGACACAGGATCCTTAGGGTGTTCCTTCATTAGCCGGAAACCTCTGTGGCCCGTAGTATCTCTGCTTGGGTTTTGCTGGCACCCACCGGGCTCGTTCCACGCACTTGGCCCAGCAGGCTGCATTCGGCTTGTGCTACTAGCATGGATCTGATGCCTGCCAAGGGTGAGCCAGGAGCAAAGTGGCTAGGGGTATATGAGCAAGCAAGTGTGGGTTCTGACCCCTGCATATAGCCAGGTACACCGGCTGCAGCTAGGCAGGCAGCTCCAGTTGCCAGCATAGGCACCAGCTCTGTGCAAGGTTGCGGCTGGACCAGACATACTGCCAGAGGCAAGGGGAACACAATGTTTGGTGAAAGCTCTGAGATTCCAGAAACTGCAGAGCTCCAAAGAGGGTTTTACAGCATGTCAGAGTCATAGTTCCAGGAGACCCAAGTTCTGGTCTCCCAGAAGGGCTGCAGCTCTTCTCTCCTTCTCATTACCCACACACAACATGCCAAGCAGAGGGTGTGTTTCAGCCTTGTTTGTGTTACCATTCTTTCAGTCCTCCCATTCATGACTTGTCTCATGTCCCGGAAGAATGAGGTATGCAGACAACTGGAGGGTGAGGAGCTTCACTGAGTGACAGATCAGCTCTCAGGAGATCTGAAGTGGGTAGCTGCTTTCCACAGACAGGTCGTCCTGATGAGTGTAGAGACCTGAAGTGAATAACTTATCCATGGGCAAATCGTCCTAACAAGCGTAGAGGAGACCTGAAGTCTGTGGCTCCTTTCAGCAGGCAGGTTGTCCTGAAGAGTGTCTGAGTCTGGCTGAGTCCAGAATTTTTCTTGGCTCAGAAGGGAGGAAGTGCATGCTGATTGGTCCATGGGCAACCATGGGTTAGCCTGGAAAAAACACCATAAATTCTCACTCCTGGTCGTGGTCTCCACCCAGAACTGGCAGCCTGGCCCCAAGGCTTCTGGCCATCCTTGGCTTGAAGGTGGGATTTCACAAGGGACCCATCCCTTCCTGCCTAGGAATCTGTCTGTCTTCTGCCATCATCAACAGGTCAACTATGGTGCCTAGGCTGTTTGCACTGAGGGGCACCTGCAGGATCATGCTGAGCCACCCTTAGCCCACTGTCCTCCCTCCCGTGCTTGTCAGTAATCAAAGTCTGGAGGCGACCAAGGCAGCAGGGGCTGGCATGTCAGCATCACTCTGAGCTTGTGCACACCTGACCAGGTCATGGCAGTGTCTGGGCTCGGCTGCAACTTTGGTCTGCACTGGAGCAGGCACTGAAAGCCAGGAGAGGCCAGGCAGCAGGAGCAGGCACTTCAAGCCTGCAGGGGCAGGGGGCTTCCCAGGCCCCCAAGGGCACAGGGATACCTGAGTCCAGACCCACTGCTGGGCATCTGTAGCTGTGCCCAGGATCATGGGACTCCCACCCCATCAACTCAGTAAAGGATAAGGATTCTGCCTGTTCCTGGCCCCCACCAGCTCTGTGTGGTGCATGGCCCCAGCTGAGCCTCCCCTGATGAAGCTGGCATCCTCACAGCGGCCACTCCAGGTGTGCCACCACTGCCATCAGTACTATTGCACACTTAATAGACTATAGCATAGTATAAACATAACTTTTATATGCATTTGGAAATCAAAAAATATGTGTGACTTATTTTATTGTGATATTCACTTTTTTTTTGCAGTGGTCTACAACCAAACCTGTGATGCCTCCAAGATGTGCTATAATATGTGAGTACATGGGTATCATCTAAATGAAAATAAATAAATAGATAATGGATAATTGATAGAATTAGAGAGATAGATAGATGATAGATAGATAGAGAGAGAGAGAGAGAGATGGATAGATAAAGATTTACTCAGAACCTAGGAAAAAAGCAAGAAATAAAAATTGTTGGGCTGCACGCAGTGACTCAGACGTGTAATCCCAGCATTTTCAGAGGCTGAGGCAGGCGGATCACCTGACTTCAGGAGTTCGAAATCAGCCTGGCCAAGACTGTGAAACCCCATCTCTACCAAAAATACAAAAATGTGCAAGGCGTGGTGGTGTGCACCTGCAGTCCGAGCTACTTGGGAGGCTGAGGCAGGATAATTGCTTAAATCCGGGAGGCAGAGGTTGCAGTGAGCCAAAATCATGCCATTGCACTCCAGCTTGGATGACAGAGCAAGACTTCATCTCAAAAAAAAAAAGAAAGAAATATACATAGTCTAAAGGCATGCCCACTAATGGCAGATGTAAGCATATGAAAACAGCAGTCAAGGTGAGCCCATAATTTTATAAAATAAACATAGTTTGATATCATAATCATTAGTAGATTAAATAAATAGAAAATTTATTCTGCAAAGGCTTGAAATAACAGAAAATCTTTAAAATTTAAAATGTGGTAAAATAATATGCTTAAAATTATTATAAGCAAATACTATAAATGAAAATAAACAAACTATAGCTTTTATACATTAAAATAGAGTATTTAGTATTGAAATTGAATGGGTGGTGAAAACATCGTTTCAAGCACAAAGCAGAAGATAAAATTTGTTACACAGGAGCTATGAGTCTGTGTAATATTTTCCAGAATGCAAGACAGTTATAAACAGAAGATATGAGAAAAGAAATGAGTAGACCTGGAGAATAAATTATAAGATCCAACATATATCTGTTAGGAATTTAAGAATAAGAGAATAGAATAGTTAAGAAATAATACTCAAAGAAATGTACAATGAGAAAGCAAAAGAAAGTGATAGGTCGCATACCCTGAGATTAAATAAACATACCACTTTAAGAACTACAGAGGAAGAAAATTCACAATCCACATCTAGACATTTTGGAATGAAACTAAAATACCAAAATAAAATAAAATAAAATCCTAACTGACATCAAAGAGAAAAGTGGATGATTATCAAACTATGATAAATGATTTGCAGATTTATCATTAGCAAAATGTTGACGTCAAAGACTCAGTTATTTTCTGCCTAATGAAAATGAGATGGTTAACTATTACAAATAATACTTGAAAAAAATACTAAAGGCTTGCTATGACTTTAATGTGTTCCCTTCAGAATTTAGGTATTCAGACTTGATGGCCAATGTGATGACATTAAGACATGGGATTTTATGAAGTGATTAGGTCATTAGGATTCTTTTCCTCATGGATAGAATTAAGACCCTGGTGAAAAGGCTTCATGCAATGTTGGACTGCCTACACCTCCCGCCTTCTGCCTTCTGAAGACATGGCTTTCCTTTCCTTGACAGCAGGGTGCCATCTTGGAAGCTGAGAGCAGCCCTTGCCAAATAACCAAACTTGATCTTGCACTTCTCAACCTGTAGAACTATGAGAAATAAATTTCTATTATATATAAATTGCCCAGTCGCAGGTACTCTGTTACAGCAGCACAAAACAGACTAAAAGCTTCAACTTCAGAAAGTGGGGAAATAAATCCAGAAGAAAAGAAAAGATATAAAATACAATTTTGGACAAAAAAAATTATTAAACAATAATGAACCTAAGTAACCATTCATGGCAATATACAAATCATTTTAAAATCACAATTAATTTTCGGTGGATAAAGAATCCAGCGCAACTAAAACACCTAACAAAATGACATGGGTGATGGGAGGGAATATAATATTTACAGTGTTTCCACAAAACTTATTTTGTTCTGGAGAAACTTAGAGATATTAACAACTTTTGAACTTTGTTTCAAGTGTACTTGTCAAAGATTTAATGGTAACTAATGAAGTAGAATGTGTAACACACAATTTATTAGCTGTGAAGTGTGTGTTAAGAAACTAAATAATTTGACCAATAAAGTGACCAAAGTTAATAGAAATCACTAAAGGAGGCATTTGAAATATTCCATCTAAAATCGAGCAATCAAAATACATAGGTAAAACTATATAAATGGTTAGAATAATTGTAAGTAGATAAAAGCTATTTTATCTATTTTATACAATTTTATAAATTATTTTCTAATGTTCAGGAAATAAGTTTTGATATATATGTATATCATATATATTCCTGAGATTAGAGAAATAATTCATAATAATTCATAGCAACATATATATAGTATCTTAATCAAGCAAAAATAAGTAAAGCTCTTAGCAAATTTCAACCTCACTTTTTACATCGCAGTTTTTAATTTATTAATATTTGATTTAGATTTTTGCAATTATATNCTCTACCAAAAATACAAAAATGTGCAAGGCGTGGTGGTGTGCACCTGCAGTCCGAGCTACTTGGGAGGCTGAGGCAGGATAATTGCTTAAATCCGGGAGGCAGAGGTTGCAGTGAGCCAAAATCATGCCATTGCACTCCAGCTTGGATGACAGAGCAAGACTTCATCTCAAAAAAAAAAAGAAAGAAATATACATAGTCTAAAGGCATGCCCACTAATGGCAGATGTAAGCATATGAAAACAGCAGTCAAGGTGAGCCCATAATTTTATAAAAATAAACATAGTTTGATATCATAATCATTAGTAGATTAAATAAATAGAAAAATTTATTCTGCAAAGGCTTGAAATAACAGAAAAATCTTTAAAAATTTAAAAATGTGGTAAAATAATATGCTTAAAATTATTATAAGCAAATACTATAAATGAAAATAAACAAACTATAGCTTTTTATACATTAAAATAGAGTATTTAGTATTGAAATTGAATGGGTGGTGAAAACATCGTTTCAAGCACAAAGCAGAAGATAAAATTTGTTACACAGGAGCTATGAGTCTGTGTAATATTTTCCAGAATGCAAGACAGTTATAAACAGAAGATATGAGAAAAGAAATGAGTAGACCTGGAGAATAAATTATAAGATCCAACATATATCTGTTAGGAATTTAAGAATAAGAGAATAGAATAGTTAAGAAATAATACTCAAAGAAATGTACAATGAGAAAGCAAAAGAAAGTGATAGGTCGCATACCCTGAGATTAAATAAACATACCACTTTAAGAACTACAGAGGAAGAAAATTCACAATCCACATCTAGACATTTTGGAATGAAACTAAAAATACCAAAAATAAAATAAAATAAAAATCCTAACTGACATCAAAGAGAAAAGTGGATGATTATCAAACTATGATAAATGATTTGCAGATTTATCATTAGCAAAAATGTTGACGTCAAAGACTCAGTTATTTTCTGCCTAATGAAAAATGAGATGGTTAACTATTACAAATAATACTTGAAAAA
The DNA here is from genome assembly GCF_001698545.2 of Rhinopithecus bieti. Taxonomy (NCBI): domain Eukaryota; kingdom Metazoa; phylum Chordata; class Mammalia; order Primates; family Cercopithecidae; genus Rhinopithecus; species Rhinopithecus bieti. Next base: position 7,300,668 of record NW_016805866.1, on the reverse strand, counting down.
AATACTAAAGGCTTGCTATGACTTTAATGTGTTCCCTTCAGAATTTAGGTATTCAGACTTGATGGCCAATGTGATGACATTAAGACATGGGATTTTTATGAAGTGATTAGGTCATTAGGATTCTTTTCCTCATGGATAGAATTAAGACCCTGGTGAAAAAGGCTTCATGCAATGTTGGACTGCCTACACCTCCCGCCTTCTGCCTTCTGAAGACATGGCTTTCCTTTCCTTGACAGCAGGGTGCCATCTTGGAAGCTGAGAGCAGCCCTTGCCAAATAACCAAACTTGATCTTGCACTTCTCAACCTGTAGAACTATGAGAAATAAATTTCTATTATATATAAATTGCCCAGTCGCAGGTACTCTGTTACAGCAGCACAAAACAGACTAAAAGCTTCAACTTCAGAAAGTGGGGAAATAAATCCAGAAGAAAAGAAAAGATATAAAATACAATTTTGGACAAAAAAAATTATTAAACAATAATGAACCTAAGTAACCATTCATGGCAATATACAAATCATTTTAAAAATCACAATTAATTTTCGGTGGATAAAGAATCCAGCGCAACTAAAACACCTAACAAAAATGACATGGGTGATGGGAGGGAATATAATATTTACAGTGTTTCCACAAAACTTATTTTGTTCTGGAGAAACTTAGAGATATTAACAACTTTTGAACTTTGTTTCAAGTGTACTTGTCAAAGATTTAATGGTAACTAATGAAGTAGAATGTGTAACACACAATTTATTAGCTGTGAAGTGTGTGTTAAGAAACTAAATAATTTGACCAATAAAGTGACCAAAGTTAATAGAAATCACTAAAGGAGGCATTTGAAATATTCCATCTAAAAATCGAGCAATCAAAATACATAGGTAAAACTATATAAATGGTTAGAATAATTGTAAGTAGATAAAAGCTATTTTATCTATTTTATACAATTTTATAAATTATTTTTCTAATGTTCAGGAAATAAGTTTTGATATATATGTATATCATATATATTCCTGGAGATTAGAGAAATAATTCATAATAATTCATAGCAACATATATATAGTATCTTAATCAAGCAAAAATAAGTAAAGCTCTTAGCAAATTTCAACCTCACTTTTTACATCGCAGTTTTTAATTTATTAATATTTGATTTAGATTTTTGCAATTATATTTATTAAAAAGGCTTATAATTTTTATTTTACTGTCCTTTCTAGGTTTTGATATAAAGATTATTTTAAACTAATATAAACAGATGAGAATTATTTTCTCTTTTTATATTAGACAAATGATTTTGCAATTAATTAATTTTCCTTTCTTAAATATCAGAAGAGTTTGTCAGTGAAATCACGTGAAAATGGAGATTACTGTGGCATTTGAAAATAAAAATGGCTTCAATATTTTTAACACAGGTAATACTGTTAACGATTTGACTATTTATTCTTTCAGTTTTTGTGTCTTTTAAAAATGTGTTACTTCATTCAAATTGTTTGATTAATAGACATAATTTTTAAAATATTCTCTTTTTATTTCTAATGTCTTTAAGATATGTAATTATGTCTCTTTTTAATTTCTGATATAGAAATTTGTTAACTTTTGGTTTTCTTCTTTATTTAATTTGCAAAGTTTATATTTAAATAATTTTTTTTTAAGAAATCAAATTTTGGTGTTGATTTCCTCTACCGTATATTTGCTTTTAAATTCAGTAATGTTTACTTTTGTATTTATTATTTCCTTTCTTTCTTTTTTTCTAAACCAATCTGTCTTTAAGCTCATCCAGTATCACTTTACCTTCAACTACTCCACAAAAATAACTCTTGACAAGTTCTACAAGACCTCCACTTTGCTCCGAAATCTCTTGTCATTTCCTGAGTGATAGGGGTGCTAGTAGCATGTTACATAGAGCTCCTAAATCCTTGGAAATTTCCTGAGTGATCACATCTTTTGTTCTATGAGGTGACTCTTGGCAGGTTCCTGGATAGCTTCGGATGGGGGCTGGTTACCAGGGAGAGGAAGACATGATTAGAAGCCTGGAACTTTCAGTACCACACTGCACCTGTCCCTGCCTTCAGAGGAGAGAGGGGCGCTGAAGATTATATTAATAATTCATCATATATACATGATGAAGCTTACAGGAAAATCCATAAACTATGTGGTTTAGACAGATTCTAGACTGGGGTGAATACAACCATGTGTGCTAGAAGGGTGGCAGTCCCCAAACTCCATGGGGACAGAAGCTTCTGCATGCAGGACGCCTCTGGACCTCATTCTATGAACCTCTTCATCTGGCTGTCGTTTTTATTCTTTATAATATTCTTCACAATAAACAGATAAATGTAAGTAAATGTTTCCATGAGTTTTATGAACTATTTTAGCAAATTATTGAACCAGAGGGTGGGGTGTGTGGGAACCCCCAACTTTGTAGCCAAGTCAGACAGAAGTATGACTATCTTGAGGACCCAATACTTGCAACTGGCATCTGAAGAGAAAACTGTCTTTTAGGACTATGTTATTAATCCTGTGTAGTTTGATATTAAATCCAGGTACTAACTGTTAGAATCCAATTAAATTACAGGACATTCAATTGGAGTCTGGAGAGTAAGAGAACTGGGTGTTATGGGGAGAAAATACTCATACATTTGGTGTCAACAGTTTTGTGAGTAGAAAAAAAGTTTTCTTTTACTAGTTCATAGAACATAATATTTGTATATTGGTATTAAATACTGTGATCTTGATCTTGAACTTAATTGTTTTAACAGTTTTTGTTACTTTTCTTGGAATTTTTACATACAATATCAGGTCATATGATAATAAAGGCAATCTTAAGTTTGCCTTTTCAATCTGAATCCCTTCTATTTCATCATCTTTTATTGCTGCTGCCCATTTGTCTGTTTGCACAATTGCACTGCCTGGATTTCCAGGCCTGTGTTAATATCTGTTGATGTCTTTTTTCCCCCTAGTGATAGAATTAATAGTTGCCTCATGGAATGGGAGGTTGTGAGAACAGACATCCTTGCCTTTTTCTGATTTTAAAAGGAATTATATGGTCTTTCCCCAAACTTATGAGGATAGTTGTACAATTTTTGTAGATATCCTTTATCAGTTTAAGGAAGACTCCTATTCTTGGTTTGCTAAATGTTATAATAAAAAGTCATGCTGAAAACTGGGCTTTTCAGATAACATTTTGCAGTAATTTTATATCCTGATTTCTTTCATCAGAGTAGATGTTTGTTTCTTTTTTGCTTTTTTAATTTGCAATTGACATTTATTAGTTGTACATCTTTATGGAGTTCAGTGTAATATTTGGTACAGGTATACAATTGTAATGATCAAATCAGGGTAATTAAAATATCAGTCACTACAAATTGATTATTTATTTGCATTGGGAACATTCAAAGTTTACTCTGCCATCTATTTGGGTGCTGGAGAGGATGTGGAGAAAATAGGAACCTTTTACACTGTTGGTGGGATTGTAAACTAGTTCAAACCATTATGGACAAACAGGTATGGGCATTCCTCCAAAAGGTCTAGAATAGATGTTAGCATATGGACCCCAGCATCCCATTACTGCCGTGTATACCCCAAAGGTTATAATCCATGCCTTGCTTATAAAGACACATGCACACGTATGTTTATTGCGCCACTTTCACAATAGCCAGACTTGGAATCAACCAAATGTCCATCAGTGACGGACCTGGATTAAGAAAATTGTGGGCACATATTACCCATGGAAACTTGCGCCATAAAAAAGGATGAGTTTGTGCTCCTTTGTAGGACATGGATGCAGTTGGAACCATTCATTCTCAGCAACTATCGCAAGGAACAGAGAAACCAAACACCACAGTTCTCACTGCTAGGCTGGCAGCTGAACAATGAGATCCCTTGCGATCGGGAGGAAGGGGAACATCACCCACCGGGCCTATCAATTGGGGGAAGGGGGAGGGCTCGGGGGGGATTGCATTGGAGTTATACATGATATAAATGAAGAGTTGATTGGGTGCTGACGCGTTTGATGCGGTGCAGCACACCAACAGTGGCACAGAGCTTACATACTGTGTACAAACCTGCAAAGTATGCAATGTACCCCTAGAACTTAAAGATATATCTAATAAAAAGAAGAAAGAAAGAAAGAAAGAAAGAAGAAAGAAAGAAAGAAAGAGAAGAAAATACATAATAAATTGTCATTAATATAGTCCTCCTAAAGGGCTATAAAACACTACTTTTACTTTTTTAAAAATTTGTTTAGCAACTTGTTTGGACTAATTTGTGGTTTGTGTGGTGGCTGATGCCTCTGCTCTGTTTTTTTTGTTTTGTTTGTTTTGTTTGTTTTATTTAATTTGTGTTTTTATGTTTAAAGTTGGCTTCTTTTTGGAAGTTCTTGAATCAATGTGGCTTAATGATATCCAATGCTGGTTTAGAGGCTGTACTTAAACAGCAGTAGAGGCTGTACTTATTGGGGTATTAAGCAGAGGTTTCAAATTTTGCCAATGGATCTATGTAGTTTGGTGAATACATTCAGTGTTTGGTAGTTTATAAATGAATCCCAGGTTATATTTTTAGGGAGAATTCAGTAGCTCGTTAGCACCCCTGCAGTCTCTCCTGTATGCACACAGCACTGTGTATGCAGACTTTCTGGCAGTGAAGCCTCATGCCATGCCCTGCACTTTGAGGTTGAACTTTTGGAACACAGAGCTGGGATGGGGCAGAATAGAGCAGCCCCGGACAGCAATTCCACAGTACTCCACTATTTTTATTGAGGCTCAGTAGGTTTTCTTCAATTCATATATCTTATTTCTCATATAATATCTGTCAATTTCCAGAAGACTTAAATGGTTATCTTTGAAAATTTGTCCATTTTGTCATTGCTTTTGGGGAAAAGAATTTGTCAATTTTTTCAATTTGCCATTCTAGAAATCTTATATCACTGTTTTAAAGCTGTTTCAGACTGATATTGCATTTTTCTCTATTGTTTCCTGTTATGAAATGGAAGTATTCTTTGTAATTTATCAGTCATATTTAAATTCAAACTGTTGTGTACATGGTAGTATCTACATTGGCAATAGTATTTTGTTTTATAACAAGATACATTTAATTTAATCTAATAAAAATATATTTAAGTTCATTTTTTCTCACACGCTTTGTATATAGAAGTATGCCCAAACTCCTTTGACTCAATTTCAAGGTAACTTCACAATTTCTTTGGCTAAAAATGTCCAATTTCTCTTAATCAAAAACTGCACAGAGGACATCTGTATAAACAATATATATAAGACAATTCATCAGACTATCCAAATTTGGAGTTTTAAGATAGATATCACAGTTCTTCAATGAAAACTGGAATTTTTTTTTATCAGCCTCATTATTTTCTAATAAAATTTCTATCTTTGAAAATGTAATATGAAGCTTGAGAAAAGTATGTCTTTAATACTCAAATGTATTAACTAAATGTTATTTTTGCTAATGTAGGTAGACAGATATTATCTTATGATTCCATGGCATATGTTTGTTATATACAAATAGAAGTGTAGCACAGTTCTTCCTGGAACTCTAATTTCTTGACTAAAAAAAGAAATCTCATCATAATAATCTCAAGAATTCTGGTTGCTACCTAATAAAGATTGATGTTACCCTGTTATATTTGGTGTCACTCAAAATAGATTTACACTGACAATTTTTTTATTGGCTTTATTTTTCATTAACTAAAATTCTATGCCATTGTCAGAATTGGTAATGCAGGAATTTGAGATTAAAATGGTTTCAGTAAGTGACTAATAATTTTACAACTAATAATTTTTTTCAAGTTTAGTTTTCAAGTTTAATTGCCAAGTTATTCAGTCACCCAGTTATTCAGTCATCCAGTTCTTCATGCCATTTTTGATTATGTATAACTTTGTAAAACTAATAAATTGAAGAAAACTTTGTATTTAAAATTAAATATGGAACTATCTGGTTCATTCCAGGGCACATAAAATAATAGAAATCATTTTGGAAGCCATTTTGTCTTTAGAGTGTGCCTTTAAACCTGCAGGTAACAGTCTCTGCCTGTTCTGAGGTTGTCTACACATGCTGACAACAGGTCAGTTTTGCTACCATCTCCAGTAGACTTCTTAATTAAGATGTCAATCCTGTCAATAATAGTTCACAGTTGTTTTAGAAGTGAGACTTTCAGATTCTCAAAATTACTTCTTCAAAGATGAAAGAGGTTAATGTGCCTATGTTGTGTAAAGTATAATTCTAGATCTTTTCACATATTATATTTCCTTATTTCAAATTGTCTTCTTAAAAGTAGATTGTCTAACTGCAGAAACTGAGGGACAAGAAGTTAAATAAGCTGTCTGAGGCCTAATAAATTTTCCAACTGGCATTTGAATTCACACTTATTTGGTTGCCAAACCCACATTATCCCTGTATTCATTTTGCATCATAAGGACTAGTTGAGTTTCTACTGGTTTGAAGTACACATGGTGGACTTTCTAGGTTTGCCTGTATAGATCTCCTAGTTCATCTCCGAAATAAACATTCAGATTAAACATGATTTGAACTTATTTGTCTACTCACCTTCAAAGTATACATTTATAAAGCCTGTGGAACTTTATATCTTGCCAGATGAATTTTTAACAAAAGTTGGAACCATTTGTAATTATTTCAGAATCAGATTACTCTGATTATTGTTTTATTCAGACACTCACTTGTTTTCTTTAAAAACTGTTTACCAGCAGTGATATGCCACCTTTATAAGTTTTATTCTATTGCCTAGATTATATTGATAGTAACTTTTCCCTGTTTGTCTGTATATGTATATTACTCCAGGCATTCATTCTAGCTTTAAAATTATAAGGATCTATAATTTTACACTAAATAAAAGATCATTCTAAAATAAATCTGTTTCCATTTGGAGTAGCAAAACAAAGTCTTGTGTTTCAGCTTTACAATAAAATGCAGTTTTCCATTAAGTGGAACATCCTATCTTTCAAAAGGCTGAATAAGATAACATTTAGAAAATCATTCTAGTCAGTTAATTAGGGCAGGGGTTGAAGCTCAATACAAGAATACTGTTGGATGTATTGCATTTTTGTTTGATGATGAGCAGGGTTCATTTTCACCTAATTTGCCAACATGTCTCTCATTATTTTACTCTTAAATAAACAAGTGACTAGAGGCATGTTGAGCCAATTATTCTGATTCTGTTCCTAAATTGGCATTGATACAGTAGCTGAATGGAAATGGTCTCATGCTTGCTGACACATTAATAGTGATTAAAGTGAAAAAAAAATCCTGTTATAGTCATACTTCTTTGTTTTTATGCTTCAGACTAATGTATTTGATCAGCTCCCTGCTGAATGCCGTTTTTCCTTTTGGAATCTAAGTAAGGAGGATGAAAGTAGATTCCAAAAAGGAAAAGCAATAGAAAGTAGTTTCATATGAAACTCAACATCATAACTGTGAGTTATATTGGATGCTGAGTTTTGGCACAGATTAGGACAAAAACTTTTTAGTGATTGTTCACTGGTTCTGTATCTCCACTAATAAACATACTTAATGCTTGGAACAACATTCTAACTTCAGCATATTGTGACTTCTTTTTTTTTTTTTGGTGAGAGGAGGAAGTCTTCAGACTTGATATGTTCCATCAACAAGCCATATCCTCATGAGCTTTAATGGTCAAGTGCCTGATGATGACTGTCTTGTAGACAAACGTTTAAAACTAAATTTTGGCATTGAAGTTAAGAACTCAAGCCCTGGAGTAAGACAGACTTGGGATTTAGTCACAACTGTTCCACTTAGTAGATGTGTTAACTTGGACACATCACTTAAATTTCATATATGGTTTTTCATCTCTAAAAAAAGGATAATATTAGTCATTTTTATAGGGTTGTTGTGAGAATTAAATGAGATGATTCACAGTAGACATCATCAAATGAATCTTCTTGTTTCCTCTGTTATATCATACTTTGCTTATAGTCATTTGAATCTTGTTTTGTTCTTGACACCAAACACTATTCTGATCCAATCAATCACGGGATTCAGCCCCCTCATGATCAAGCAGTACTTTGAGTCTGTCCCAATTTTGTGTTCTTTTTCCCTGAAAATATGGCCCTGTGTTGCCTCCCAAGTATTCCTAGAGATCCCGTTTCTACTTCTCTCCACCTACTTAGGTGCTGTTCCCTTAAGTGTTTCTCAGTGTATGCAAATTATCATCTCAGAGTCAGCAGCCTGGGGAGATGACCTAAGACATCCCCCCCTTATAACTTGAATCCCTACTGACTCTTTTATAATCATTATCTACCTGCTCAGAGCTATATTTATCACTGACTTTTGCAGATCTTTAACAACAGTTCTAGTGCTTCAGGACATTTATTAATTAATGCATCCATTGCCAATCAATCCTAACACTTGTTCTAAATGATTTGTGTGTACTGTATCGCTTAATCCTTATTATAATTCTATGAGGTGGGTGCTATTCTTATCCCCTTTTCCAGATCAGAATGTTAAGTCAGAGGAGCCAGGATTTAAAATTCAATCTTCAGAGGTGGTACTCTTCACCCCACTCTATCTCTGTGACAACCAAGCTGACTGCCTCCTCAGAATTCCTGCAGGTTTCCTATTTTCAAACTCTTCGAGTGTTTCCCATGTCTCCAGTTGAAAAACTGTCTGAAGTACCACTCCTAGACTCCCCTGCAGAAACTGGCTGAGACTGAGACTTTATCTCACTTGGCTTCTTTACTCCCTTCATTCCACACCCTTATGGGTCTCTGCAGAGAGTTCTTGCTCAGTAAATCACTTGCACACAATGCTCATTTCAGCACAAAGGGTTAATTACTAGAGAGAGATTTTGAGAGAATGAAGAGGACCTCAGTGTGTGAATTGTGATGTTCTTTTTAACAAGTGATAAGCATCTCTACAGATGGAGGTGTTGAGGAAGCAAATGTGGGCTTGTGGAAACTGGCCTATAAAATGACACAGTGGGAGAAATCCAATAGAAACAACTAATTTCTGAACGTTTGAGAATATGCACATGAGGTTGACTATCATATGTGTAACAGAAGTTCATTCAATGATTTTCACAATTTTCTTTCACTCTTCTCAATAACTTGATAAACAGTTTCAACAACAAAATCTCTCAGTAGGTACTAGGCAGAGACTCAGCAGGTAATTCACATTTTGAAGGCGTAGAAACAGAAAACTTTTAAACCTAAACTATCCTAAAGTTGATAAAATCCCATCACATGCTATATACACTTTCTTATTTAATTTTCATTGAAGAAGCAAGTAAAAGTGGAAAAGACTGAGATACAGTCAAGAAATAGTGTATAAATTTGTTTGATTGAAAAGGTTATTTCAATAGTGAAATACTGAGAAATAAAGGTAGGAAATGACACTTCTTCCGTGATTTCAGAGGAGTATGAATATCCAGTTAGGAGTTTTGAGTCCTCTTTGAGGTTTTACTAAATCTGTTTTAGTTTGAAAGTGACAATGAAGAAAGAAGATTAATTGTGGGTGATGTAGCTTTAAGGATATCAGGTTAAGTGAATTTTTCAGTAATTTCAATGGAAAACTATAAAGGCCTCTCCTATACTAATGCTACATGGGTTAAAAAAAGGCAAGCTATATTTTGAAGGAAAAGAACTATCAAATTAAACAAAAATTTCAATTATATATAAATGCATGTACTTAACAAACACTACTGAACATCTTCTATAAACAAAATTCCATTATTACAATAAATGAGTAGGAATCTATTCTTGCTGTCTCAAGGATGTTGAAATCTAGTTGGATAAAGGAAGAAAGCTGACAAATGTAATGAAATATGTTTTCTTATTTTTAAGAGTTTTGCACTTTTACTATTCTTGCCTTTTCCTCTCCTCTTTTCTCCTTGCACACCCCTATGGGACTCCCTAAGATCACTTCTGTATTAGATAATTTACAATAAGTCATCTACTTCATCCCAGGACCTACTTCTGACAAACACAAGCTAAACTCAAAGTGTTCGTTGTTATAGAAGAATTATGAGGGAAGGTAGAGGACCTGAATAGTGAAGAAAATATAAGATGTCATATAATTTCAAGAAATAAGGGGATACATTTACTTTTTCACACCTAAGATAAACTAGCAATAATGTATTTTTTTCTACTTTTACTTTTTTTAAAGTTTTATTTTAGATTCAAGGGATATATATGCAAGTTTCTTACATTAATATATTGCATAATGCTGAAATTTGAAGTACAAATGATCCCATCACCCAGATACTGAGCAGAATACCCAACAGTTTTTCAACCCTTGCCCCTTCCTCCCTCCCCACCTCTAGTAGTCTCCAGTTTCTACTGTTACCATTTTTATGTCCATGGGTACCTAATGTTTGGACCCTATTTATAAGTGGGAATATATGGTATTTGGTTTTCTGTTCCTGTGTTAGTTCATTTAGAATAATGACCTCTAGCTGCATCCATGTTGCTGCAAAGAACATGATTTAGTTCTTATTTATGGCTGTGTAGTATTCCGTCACATATATATACCACATTTCCTTTATCCACTCCACCATCGATGGGATCTTAGGTTGATTTCACATCCTTGTTATGGTGAATGGTGCTGCAATGAACATGAGAGTGTGTATATTTTTTTGGTAGAATGATCTGCTTCCTGTTGGATGTATACCGTGTATAAGGATTGCAAGGTTAAATGGTAGTTCTATTTTATTTAAGAAATTTCCAAACTGCTTTCCACAGCAGCTAAACTAATTTACATTCCCACCAACAGTGTATAACTTCTCCCTTTTCTCCACAGCCTTGCCAGAATCTGTTATCTTTTGACTTTTTAATAATAGTCATTCTGACTGGTGTGAGATGGTATCTCACTATGGTTCTGATTTGCATTTTTCTGATGATTAGTAATGTTGAATATTTTTTCATATGATTGTTGACCACTAGTATGTTTCTATTGAGAAGTGTCTGTTCATGGTTTTGCCCATTTTTTAATGGGGTGATTTGGTTTTTGCTTGTTGAGTTGTTTAAGTAGTTTATGCACTCTGGATATTAGATCTTTGTCAGATGCATAGTTTGTTAATATTTTCTCCAAACCTGTAGATTATCTGTTTATTAATAGTTTATTTTGCTGTGTGGAAGCTCTTTAGTTTAATTAGGTCCCACTTGTCAATTTTTGTTTTGTTCAATTGCTTTTGAGGACTTAGTCACAAATCCTTTCCTAAAGCTGATGTCTAATATAGAGTTTCCTAGATTATCTTTCAGTAGTGTTATAGTTTGAGGTTTCACATTTAAATCTCTAATTTATTTTTGAGTTGATTTTTGGATATGTAACAGGTAGGGGATCTAGTTTCATTCTTCTGCATATGGCTAGCCAATTATCCCAGCATCATTTATTGACTACCGAGTGCCTTCCCCATTGCTTATTTTTGTCAACTTTGTTGAAGATGAGATGGCTATATATGTGCACCTTTATTTCTGAGTTTTCTCTTCTGTTCCATTGGTCTGTTTGACTGATTTTGTATGAGTACCATGCTGTCTTGGTTACTGTAGCCTAGTAGTATAGTTTGAAGTCAGGTGATGTGATTCCTCCAGCTTTGTTCTTTTTGCTTGGGATAGCTTTGGCTATTTAGGCTCTTTATTGGTTCAATGTGAATTTTAGGTTTTATAATTCTTTGAAAAATAATATTGGTAGTTTGATAGAAATAGCATTGAATCTGTAGGTTGCTTTGGGCAGTATGGTCATTTTTATGATATTGACTCCTCCAATCCATGAACGTGGAATGTTTTTATATCTGTTCATGTCATCTATGATTTCTTTTAGTGGTGTTTTGTAGTTCTCCTTGTAGAGTTCTTTCACTCCCTTAGATGTTTCCCTGGGTATTTTATTTTATTATATTTTTGTTGCTATTTTAAATAGGATGTGTTATTGATTTGGCTCTCAGAACATTATTAGTGTATAGCAATACTACTGATTTTTTACATTGATTTTGTGTCCTGAAACTTTACTGAAGTCAAAAATAATGTCGTAATATCAAGTAACCACTAAAAGTTCAAATATCTAATTGTCTCATAAGTTTTTTTTTTTTTAATCAGTCTATGTGAAATCCACACATATAATTGTTTGATGTTTCTTTAAGTCTCTCTCATAAGCTCTGCCTAGTTTCTTTCTTTCTTGTGGTTCATTTTTTGAAGATACTGGGTTGTTTGCCTTGTACATTTTCTGTGGTCTATATATTGTTGATTATATTCCCCTGGTGCAGCATAAGATGTTCCTCTGTGAATTGGCAGCTGGTTATAGAGGTTTGATGAGAATCTGTTTTGTTTCTTCTTTTGTCAAGACTGCTTCAGTTGAAGGTTATGCTGTTAGGAAGCACACAATGCCCAATTGTCTCTCATTTTTATATTAACAGTAGTTGATGATCAGCACCAAGATTTAATAGTTCATACAAAAGTTGCAAAATGCTCACTTCTAATTTTATATCTTCTTTATCAGATGAAAACATCTATAAAGAGAAAACTCCCTTCATCTAATATTTAGCCTATCAATTTTATAGATGGTATCAAAACAGCAATGTAAATGCTTGTTTATTGTAAGTAACAGTTTGAAAATAATGAGCATGTTTTGTAATATTGCCCAGTGAATGATTTCTTTTCTCATTTTTTGTCATTATAAATTCAAGTATATAATCATATTTAATTTCTTTCATTCCATAACATTTATTGTTCTTATTAATATTCAAATTGTGTCTTCTTTGGCCAATAATATCTTGTTCAAATTGACTCTCAAGTACTTTTTGATAACATGCTTAATTTATGATATGATAAGATGTACCAGGTACATTTCCTGTCTTGGACCTGGAATCCTCTATTTCTTCAAGAAGTCCTGTCTTTCTTCCCTGGGTCCATTTAACTTTTAAACCCTTTCATGTGTTCCTTCCAATCTCCTCAAAATTAAAAATTTTTTCTTAAAAGTGACCAGTGACTCAGCACTTACAAAATCAGTGACTTTTCCTTAGTAATTCTTTAGAATGTTTTAAATTATTTTTGAAATATCCTCTGAAACTTTTTTCCATTGAAGTATTTTGGTATCTCTGCCAGTGATATGTCTCTTTTCATTATTTTATTTTATTCTTTCTGTTACCTTTTTTCTGATATAATAAACATACATAAACATATGAGATATATATACATGCAAATGCACGTTTATGGGAATATATATATTATATATAGATATATGTTTATGGGAATATATATGTATTTATACCCTAAAATAAATCTATCATCTCTCTCTATATATAATATATGCAATATATTTAAGAAATCAAGATATGTAAATCCTATATATAGTATATATATAAAAGAAATCTATCTCTCTAGAGTGATTTATTTTAGGATATATATATATATATCTTGATTTATTTTATGGTACATCCTTTAAGGTATATACCTGTTAGGTGTATATAAATGTATATACACCTAAATATATACATGAGTATATTTATATGCATCTAAAATAAATACAATAGTAATTTTAATTGTTGGCATAGCTGGGTATTGAAGGGAGGACTCAGCTCAATGAATCTTGCTTCCACAAATATGTATTGAGAGGATATCATACGATAGATGCTATTAGGTGCTACGAAAAAGTGAATAAAACAGGCAAAGTCTGTGTTTAAGCATCAGGAGATAAAGGATAAACAAAATCTATAAATAAATGCCAACACATGTGCCTCACTTTCCATATGGGCTATACAGAAAATTATAATTGGAGAAAGATTTCCAGTGCCCATGAGGACTGCCATTTTAGAGAGCAAGTCCTGAAGGCCTCTTGAGAAGCTGACCCTTTACCAACGTCTTGGAGAGGTGTGGGGACCCAGGTATAACCATCTGACGAACAGCCTGCCAGGAGAGGGAGCAGCAGGTGGAAAAGCCCCGAGAAGGATGTATGCCTAACATGCTTGGAAAATAGAGAAGGGTCACCTGTGGTTGGAGGGAAATGAACACAGGGAAGATGAAAAGTAGACAAGGTCAGAACAGTAGGGAGTGGGAGAAGGAGAACAGAGAGAAATTTATAAACTGTAAGAACTTTGGCTTTTCCTAAATGAGGACAATTTGAGGTTGTTGAGCAGAGGAGTGAGGGAATGTAACTTAACAAATTGAAAGGATCTCTTGGGCTCACATGCAGCAGATATATTGTGCAGAGGTAAGAGGAATAGCCTGGGAGTTTTTCGGATGCTATTTCCATAATCTCTGCCACAAACCAGAGCATTTGCAGTGCTGGTGGTAGGAAGGGGATGCATTTGCCTAACAGAATCTATTGCCTTCCAACACCAGTATCTGGCACATTGCCCTAATGTGCCAGGGGGAACCAACTGCACTGTGTCCAGGAGGTGCTGAATTTTAGATAGATTTTATTCTTTCAGATTAACCCAAGGTTGCCTTTTTGAGCAAGCCATATTCTAATGAATGCAAACTCATCCACTTTGGTCAGCTTTTTGCGGGGCACCACCGTGCATCCACCCTTTCACATGACTTTTCCCATGAGCGGGTTGCAGTCCACAGGCATTCCTACTTGCTGCTGCAGGCCCCATATCCTACATGATGGTCAACAGCTCATCTTCTATTTCATATCTATACTCAAGATTCTCAATTCATCCTTCCTCCCCAAATCCCAACTCATCTTACATATCACATCTGTACTAAAGATTCATGCTTTCTCTCCAAATCTCTTAACACCTAGCCCTTCTCTTCACATCTTATTCTTCCTATTTGGTATTTCCAGTTAGCTTCTGTGTTAAGCTTTATATGGGTACTTACCAAATTACTGTGTCACTTAGGTAATAATCTCATTCTGGACTTCAGACAAAGTGGTTCAGAATCACACAAAAGTTCATGCGTAAAGGTCAAATTGCATCATGAATATCAGGGTCGTATGATGACTATTTGTTATTCAGACCCCTTGACTTTTGTTTAAGAGACCTAGAGTTCAACCAGTTTGGCAGGAATTCTAAGAAGTTATTACCTGAAGAAAAACAGCAAGCTAATGTAGACACAGGCTTTCTGCCCTCAGATGATTACTAACAAGGCACAAAACACTTATTTTGCCCAGGAAGGAATCCCTCCAATTCAGAGTAACAAGAAAAAAATTAAGAAAAAGACTAAATTTAGGAGTTTTTTATGAATACTTTTAATCTGAAGTTAGTTACCAGATGTATTAGTCCATTCTTATGCTGCTGTTAAGGAATACCCAAGACTGGGTAATTATAAAGGAAAGGGGTTTAATTAACTCACAGTTCAGCTTGTCTGGGGACCCCTCAGGAATCTTACAATTATGGTGGAAGACACCACTTTACAGGGCAGCAGGACAGAGAATGAGTGCAGAGTGAAGGAGGAAGCCCCTTATAAAACCGTCAGATCTCATGAGAACTCACTCACTATCATGAGAACAGCATGTGGGAAACCTCCCTATGGTTCAGATATCTCCACCTGATTCTGCCTTTGATACATGCAGATTATTACAATTCAAGGTGATATTTTAGTGGGGACACAGCAAAACCATGTCATTCCATCCCTGGCCCCTCCCATGTCTCATGTCCTCACATTTCAAAACACAGTCATGCCCTTCCATGTCCCCCAAAGTCTTAGTTCATTCCAGCATTAATCCAAAAGTTCAAGTACAAAGTCTCATTTGAGAATAGAAAAGTTCCTTCCACTTATCAGCTTGTAAAATTGGAAGAAAATTAGTTACTTCCATAATACAATTATAGTACAGGCATTGAGTAAATACACTCATTCCAAATGGGAGCAATTGTCCAAAACAAAGGGTCTACAGCCCCCATGCAAGTCTGAAATCCAATAGGGCAGTCATTAAACCTTAAAGATCCAAAATGACCTCCTTTGACTCCAGGTCTCACATCCAGGTCATACTGATGCAAGAGGTGGGCACTCAGTGGTTTGGACATCTACACCCCTGTGGTTTTGCAAGGTATAGCCCTGCTCCCAGCTGCTTTCACAGGCTGACACTGAGTGCTGCAGCTTTTCCAGGCACACAGTGCAAGCTGTCAGAGGATCTACCATCCTTAGGTCTGGAAGATGGTAGCCCTCCTCTCACAGCTTCACTAGGCATGCCCCAGTGGGGACTCCAACCCCACATTTCACTTCTGCACTGCCATAGCAATTTCTCTATGAGGGGTCAGCCCCTGCAGCAAACTTCTGCTTGGAGATAGAGGTCTTTCCATATATCCTCTGAAATCTAGGCAGAAGTCCCAAACCTTGCTTCTTGACTTCTGTGCACCCACAGTCCCACTGAAACAATGGTCTGAGCTTTATTTTGGCCACTTTAGCCAAAGCTGGAGCTGAAACAGCTGATACACAGGTCACCATGTCCCAAGGCTGCATAGAGCAGGGGTGGGAGCCCTGGGTAGTGAAACCATTTTTTCTTCCTAGGCCTTTGTGCCTGTTATGAGAGAGGCTGCAATGAAATTCTCTGACATGGCTTGAAGGCATTTTCCCCATTCTCTTGGTGATTAATATACAGATCCTAGTTACTTATGTAAGTTTCTGCAGCCAGCTTGAATTTCTCCTCCAAAAATGTGTTCTCTTTTTCTACTGCATCAGTGGGCTGAAAATTTTCCAAACTTGTATAATCTGCATCCTCTTGAACACTTTGCTGCTTAGAAATTTCTTCCATCAGATGCTCTAAATCATCTCTCTCAAGTTCATAGTTGCACAGATCTCTAGGGCAGAGGCAGATTGCTTCCAGTCTATTTGCGAAATAAAGCACAGCAAGAGTCAAGAGTCACCTTTATTCCAGTTCTCAGCAAGATCCTCATCTCCACCTGAGACCACCCCAGCCTGTACTTCATTGTCCATATCACTGTCAGCTTTTTGGTCAAAGCCATTCAATAAGTCTTTAGAAAGTTCCAAACTTTCTCACATCTTTCTGTCTTCTTCTGAGCCCTCCAAACTGTTTCAACCTCTGCCTGTTACTCAGTTCCAAAGTCGCTTCCAGATTTTTGTGTATGCTTACAGCAGTGGCCCACTACCCAGTGCCAATTTATTGTATTTGCCTGTTTTCACACTGCTATGAATAAATACCTAAGGCTGGGTAATTTATAAAGAAAAGAGGTTTAATTGACTCACAGTTCTTCATGGCTGGGGAGACATCAGGAAACTTACAATCATTCTACAGGAGATGAGAGATGGCAGGAGAGAGAACTGTGGAGTGAAGGGGAAACACATTTTAAAACATCAGATCTCCTGAGAACTTGCTCACTATCACAATAACATCATGGAGGTAACTACCTCCACGAGTCATTTATCTCCACCTGGTCCTGACCTTGACATGTGGGGATTATTACAATTCAAGGTGAGATTTGGTTGGGGACACAAAGCCAAACCATGCCACCAGGCATCTTTTTAAAAAGTCCATAAACTGGTAATAAAACACGTCACACATGCACACATATATACTCATACACATTCAAGTATGTTATATGAAATATTGTTGTTGAAAAGCTTATACTCAAGAGTTTAAGTTAGCTGACTGTGATAAGCTCATTCTATCCCTAATTAGGCACAATAAAGGGAAAGACTTGCATATTCTTTGTCTGTCTTAAGCTCATGTCTGAAGTTCATACATCTAGAAAGTTGATTCACTTAAATTTAGAAAATCTCATATCCCTGCTCATTTTATCTTGCCATTTTTTTTTTTTCTAACTACTAATATACAGAATGGGAAAGAATGCTAACCTGGTCTGGGTAAGGGAAGGGAGAGGAAAAAGCATGCAGGTTACTGAGACAGATTATGTATATAGAATGATAGAGCACCCCGCTCTTTTGGGTACAAAATGTCACCCATCCCAACCTGGTATTATTCAGTCTGCCTCCTGTCTTATTGTCCTTTATGTTATTTTTTGAATAAAGTGGACATCTGATATAATCTGAGCACCATTTCCTCATTCTTCCAAAGAGAATGGTATTCTGTAGTTTGGACAACTGGCCATGGTCCAGAGAAAAGGCTGAGGATGAAGCTGCAGCAGAACAGCAGTGCCACAAAATTTGGGGTGGGTCCCTGATCCATGAGATTTTCAAGATAACCACTGTGTTCTGTTCTCAAGTATTAGATCATTACCTGATCTGAACATATGCAAAGCCATGATGGCCGGTGTACCTTGCTGCACTTCTGACCAGTTTATTGACTCTTCTGTACAGTACAAAATAGTTAACGTGTGTTTGGTTAAGGTGACAGCTACTCAATCAAAACTGGCTTAAGGTCAGGCACAGTGGCTCATACCTGTAATCCAAGCACTTTGGGAGGCCAAGACGGGCAGATCTCTTCAGCTCAAGAGTTCCAGACCAGCCATGGGCAACATGATGAGACCCCATGTCCACTAAACATACAAAAATTAGCTGGACATAGTGACACATGCGTGTAGTGCCAGTAACTTGGAGGGCTGAGGCAGGAGGATTACTTGAGCCCAGGAAGTGAAGCCTGCAGTGAGTCGAGATCATGCCACTGTACTCCAGCCTGGGTGACAAAGTGAGACCCATTCCCCCTCCCCCCAAAAAAGAAAAAAAACCTAGCTTAAGGAGGAGAAATGTTTTAAGGGGAACTCTTGGATTCAGAAATCAATTAATCCAATAATTCAAACAACTTCAGAGATTTTCTTTCATCTTTCCCCTGCTCCTTTTCATATATCTTCCTATTTGGCCTCTTCCCTTGTGGAACATCTTCCACACTGGTTGTGAAGTAGGAAGTATGGCTTTAGTACCCAAGAAATTCGTTCCCCAGCTCTTTTGGATTCAAGGGCAGAAACCTTGGGAAAGAGTCCTGCTGGTTCAGCTGGGTATTGGTTCCCACCACTGAATCAGCCATTTGGGGTAGCTCAGTATTTTTGGTAACTAGAATAATCTTATTATCAGCCAAGTTTGAGCCGTGTGTCTTCCTGGAAAACCAATCAACTCTGCTCAGGAAAAAAAAAGATCAGGTTGTAATATGGCTGCTTCTGTGGCAATAATAAGAATGGATAGAAGAAATGTAAATCTTAGAAAAAGAGATGCTGTAGACATACTAAAATACAAGCATATGTTGTACATCTTTCCCTCATGGCCATCTCCTTTTCCCTTTTTCACATCACATGTTATAAACCCCCAGCATTTCTTTCCAGATGCCCAACTGTTGGTGCAGCCTCCCCAAACTTATCCATGCTGCTCACCTAAGTAACTGGAAATTACCATCTTCAGAAAATATTGAGATAATTTTACGTCATAGGTAATGCAATGTGTAATTTCCTCTTAGTACGTATAAAAAATAAATAAATGTACTGCAAGAATTTTGTTATTGAAAGTGTTTGTAAAATTAAAAGAAATAATTTTCAATTCAATAATAATTGGTTTTGTAGAGAGTCAAGCGGTAGACAAATAGGATTCCTTTTCTTTTTTTTTTTTTTTTTTTTTTTTTTT